>NC_079393.1:10282285-10607999 GCF_029220125.1 Pseudoliparis swirei | reverse complement strand
CCACCTGACCGAGCTCCTCGTTTAGGGTGGTGGTGCGAGCTTCTGCCGCAGTGTTCGTCTGACTGTGGTACATCCTCTGGTCCCAGTTAATGAAGTAACTGTGGCCGAGCCGCAGAACCTCCACGCTGAGGGGAGTTTAAGCAGACAGTGTGTTTCCTTGCTAATAACTTGTGGTAATTTGAAAAAAGAAATGCAGCATTTTTTTAAATAAACTTAGTCCTTACCTGACATACAGTGAGATGGGCACAACAGTGTTGAGGATGATGATGTAAGACCAGAAAGTGAGGAAGCCAGAGAAAACAGCACTTCTCTGAAACTCCTCCCACGGTAAAAACACCTGGAAGTTTCTGCCTATCCAGCTCTCCCAAACAGCGTTTCCAATGCCCAAAATAGCCCCCATACAAAAGAGGAAGGCGAAGATCTGAAATGTAGATATAGATCCTGTCGTGATCTTACAAAATGAGAACACTTCCTTGTAAAAGTGTCAAACAACTTACCCACAAAACCAAAGTGTTCATCAGTTTGTCAATACTTGTTCTTTTAAATGTAGTTCTTCCGCAGTTCTGCATGAGTTTGGTTTGCAAACCTGTTGGAGGGATGAAACAACTATCAGCGATGACAGAACATTCACAATATGGTGGTTTGTGAATCTATTTTAAAAACTCTGGAGATTAGAAGATTGCAATTGAATAAACAATCTCACCAGCAAAGATCACCATCCCAAAGCACCACTCTGTGTTTCTTAGTACACAACCTCGCAGCAGCATTTTCTCATTATCCAGAGGGTGTTTGATGTCTCTCCAGCATAAAGTTCCTATGAATTTATCCAGTTTGTTGTTTGGTGGCTCACAAATGACTTCTCCTGACGAACAAAGCAAATGCAGTCACCTCGTCAGTCATCATTGCAGAAGAATATTCATACAGTAGATTTGAATTCACCCAACGAAGCCACAACTCTATATTTAAAAAAGCCGGAAGTGTCCACCGTCATGGTTGGGTCCGACTACGGCTTATTTCCTAATGTGTGTTCCAATACCCATACTACCATTATATTTAGTTTGCCTGAAAAATATATATGTATGTGTATGTGTATGTCTCAATAAAAAATAAAAATACCAGGATGTCTGTACTGCATCCAGTCCCTTTTCTGGCTATTCTCACCCACCAGCTGCATTCCAAATCTCTTTCTTTTTCTTTTTACTGGAGCTTTTTACATGGAGCATGCAATTTTTTCACATTTTTTACTTGGTATTATCTCCACAAGATCTTCCTCATTATCAGTGTTTTGGTACATTTCGTAAAAAGAAGGGGAAAAAAGTTGAATGAAATATTAAATAAAGAGGTAAATATGAAACACCAAAATATGTTTTACATTGTCTATCACCTTGTCATTTCAAGTGTTCATTGTAAAAATAAATGTTATTTCTTTTGTATAGTGTTTCTTGTATTTCCTCCCTTCCGTCCCTCCTTGTCTGTGTCTGTGTGGGCGGGTCCTCCTGTAGCCCTGCTCATCATACACACCTGCTTGCAATCAGCTAATTATCCCTCCCACTTTGCACACTTCTGATCGGCCTGCAGTGTGTCTGCTCTGGCTTGTCAACGACTCCTCTCTAGATCAGGTATTCCTTGTGTTCTTGTGCCTGAACTAATCATTTTTATTTCATGCACTCCAGTATTCCTGTCGGACAAATTTTTCTCCTGTTTCCTAAACTTGTGCAAACTCAGCTTGCCCACATCTCTCATCCTCGCCCAGCCGGTTCTCGTGATAAATCCTGTTAAAACTTCACCAACTGTGTCCGTTTACCGCATTTAGCTCCATCCTTTTGATACCACAACTTCCTCAAGTGATTAATTTATACATCTGTGTTCTACATTTTTCAAAGTGTCATCTCACCATCAAAGTCCATCAGTTTGGTAGTATCTCCCAAATCTGAGGTGACGGTCAAAGCCTGACGAAATTTCAGGTTTGTCTCTCTGTTGGGGGAGAAATTAAAACAAATATTTGTCATCTGTGATGATGTATAGAAATGTAACAGTAAAACAGTTTATTTCTTTAAATTCTGCAAAAACAATCATACACAAATCATAGTCTCACAGTTTCCTTCTTCAAACATATAATAGCAGTTTTTAGATACTTCAGCACTTACCCATCCAGCTCTGCAGTCTCAATATAGCACAGTCCATAGGGCTCACTACTGCAGAGGAGGAGGATGTCAGCCTGTGAACATGAGACATAATCGAACATCCTCTAAGATGAGTGACATCAAAATAAATCAAAAGCACAAAACCATCCAATTTGCAGAGTACTTTTACTCACAGTGACAAACTGATTATTCTCTAGTTTGATGATATCCCCCACTCGGACGTTCATCCACTTCTCATTCTGCAAACTTTGAAAAACAAAACAACAAAACTCATCACGTAACCACATACATGTCCTTGATCACAGAGCATTTAATTATTAGTGCATGTGATTGGGCTTTTAATTAGTTAGACAAGGCATCTAAATGAGAAAGACAGAGGATGAAGTACCTTCCCTTGATGAGAACCTGAGACTGTCGATTGTTGACTTGCTGGTCGTTCTTATGTCTGAACTGGAATTTAAAAAAGGGGTAATAATTTTACCATGTGAGTAAAAAGAGAAGCATTTAGAAGAGGTGTAAAAGATAAATAATTGCGCTAACATAGTCATCTGTGGCGTCCTTCACAGCCGTCATTACCAGCACCAACACCAAAGGCACGATGGTTGTGAACCACGACAGGGAGGAAATTTCTGGAATTAACTAAAAAAATAAAATTAAAAAAAAGCAGGTTAGCTCACTTAGTTTCACACAATCTCCCTATCAGAAAACGACATTCATAAACACAAATATATTCCCCAAACACAGAGTCTCCTACCTGCAGTATCAGCAGCACCAAGAAGTAAGCGTTGGCCACCCTCTGGAACTGCTCAAACAAGTTTATGGGCAGGAAGGTGAAGACATTGTACTTTGAGGTTTTGATGTGATTGTCCTGAAGAACCGTCATATTAAGAAAGAGCACAAAATAAATTACCACAGCTTCCACTTGTGAGTAGCAACCTGGTGTAATCATGAGGTCTTACAGCATAAAAGAACTTGTCATTGTAGTCGCGCATGTTGGCTTTCACGTGGCGTTCCTTCTCTGCATACAGAGAACACATGGTCGTTATCAAAAGACAAGATAATTAAAGTGCATCGAAAAGAATGCAATACTTATTTTGTTTAAACTATAGCAGTGAGATTTCTCACCAAAAGTAACAGCTGTGCTATTAAATATAATGTACAGGGGGTAAACAATGCAGGTTTCATTTTGTCAAGGTGATGCATTAAGGCTCATTATCAAGTTTGCTTTTTTTAATAATCTCAACAGGAAATATATTCACTCTCAATCAACACAATAAATGCAAATCATCTGCAAGACAACACCGCTCATCAGATCTCCCTCAACGTTCGACCCAGAGAAGGTTCCTCACACCTCGTTTGGAAACAACAAATCACACACAACAGACCCAGCAGCACACTGCTGTTGTTTCCAGACAAGGTTAAATCATTAATGAATTATGCATAACGCACATGCACAGAGCTGCAACAGGATACACCTTCTCACACAGCAGACTGGCCCCGTCCTGCTATCAGCTACAATGACAATGAATTATTAAGAAAGCCTTTGGCCCGCTTAAACATCTCATTAGAAGATGCGGAGATGCAATATTTAACGCTAATAAAGCACAACGTTTTATTCTTTTCTTGAGTGAGATTGCAAGTTCGAGCAGCTTACAAATAAATGATTCATTCGTGCTTTAGGAAATAATTCTGACCATAATCCCCCTGAGTCTCAAGCATCGATACAGGAAGCTTTTAGATGATCCGTTTCTGTAATGTTTTTTTCCAAAAAGATGACAACACAACAGTTACATTCAAAGCCCTCCCATTGTTTCTTCTGAGAAAAAGCATGTACGTGTAACCGTACACTGTTTAATTGTATCTTTCTTAACCAGTGCAGTGCACCAAGACAGGGAAAGGAGTTACTGTAAACAAACAAAATAGTGTATTTTTTCTAAAACGTACACACTTCAACCATGCAACACTATTGTTCCTGTTGTCCTCGACAGCATTTTAGATCTCAATGTCTTACCAATGTGAGTATTTCTCCTCCAGAATGCCATCTCCTCCAGGGACCTCCAAGAGCTTCCCTAAATATTATGTGATGCAATCAGAGGTGGAATTAAACTAATTAGTAATAATGAAAATAACTTTATTTATAGAGCACTTTTCTAGCAAGAGATGAAAATAAATAATAAAATTAATCTGCAGCACATTAATACAGGACTTTCACTTGTAACAAAACTATCTACTATAGTGTACAATTCACTTTACTTAAATAATTGTGGTAGTTACTTTACAGATGGAAAATGTGTGTGTGTGTGTGTGTGTGTGTGTGTGTGTGTGTGTGTGATACATAGGCTATACTTTAAGGCAACACGCACATCTAAGTGGTGCCTTGTTTCTTTTCAGTTCAGTGAAGCAGCTTTAATTAAAGTATTGGTGTAAGCAGCAGCCGGTGACTCCCCAGTGAAGGTGTCTCCTTAGCAAAAGATCCCAGGTGGGCAACACAAAGCTTACTGTGTGTAACCTTAACAAGACGTATACTTTATTTTCAAAAGAAACACATGCAGTACATGTTTGTATATAGAATAAATGGTGGTTTCTTACCTTGCATAAGTTTGTCACAGGCGCAGTCTGGTTTTGTCTCCATGTATCTTGTCATATATTTATTAAAGCACCACTTTCAGCAGAATTGTCCGCTTTAAACGCCGTTATTCTCCTTTTGAATAAAGAAATAATAAACATGGATGTACTCGAGACAACGAAGCGGAGAGAAGAAGAAGAAGAAGAAGAAGAAGAAGAAGAAGAAGAAGACTGCAGATGGTGCAGGCTGTGAAATGTCTGAGCAGGCAGCAAGAAGCAATCACGATATTCCGGAAGAAATCAGCCAACTGATCACACAGTGAGACGACATGGAGCTGAGGCTGGAAACGGCCGTGTGTGTGTGTGTGTGTGTTGCAATAAGCATCTCTCTCTCTCTCTCTCTCTCTCTCTCTCTCTCTCTCTCTCTCTCTCTCTCTCTCTCTCTCTCTCTCTCTCTCTCCATCTCCATCCATCTCTCTCCCAAATTATTCCTTCACAACATTAACACATCAGACACTAGATGATACTAAAATTATGATCTGTGGAAACATTTAAATTCTCAATGGCGTAAAGTAACTGAGTACACGCTAGCACGGTAAATGTAACCCCACTACATTTATTTGATAAAGTATAAAATGAAGTAGCAAATTAATGCCAAATTAAATAATTAATGGTGTTATTTTATTATTTTGAAATTGGACGTTTCTGCATAATGAGTAAGGCTATATTTTTGTACATTAAGTGTATTTTGTACCACTGAGTATCATGATCAGGCTGTCTCTCTCTCATTCATTGTGCATGTGCGTGCGCAGTTGTGTGTGGGCGTGGCACTCAATTGCTCTCCTGCTGCCAATCAACCTGCACACCTGAGACCCATTCACTCATCAAGCTCACTCCAGCTCGTTCAGTCGGTAGTACAAATGCCACGACGGTTTTACAGGTTGTCTCTAACTTATCCTTCTGTTTGTCAGATTCTTGTTTAATCTTGAGAATTCCCGTCTTTCATGTTTATACTGCCTCAGCTAGACACTCTGTTTTTAAACCTACAGCTATGCACCGTAACATCCAGATCTAATGTTGTGTCCTAAATTGTCTCAAATTGATACTATACTGAGGAGCATTTTTTCATGATTTCAAGCAAGGACAGTTTCAGATGTGATGGCCTCCAGTGTTTTCGAAATAATGTACTATTGATGTTTGGTGTGAGAGAAAACCCATTATCTGATGTAGTAACATCAAACACTGCTATTTAGAAGTGTATTCTGAAACGTTTTATTCCTGACTGGAAGATCGACGTCAGAAAAGATCTCCGCCTGATTTTAATGAACGCCTGAAAACGGGTTCTCTGACAGCCGTGTTCTCATCTGTGCTTCCTGGAAGAGGGGAGCGTATAGTACAGGTGGGGCGCAGGGGAAATGCAGAAAGACCTTTATTCATAACTTTACATATTACACAAGTTCAAAGTACAAGGACATACAACTACGTCATCAATAAATAAATGTTGTAATGCCTGTACCTTCGTGTAAATGCTTACGTTACGGCATTAACAAATTACGCCTGCACATGCGCAACTGCCGAGATTCTTGGCGACTTGCCAGGTCTTACCTCGGTGAGTTCGGCTTTTCTGCTGTTGTCCTTCAAAACAAAAGCTCAACATTGAGCTTTTTTTCTTGTCTGATGGAGCAATCTGGTTTACTTGAAAGTCATTGCAATTATATGTATTCTATTATTTGAAAAAGCACAGATGCAGGAGTCACAAATGGTGATTCTCATATTTATTATTATAATAATTATTTTAATCTGAGGATGTCTGTAGAGCTGATGTGAACGTATTCACCAACGGGCTGACTTCAGAACCAGTCCCAGATGAGAAAACGTTCATGAATACCACATTTGCCCCAAAAAACTCGTCAGTGAAGTTGAGAAAATCACCAAATCAAAGACGAGGAGCTGGATTACTGACAGACAGCTCACAGATGGCCTCAGACTGTCTGTCTGTCCTTATGAACTAATTTAAAGCTCACAGACAGAGTTCAGTCACAGCCATGCACTGACTGGAGTCACATGACTTGATGGCATTATGATGAGAGCTGAACTTACATGAGTTGCACTGACTGATCATGTTAGTGTCGTGTTGTCATGTAAATAAAATAAATACAACATTTTTATTGGTAGTTCATCTCGCTGCTCATTGCAAATGTGTTTTTTCTTGTCCATATTGTGTGCGGTGAACAAATATCTTACTTTTTATATTGCACTTAAATTCTGTGTTCCTGGTCTCATCAATTTGAAAGCTGGACCAAAGTGTTTTGATTTCATTCAATTAGAATTAGGCCAAATAAAAAGCCTCAAGTCATAAATCCAGTCTGGACAGTCGTTTTCTCTCAACGCCTCAATAGGTAGATCTTGCCGGTCATGAAGGCGGAGGTCAGGGATCTTGGGCTCAAAAAGGTTGGTGACCACTGGCCTATAGCAATCGCCGGCCCTGGGTGAGACTGTTCACACTTTTGATTGGTCGAATGGTGGAGAAGGCGGGACTACCGTCCTGGACTTCGACAGCAGTTCACTGTTCCCTCGGAGGGTGGCGTAGAGTTCGTTAGAGTCTTGACACTCCATGCACTACTTGTGAAAGTCCGGCCGCCGCCTTTGCAGAGTCGAGACAGGTCGGATTTAACTCTCCCGGATTGACTTTACCGGCCAGACAGGCGGACACCAGTCGTGCTTGTCAAGGTAAGTGTCATACAAGTGCTGTCTCTTTCAGTGTTGAGGCTCCGTGACGCAGCATGCAGCAGCGACGGACAGCTCTTCCCTTATTATGCAAACTTTTACTATGTCAAGTAAAGTTCCCGTAAAGAAGATATTCTGGTGTCTGTGTGTTTCGGCGAGTCAATGATCTACTTCACATTAGCTGTGGGTCGTGAGGCTACTATAATTTTTTTTTTTTTTTTTAGACCCAACGTGTCTGAAATCTAATTCCCGCTAAAGCTCGCTTGGGTTATTTACAGTTGTCCCTTCTCTAAAAGGCACATGTAGTTACTTTCAACCTGAGTGTCTTGACTTGTTGTTATTTCTGACACAGAATGGCTGCCCTGCGTCGTCTGAGGCAGTGCCACCTCGCGCGCATCGCCATCGCTCCCCTCCACACGGGCAGCCGTGGCTTCAACAAACAGCATTACAAAATGCTGGTTGTCGGAGGAGGAAGTGGGGGCATTTCAATGAGTGCAAGAATGAAGAGGATGCTGGGAGCTGAGAATGTGGCTGTTGTGGAGCCCAGCGAGGCAAGGATCCAGAGAATTCTGATTATTATTTGCCTTCCCTCTTTGTGTATCACTAGAAGACCACTCACACCAAAGATTATGACATGTGATGGCTGTTGTTCATTCGGCTGTGACTTCATGTCAGCAATTGTTTGAGTATTTGCCCAATGACTCATACAGGTTGTTTCTTAACAATGTTTCTGTCTCTGCAGACGCACTACTATCAGCCGATTTGGACCCTGGTTGGTGCTGGTGCAAAAACTCTAACCTCATCAGGTCGTTCTACAGCGAGCGTTATGCCCTCTGGAGTGAAGTGGGTGAAATCCAAAGTTCAAGAGATAAACCCAGACACAAATACCGTCCGCACAGACGATGGGAACGAAGTATGTTTGCTTTAGGAAACTGTTGTCGTATTGAATAATGTGTCATTAACCGGCTTGACTGAGTGGCAGTATCTGAAGTGCATTATTTTTTAATGTTTATGATCCATGTGCATCATGCCTTACTTGTACTTTCTCTCGCATTGCAGATCTCCTACGAGTATTTGATTGTGGCTCTTGGTTTACAACTCCATTTTGAAAAGGTGATGCTTTGCTCATTCCCATATCTTGTGAACTATTACTTAAATATGACAGGTTACATTTCAATATCTTGCACAATGTTAGTTTCAATATATATTGTGCAATATCAATGCTCTTAATTTCATGCACATATATTATTTTACTATTGTAGTTTGCTTATTTCACTAAATGTATCTTATACTTTCTATTTGTTGTACTGATGTTAGCGTAACCTCTTACACAGTTTGTATTTATTACTTTATTGTTGATGTATTTTGTCTTTTTTATCAATCTCTTGCACAATCATTTCCCCTCTGCATCAATAAAGCTCTATTTGATCTCTTTAAAAAAAGGGCATTCCAAGAAACTCACCCTCTTCTTGTCTGTAGATCAAAGGACTGCCTGAAGGATTTGAACACCCAAAGATTGGGTCAAACTACTCGGTCCAAACTGTGGAGAAGACGTGGAAAGCACTGCAGGACTTCAAAGAAGGCAACGCTGTGTTCACTTTCCCAAATACTCCTGTGAAATGTGCGGGAGCGCCACAGAAGATTATGTACCTGTCGGATGCCTATCTCAGAAAAGTACTTTCATTTTGGAATGTAATGATGATTTAGTACATTTTGAAACTGAAGTTCTTCGAAGTAAAAGGAAGATGTTTTTTTATGTTTCTATTTCAGACAGGAAAAAGGGCAAAAGCCAATATCATATACAATACATCGCTACCTGTGCTCTTTGGGATCAAGAAATATGCTGACGCATTGTGGGACATCGTGAAACAACGTGATCTCCAAGTGAACCTGAGGCAGAACCTGATTGAAGTGCGTGCAGATAAGCGAGAAGCTGTGTTTGAAAATCTTGACAAACCAGGCGAAACCAAAGTGGTCGAGGTAAATGTGTTCCTGTGGAGCTGTTACATGCATGAATGAGTGTTCACTAGACAACCTATTACACAATGTGCTATGTCATTTACTTCCTCTTCAAATCTGTTGTGCATTTGTATGTTAGGAACAACATAATACTCCATTATTTCACTCTTTGCACCTAAACTTTTGCAAATTTAACAAAATGCCTTCTGTGAGTAACTGAAATTTGTTTTGTTTTTATTTGTTTAGTATGAAATGCTTCATGTCACACCACCGATGGGACCCAATCGAGTGGTTCAAGGCAGTCCACTGGCAGATGAGGCCGGATGGTTGGACGTCAGCAAAGACAACCTCCAACATAAGAGATATCCAAACGTGTTTGGGATTGGCGACTGTACCAACCTGCCCACCGCCAAAACGGGTGCAGCTGTCGGTAAGTCATTTCTCTGTCATCAGTTTCAACATTGCACCAACAAACTCTGTTGTTGCATAATGTTCATCTCATGTTTATTGTTAACTGCTTGTCTTTTATGTAATCTGAAAAAAAGTACTTTTCTTAGTCATTGTATTGCACACAGGTTTTTGGGAATAACAAATTACATGTTGTCGGGATTTGATATTGCAAAAAACGGACGCCAAATAAACCGCATCCCATGTCGCAGAATGTGCTTATACCACTTGTCACGGGTTTGTTTAGACTGACTGTTAATGCTGTTAATGCTGAAAATACAAAGATTATTTGATGTTCATTTATCTTTAAAAAAATGTTTAATAGGGAGGGGGGGGATTTGTGGAACTCAAATTGTGTGAAATAATGTTTAATAGGGAGGGGGGGAATTTGTGGAACTCAAATTGTGTGAAATAATGTTTGATTTTGCAGTAATCCAAAAGTATTCAGATTAGATTACATTCATTTCGTAATCCAATGACGTTCCTAATTACAAAACAATCAATGCAATTTGCTATCAATAACTGACTACATTTCAAAGTACTCTGACCCAACCCTGATTGCACATTTGATTTACCAAAGTAATGTTTTGCACGTGACGCAAACACACAGATGAACTCTCTGTGCCGAGATATTTTTAACTTCTTTTGTTTGTGTCATTACCTGTTTGACTGATGACATGAAGTTGGAAATCAATTATTACTGACATGAGCTCCGTGCCCAACTGCAATATGACGGCAGTAAATAATTGTTTTGAGCGCTCCTACACACGTTGATGTATTATTTAAGCTGTAAACTAAATATTATGACTGTTCTGTGATGAAGCGCATCAATGCTTTTGACTTCTCTTTCCAAATGTATAAAAATATGATTCCAAACATACTTTTATACAAAATGGTACAACACACAATTACTAATGAGCAACAACTGCCTCACATTTTTTATTGTGTGTGTGTGCCCCGTGATAAGCTGGTGACCTGTTCAGTGTGTGCCCTCCCTTCCTCTGACCCAGTGTGTGCTGGGATGGGCAGATAGTGAATATGATAGTGGCTGGTAAAACCATTGCATTTTATGTCACACCACCAAGTGACGCACTTTAAATGGTATGCCCAACAAGTAGCAGGGCACCTGATGTTGACACTTCACAAAAATATTTGATAAATCCAACAATTTTCTTTTTTACTGTGACCCTCGGTGGCCGCTAGCATGTCTATAAATATTGCACATAATGTGTCATGTCGGTATAAAAATAAAATAAACGTACCTAACCTCTGTATGCTATCTGCTAAAACAGTCTACTATGGCATTTTACATAATGAGGATGAATTTGGGTCACATAAAATCTCCTTTCTTTTCTCCTTCTCAGCTGCACAGACTGCCATCTTGAACAGTACCATCAGCAAAGTACTGAAAAATGAGAAGCCAGATAAAATAGTAAGTGACCTATAACATCAATCCTGATTCATCTTTTTGAAAATTGTGGAACTGTATATAATCCGTAACCTCCCCGTTGACAGTATGATGGCTACACCTCGTGTCCCTTGGTTACAAGCTACAACACAGTGATTCTTGCCGAGTTTGACTACAGTGGTCAACCGCTGGAAACATTTCCCATCAACCAAGCGAAAGAAAGTAGAATTATGTACTACATGAAAGCTGATGTGATGCCTCACCTTTATTGGCATGGTTTTCTGCGGTATGTATAAAGTGAACAGCACGGTAATGGTTGGTCGTAATGAATCGTACCACATTTGATTAATGTTCTGTATTTGTCTTGCGTCAGGGGCCTATGGGGGGGACCGGGACCCTACAGGAAACTCTTTCATCTTGGCATGAAATGAAACTCCACCATCGGTAATCACCGGGGAACCTTGTGCAACTCCATGGCTGACCTTGGTGTGCGTGGAGGATTCATCGTTTACACGTACGAACTGGGATCAATCTGATAAATAGGACTCAAACCAGTCTAGTGCGGTTCCTTTAATGCCAATCAAATGTTCTCGTCTCTGTAGGGAAAGAAGTGACATTAAATCCATCATTCAAGTGTGGTGATAATATTTGTGGCTGGGACGATAAGGTCGGTGAATATTTACACATGTAGGTTTAGTTGGACCTGCAGTAGGAGTTTCATTGTTATTAATTTGAAATAAAGTGACTTCCTGGAATGAGAGTGCAGAAAATAAACACTTGGGATTTAACACTCAACTCTGCAGATCTTTGTAGATTTTAGCCGCTATCGGTCAATCGTTTCTTTTGGCGGCACATTCAAAGCTCGCTGCGGCCACCAACCAGTGGTGAGATTTGTCAAGGAGACTATAACAAAGTTGTGTGTCACATTCTTTTATTTGCATATCTTGGTGCACTAGCGTATTTTATAATTTATTTAGGTTTCACCGAAGTACCGCCTGTATCTTGTCGACCAGTCATTAAAACCAGTGTTGACAGTAGTCATAAATGACAATATACAAATATACAATTTGTTGTGTAATCATCTGAAAGAATATATTGGTGAAGTCTGTGTGTGCGGTTTCTTGTAATTTCAGGAACTTGATGGTCTTCAGATTTGTCTCCAGCCTAAATGCAAAATGTTTTGTTGTTGTTAATCATTTGTGCTCGCAAACATTGTATACCAGTGATTGCCTTTGGAAATGACCATTACTATGCAAATACACAGTGCTCTTCTTACACTTAAACATCCATGCTGGAAATAGTTGTGTGCTTTATTTTTCTATAAATGCGTTAAACCCATCTTGGGGGTTAAACAGTCAGGGATAAATTCATTGTTGTGTTAATTGCTCTTTTTGGAGAGTGTAGGACACAATTGTTAGGTATGACTGTTGTGTCCACTAGTCGATTAGCTGGAAATACAAACCATGTTTACTTTGCCATGGCGCTGGAGCGGAAAGGATTCAAGAAAGGTGAATTGCATGTTTTTGCTCAACTGCATAATTTTATTCCACTACATTACTAAAAATCGACATGGTTTTGAAATTGAAAAACGTTATCCTTTCCATCAAAGGGCGTCGGAATGTAGTTCCCTGAACAGAGATTAGTATATTGATTAATGTATCGCTCGGCAGGCATTTCATGTCACTGGTATGCAAGTCAATGCCTGAAACTTGCTTGGGAATTAGTTTTTTAATTAGATTGTTCTTGCTCATGCAGCAGAATACAGTTTATACGAAGGACATCTATCATAAAAAACAAATTCAGATCACCTGCCCAACTATATTTATTTGCTTGTATTCCCTGTTTTAACAAAACAAAAAGTCTGTTTATTCTTAAATATGACCCACACAATCACAAGAGACCATTTCCCATTCTGCTTTGGTCCAAGTGTACTTCCTGTCAGCCCCTACATTATCAAACAATGCAACAATACCGTTTCAAAAGATCTAGACCGGTCTACATCTTTTTATTTTGTAAGTTTTCTTGTAGTCGCACAACAATACCAGCAGGGATAAAGTGCAGTAGTGAGTCTCGATCCAGATGCGCATCGCTCGCTCACCACCACAGCCGTCTTTTCCTCTGTTGACGCTTCTTCTCCGCCACGTTGGTTCCCCGTGCGCGTGTGTCGCATTCCGCTGCGCATCACCGACGTTGTGTTTGTGATGAGGCGGGAAATGGCGTCCGCAGACATGTTTGGTCTGTGACTAGCTACCGAGCGACAGACACAGCTGGCGGCAACAACCGCGGCCCGACCTCTACCGGTGGCCGCCACGGTCGCGGCCGAGAGCTGCCGCTGAGGGCTGGTTTTGAGGCACTTCTTAGATCATCAGTAAGTAACAAACGACGTCAACATGTAAACAAAAAATGTTTGCCCCCCCCCCCTTCCTCCGATAGCCGGGCTGCTGCTAGCTAGCGAAGGGGGCGTAGTCTAATGGCTGGAGATAATAACGGAAGCTAATAAAATGACGCGACAGCCGGAGCGTCTAATGTTATTTTACCGATGAATTGACGGATAGTGTCCGTGTTAAACAAAGCTTCGTGTGAAACGTGCCACCGTAACCGAAGTAAATAATGTCGCGGCCTTGCGTTCACTGCCATTGGCAGGTTATTAGCCTGCTAGCTAACCGACAGTAGCTTCTGTTAGCTAGCGACGGAATCCACCGGCCACATCTGGTTTACGTTACAATGATTTACGACTGATGACAGACGTGTTTATCCGACGATACCAGCTTTTTTGCCACATTAAAGCACAGTAGTGTCCTCTCACAGTCGGAACACCAGCCTCACCCAGTCGTGTTTTTCATGCTAAATACCAGCAGCGGGCTCACGACAGCTCACATAGTTTGTATTTCTTCAGCTAGCGTTACAACGACGTTACGTAACGTCAGTCTGCGACGCTGTCACGCGACCAGGTCTCATTTACCAACAGGTAGCGAATAAAGCGTAATTTACCAAATGTGAGTTATTTTCAGTGTTTTGCGCTGAACAACCGCTCAATTTGAACGTATTAAAAGGCCTCGCTTTTCCGTTCACCGTTCATATGTATCACGTGACGTTGACGTCACGCCGCCCACTCCACCGGACGTGTAGTGACTACAGTATAAACAACTTTTAGTGCACGAGCTGCTGTCACCGTTATTCTGTCGTGACTACAGTAGAAATAAAGTTCAGGCCACGAGAAACCAGTGAGGCAATATGAGTGCATCTGATTTGCCGATCTGCACATTCTGGACTGAACCTTCATTGCTGACTTAACCACAAGAGTCAACATATTGATCACACTGTTTCCCTAAATCGGTCTTGTTAGCACACTTATGTTGATGACTGTTGTGTAGTTTACATATTCAACTTAAATATATTATAGAAAATAATGGTTATTTTGCAATAGCTTGCGTTTAATCAATAACATAAGTTATTACGACACTGGCACCATCATGAAGAGGTGTAGTAATCATTTGTTGTTTTGGAATTGCTGGCTCACATGTAAGGTATTACAATTAATCTATTTAGCTGCATATATGTTTTCTACTTTTAAATGTAAATGTTTTAAAACATTAAAACAATTATAGATCTTTAAAAAAACATTCTTTAGAATATATTGTAAACCTATTCATTATCATACTGCTAATTCATTTAAGATGCGACATATAGGGCAGGGTATTGAAGCGCAGGAAGTTTTTAGTACAAGTCAACTACAGTATGTTACACTAAATATCCAGTCAGATGCATGGTATTGTTTACTTATTTGATGATATTCCAGATTTTAAACTGGTTTACACTATTTGAATTGTGCACATTTCTTGTAAAGATGCTTGTGGTGGAGCAACCTGTCACGTTGAACATTTATATTTCTCAGAGTACGGTTGTTTTTATTATTTTTTTAATGTTTCTTTACTTATTGTTCCTATTCTGTCAGATTTTTCTATGTGACGTTGGAGCATGATGAAGCTGAGAGTGCGTAAAGCTCCTCAGCAGCCAAACTTTGGCCGTCGAACAAAGCCGTCCCAGGCCAAACGGAAACGCTGTGAAGTGGAGCCGTCCCCAGTGAGAGGTCGAGGCAAAATGCAGAAGAATGAAACCGGCCTTTTCTCCACGATAAAGAAATTCATCCGTGGAAATGCTGTCAAGGTGGGCTCACATCACAATCCTCAGCTGCTCTTTCCATAGTTCAGTTTTTGCTGTTGTAACATGTTGATGCACTCTAGGAGCAAACACACTCTTTTTTTAAGCAGAGAAAGCAGTGCCTCCGCTGTATCGTGGGCTAGTAATTATAAACAGTGACTCACACATAAGAGCTATGATTGTTTTGAGACTCTTAACAGAAAGTCTCAACGCAGCCAACATGGTTTCTGACTGGCGTTTCTGTGGACTTCTATTTTCATTCTTACAGCTGTTATAAATTATAATTATAAATGGTCAACTAATGCAAAATGTAAAATGGTATCATATTATATCAAACTGGAACCTGTCATGAACATTGGTGTAAAAAGCAAAACGTTCTCCCATTACAGAAATTGCTTTGTTTTATTTTAAGCCTATTTCAGAAATGTACCTCATTGACTTCATTATATGGGATGTGAATCAGTAGTGGAGTCACTTTACTTTAAAGTTGTATGGGTAATCTTACTAAATTGGAATTAGTAACTTCTGTGTACGTTTTTCAACACAGTTTAAATTGAACGCATTATCATAAAGGGTTCTGCCGCACAAAGATATCTGCACAGTGAAACCTGCCCATCCTATAACCCTTTATAGATTTACTGTATTTAGATGTGAAGACACAAAAGGTACCGTGAAGTAGTTGCTGTTATGACAAAAAATGCTCTGATAACTTATTTTTTTACAACATTACTAATTGTATTTGTCATTATAATAAATTGGAGATTTAAAAAAATGTTTCTCAGGTGGAGCAGGATATCCCGGCGAAGAGGAGTCGTATTGATTGTAATCCTGAGAGCGACCTAATTACTTCAACGCCACAGACGAGAGGCCTTTCCAACAAAACTGTCTCCAGAGTTTGCCGGAAAAGTCCAGAAAAAGGTACCTAAAGAGAACGGTTGTAGAATAAATGCCTCATCTTGACAACAGCGTCACAAATCAGATGCCTTTTCCAAAGAAGCAACAGCAAAGAGATGTATATAGAGATCTATACAGATGTTTTCTTTTCTTTTTTTCTAGACACAATGACCTGCAACAGTAAACCCATGAAACCGAACGGTAAGCTGGAGGCGCCCGTCGAGGCCGCGAGCAACCCTCCACGCACCACCCTGCTCGGCACAATCTTCTCCCCAGTCTTCAACTTCTTCTCACCAGCAACTAAAACTGGTAAAACTAAAGAATCCGTAAATGTACACGTCTAAAAATATAAAATATTTAGTCCAATTCCTTAAGTGAGATGTGAATCGCCTGCTCTTGTCATTCGTGTTCAGCCACTCCCGGTTCCGACTCTCCTGGCGAAGCGGTGGAGGCCGAGGAAATCATCAAGCAGCTGGACATCGAACCGGCAGAAGAAATGCCAAGCAGCACCCTGACCTCCACAGAGGGCATCGCCCCGATGTTACCGCAGAGGCTTCCGATGACCTCGGACACGAGCATAGAACAAGGAGAAATAGTCACTGAAACTGACATGCCACCATTAACGGGTATGGACACTTTTTTATTAAACCCGGGAAACATTGTTGACCGTCATCGTATGCGGTGAGAAGACAAACACTCACTGCAGATCTGATTATTTATTTTAACCTGCTTTAAAGACCGGTTTGGTGGGTTTTACAAGTCAATGTTCAAATCTAATTAATCTTCTTTTGAGCACACAGATTTGTAAACATGACACTTTTGATAGATATGCAAAGTCAGGTTTTACTTGCATAGTTGTAAGTAAACTCTGCTTCATGATTTTATATTAAAGAAACCAGAGCTTCCGGGTTCTGTTTCAGAAGTAAGAAACATATTTTAAAAATTTCCATTTCACATTTGTGAACAGAACAAGTAAAGAATCCAACCTGCACAGAGCGCACCAGTCTGCATGTGGTTTACTCCATATGTTTAGAGATGGGCTTCTACAGAACAATGATCTGTTAATCAACATGTCAGTTGTTAAGCAGCTTTCAATGAAAAGCATCTTCCATGAGCCCTTGACCACGAGGGTACATATATGCTTTATTAATAGTCGTTCAACCTTGGTTTCAACTCCTAAGAGCAGGTACTGTAGTGGATGCTAATTGGTGTTAGAATAATGACCGGTAACCTTGGGAACGGGCTTCATTGTTTGAGGGAGACTGACTTCAGAGCGGTTCGATGTGAGATGGACTTGCAGAAGCGTGTGGAACAGAAGTGTGCCCGGCTCTTCATCGTTTTTCGATACCATTTGAACTCTTTTTCCATCTGTGTCTTCCTCAGCGCTGGGTTGTATGCCGGCTGGTGGTTACCCACACGCTCTGCCGGCAGCTCCTCCAGAAACCTCATATGAAGAGGAATGGGAAGTTTTTGATCCGTAAGTTGAACTTGATTTTTGTTTTTAGAATAATAGCTTTTTAATTTTATTTATTAAAACTAAGTCTAAAAAGTAGCTGTTGAATATCAATGAAGGAACTCTAAGTTTAGACTGAGTTGGTGTAAAGCCTCAACTCGGCACTTGACAACCGTTCTATTTATATCGTCTCACTTCCAAGGTGACATTGCATGTTGGTGCAATGTGATTGTTTCCACCTCTAGGTGGCGACAGAAACAAGACTTGCATTCTTTGTGTGTGTCCTGAGAGGACATGATCCCGCCTCTACTGTGCTTCATTGGACTTAAATCACGTTTAACAGTCCAGTTGACTCACTAGTTTAAACATTTAAATCCTTTCAGACCCTCGTAGTATGGAAATTGGAGCAGACATTTTCCATTTATTAAGTGTTGTGAAGACAAACTGTAGCATTAATACTTCACATTCCATCCACAGACACTTTACTCCGTTCCTAATGTGTTCGGTTGTTTGATGTTTTCTCTGCTTTAAGGTACTTCTTCATCAAGCACGTGCCTCCACTGACCGAAGAGCAGTTGACACGCAAACCGGCGTTACCTTTGAAAACACGCAGCACGCCAGAGTTTTCCCTCGTCTTGGATCTGGTAAGCGGTGAACGCTTTCTTGGACTGTATCTCACTTCATCTCACTGAAGGAAGTTGACTTCAAAGGAGTTTCCTTTTGTTTTCCTGGTGTCAGGATGAAACTCTGGTCCACTGCAGTTTGAACGAGCTCGAAGACGCAGCCCTGACATTCCCTGTGCTCTTTCAAGATGTTATATACCAGGTACAAGCCGTAGCATGTCATTCCCTCATCAACACGTCTCCCATCTTCTTGCTGCTGTGTTTTTAAAGTTCATTTTTAATCTGAAGGTGTATGTTCGGTTGAGGCCTTTTTTCCGGGAGTTTCTTGAGCGCATGTCTCAAATGTATGAGGTGAGATGCATTTTTTCATATTTCCAAGAGACTCGACACCGTATCCGTTTAATTGTAAATTTAAGTTACTTATTATTCATTTATTGCTGCTTTCAGATTATTCTCTTCACGGCTTCAAAGAAAGTGTACGCGGACAAGTTGCTCAACATCCTGGACCCGAAGAAGCAGCTGGTCAGGTGAGTGACGACACAACTCTTCAGCAGCTTTTATATGATACGGATTTAACAGCCTGAGCAGCTCCAATGAAGCGAGATGAAAACAGTCATCTGTGATTCAACAAGAAATAAGAGCAGCTTCATTCTGAACTCGGCCGTGGGAAGTAATCAGAGGGGAACACGTCACGTGTGTCCGTGGGACGAAGAAGGATGGAGTTCCAGTCTCTCAAATAAAACCAGGGGGGAAAATGCAGAGAAACCACAAAAAAAGACGTCCCTCGTGTGTTTTGTGCTGTTTCCATAGTTCAGTTGTTGGTTTGCGAGTTAAAGAAGTTTGCAGTTCAACAAGCATCACGATGTATTTATGTTTGTGTTAATCCTCCACGCACACTTTCTGAACGGCTCCTGAAGCCTCTGACCTCATAATCTTCAGCCGTAAACACAATAAGTACAATAGTCCGGGTGCACGCAGCCTCCTCTTCCTCTGCCAGACGAACACATGAGAGGAAGAACCAGTTCTGCTGCGAGAAAGCAGACAATCGCTGATGTCACGCACGACTGGTTCATGCTGCAGTTCTACTTTGTACAAAGAGGTGAAGAAGCTTCATTTCTCCGCCATTCGAAAGGGATAAATCTTGTCATTTAACGTAAAACTCTGAGATGTTTTGGTGCTGTCATTTCTAAGACGTTCACTCCACTCTCGCCGATGTACCCAGTTCCTTTGTCGTCTTCGTTTGAGCTCGAGAACTTGTTAAAAAGCTGTTTTTACTGCAGGTAACCTCACCGACGTTCTCTCTTCCCGCGTTTCTTTAGACATCGGCTGTTTCGTGAGCACTGTGTGTGTGTTCAAGGGAATTATATTAAAGACCTGAATATTCTCGGACGGGATCTTTCCAAGACGATAATCATCGACAACTCACCCCAAGCCTTTGCCTATCAGGTAAACCTTTTCCACTGGTCTATAAAGTAAACACCTGTTGGATGATGTTCCTGTGATGCTGGATCATGGATGTTGTGTCTCTTGTGTCTCTTGCAGCTTTCCAACGGGATTCCTATTGAGAGCTGGTTTGTGGATAGAAATGACAACGAGCTTCTGAAGCTTGTTCCTTTCCTGGAGAAGCTGGTGGAACTGGTGCGTATCTCCACTTCTGTCCCGCGTGTTCTGAATGTTTGAACTTCTTTCCCTCCGAGGGTCTCGGGAGTGGACGCACAGACACACGGTGCCTATAATATGATCCAGATATAAGAGGGAAGTATCCTTCTGGTCATCAGAAGGCGAGGGCCGCGTGCCGCCGGTTGTTTGTGAGCCATCGACTGCACACGTCTCTAAAAAATAACTTTTATCTTCCCCGCCAGCTTTGACCCCATTGCTGTAAAAGTAGAAGCCGGAGGTCATCAGCGCTGAACCCAAACGTCCATTTTCTGGAAGTGTTTTGATCTGTCGTCTCTCTCTCGATCACAGAACGAAGATGTCCGACCGCACATCCGGGAGCAGTTTCGTTTGCACAACCTCCTTCCTCCAGACTGACCGTGTGTTCGTCTCTAAGTTCAAGATGGTGTCAACATTCAGGAGAGGAAGAAGAAGAAGAAGACTCCCAGAAAAATGCACTCAACGGATTTCTACATTGCAATTGTTAGTTTATAAATTATGCAAAACATTGAAAGTTATGATCGAGTCCAAAAGCCCTGGGTGTTTTCACACACACACACACACACACACACACACACACACGTTCAAACCAGATTTGGAGAAGACTTTTCACTCGTTTGTTTCTCGTGCGACTTTGAAGGCCTGGAGGTGTTTTGTCTTTGAACCTTTGGGAGGAACCGAATGTCGTGCCGTGTTGGATCTGATGGACCTTGAGCGGACAGTCAAACCTGTATAATATTCACTCTATTTACTTGTAAATATATGTACATAGGTTGTTTTTTTTTCCCCCTCAAGGGTTTTAAGTCATTTTAATTTCTAATTTTAGTATGTATTCTCGGATTCGGTTGCTTTTATAAACCAACAAACAGTTAGCGTGTTTCGTTTGAAGTTGTTGATGAGCAGCTGCGTTCCTGTTGTCTGCCTGCATTATTCCTGTGATGCTTTACTCCATTACATGCAGTTGTCTGTATTAAGGTGCAGTAAAAAAAAAAAAAGTATCTTTGGGGGCAGGGGAAATGTTACTGAAACAATATTTTAAATTCTGTAATTTAAGCTAGACTTAGGTCTCAACTGAATATAAAGCCATAATGGCTGAATTTTAAATTTGGATATTTGTATTTGAAAGTCCATCGGGGGGTTCAGGCATCGTGCACTTTGACATCCAGCCCTTTGTAAGAAGATGTAAAATCTTGTCACTTTTCTATACAGGTGTGAATCACCTCGATTTGTTATGTGGAGCGGAGTGAAATTGTAGCACCAGCAAATTGCCAACATGTTTGCTTTGAAATCTTGTTTTCCAAGACGACGTCTGGGATCTTTACGATGTAGGAGTCACACGTTTTATTGACTATTGAATGATCACTCCTGTTGTATTCAGTGTTACTCAATGGTTTCCTTGAAAATAAATACATTTTTATACGACTCAGAGACTCCGACCAAGTAATTAAAATGCATCGCATGTATGAACATTCACATCTCAGGAACCCTCAGCTCACGGCCGCTTGCTCGTTGTGTCGGTGCTTTAACTCACGCTGACCTCATCGGCTGGAGGACCATGTGACTCGCAACAAACATGGAAGTGTGGATCTGTTGAAGCTTCTGTGAGAACATATCTGTGTGTAATGTGATTTATTGAACTGTGTATTTGGTTTCTTTTATTATAAAAAGCTGAAACTTCGTTTCAGGTGAACATTATCAACTGCACGGTCTCCTGCACCGAGTACAAAGAACTAAAGATCTCACTGAAAACTTCCTTTGTTCATTTTATTTTCTACGCCTGAGCTTTATAATATTTTGGCCAAATGCATGCAGGGAAAAGGTGAGTCCAGAAGCCCAAAGTGTTTTGTGTTGTGTTCAGGGTCAAAACAGAACCACCTCCTTCTGAACGTTGAAGCACTGCGATGCGTTTAATGACCACAAACTACTCGTGGAAAGATAAAAGCCATTAAATCCTTTAAGATATTTTTTCTTTTTAATGTTTTTTGGAAACACTCAACTCATTAAACAGGTTCATATTTTGCAAAGAAATGTTAAGTAGGATATATCAAAGTATTGTATAGTCACAGTGTGCACCACTTTGTCTCAGATTAAGACTTTGAAGTATAAAATATATCATCTCAAAACCTACAATACACAAATATCATTGACTAATAAACCAGATGCATTTATATGTCTCTAATAGTGTAATGTTGCCCAAAAGGTGCTGTTACTTTGTAATATAGATTTAATTTAGCTACATATTGTTTTGCATTGTTCTTTAAGTGCAATGCAAGTATTGTCTTGCTTTTTATTTTAGTTACTAGAAATACAATGTATAATGTAATAAGAAAAGCCAGATATAAATAATTCAAACCTCCAGTGAAACTTAATCGTGACACTTGTCTGAAATTGATATGAAACACACACGATGTCCTGTTCACATAACCTGCTGATGTCTTGATCCTTTTGTTCTTTCAAGAAATAGGTCATTACCTGATTGTAGGTGTGCAGTGAATTGCCTCTTCACAGGTCACGTGTCTCCAAATACAAAGGGGACCAGTCTTCATCAGACTTATCTCACAGGTGTTCAAAAGGAATGAATTATTTCAAAACAAAATCCCTCTGTTGATAGTGTGAAGATAAGACTCGGGGATAGTTAACCGTGTTTTTAGAGTAAAAGCCCCTCTGGCCTCATCTATTGGCTGCCGGTGGGGAGGGTGGAGGTTGTGGCTCATAAACTATGAAGCCCGGCTGCTGCGTTATCCCAGGGGCCGACGACTATATAAAAATAAAAAAAAGGTGCCGTCAAGTGTTCTCGCCTCAGGACACCGTCAGGCGGAAAGAGGATGTGGATGCTCTTCCTACTGAGTGCCTTGTTGGGGGCGTCGGGGTCACAGGAAGCGCCGCCTGGAGCAGCGCAGCAGCAGCAGCTTCAGGCCCTCCACTGCCCGCCCTGCGAGCGGGTCCACTGCTCCACCCGCCGGGCGCTGAAGCTCCAGTGCAAAGGAGGGGTCACCACCGGCGTGTGCGGCTGCTGCCCCGTGTGTGCCAGGGCGGAGGGGCAGCGCTGCGGAGGAACGTGGGACTACCTGGGCAAGTGTGACGAGGACCTGCTGTGTGTTTACCAGGACGCAGCAGCTGACAGCAAAGGCCTCTGCAAAGCAGGTGAGATCATGGTGTGTGTGATGACTTTTTAATCTGTTACTAATTATACAGTCATAAGAAAAGGTATAACAAAATAAATAAATAAAAACATGTTTTAACAGCAATATCACAAATGTATAAATACTCATGAAATAAAAGTACCCATCATGCAGTATGTTTGCTCCTGTATATTCTATCATGGTACTAATATGTTCAATATAAGATGAATTTAATCAGTTACGAATATAGTCATAAGAAAAGGTCTAAATAAACTCATCAAAAAACTTGTTTTAAAAGCAATATCACAAATGTATAAATACTCAAAAAAGAAATAAAAGTATCCATCATGCAGTGTGTTTGCTCCTGTATATTATATCATTGTACTAATATTTTCAATATAAGATGCATTTAAATGTTGTCGCTGATTATATAAGCGATAGATTAGATTAGATATTCCTGTATTGGTCCCACAGTGGGGATAGCATTGCGATACAGTATAAAAACTAGTAATTGTAGCCGTGAAATAAATGTAAGTCAGTAAAAAGTTCATCATTTAGTATCATTGTTGGGGGAACGCTGCCAATGTGGTAAATGTAGTTTATGAGCTGTGAAGACTGATAGTGTGGTCAAGGCTTCCTTTGATTCAAAGGTTTCTGCTGAGCCGTAAGTACGGCCCTTATCAGAGTTGTCCCCGTTATCGATACGGTATCGGACGTAGTACGAGATTATAGAGGTGTTCATGTTGTGTTGCTGCGCGGGGACATATGTAAATATTAAAGCGGAGACATCTTAGATGCCTCGTGAGTTGCGAGCACCACTTCTGTGTCTTACGCCGTGTTGAACATGTTGTTTTTGTGCAGTGATCGACTCGCTGGATCCAGAGAGCTGTCACCCAGAATGCACCAGGGAATACTGCCAGGCCAACCCCTCTGGCATCTGCTCCGCCAGGTGACCATCAAATAATACAATTCGACAGACTCCACTCAGCATCTCCTCCGGCTGAACTTTGACCAGGACTCTAAAGCTCCTGCTCTCCGTAGGGCCGTGTCTCTGGAGCGGGCGGCATGCCACGGCTCCTGCCAGCACACCTCGTGTTCCGGCTGCCTGCTGCTGAGGCCCCCGTCGTGCCCTCTGACCTGCAGCCCCTCCGATTCCTCCTGCCTGCGCCGCTTTGGCAAGTGTGTGCACCACCACCTGACCGCCACTCCTGCTCCTGTGTGCCACAACCACCTGCAGGTAATTCTGGGAGGAAAGCACCGGGCATACTCCGTCAATAAACTGCATTTCTTCATTACACTATGCAATACTGCCTCTAAGCACCCCCCCCCCCCTCTCTCTCTCTTCCCCCCATTCATCCAATACGTTGTCTCTTTTTCTCTCCTCTGTAGAGTCATCCTGAGGGTCATTTTCTGTGTTTGGTCCCAGCCTGTCCGATCTCAGCCAAGTAGTTAGTTCTCCCTGCAAAGAGAGGACGTCTTTACTAGTTGATGTAGCAAAATAGAAAAAGGCAGCTATCTATAAACTTGATGTATTACTTGAAAATCCTTTATACACATGTTGTATGCAATGTGTGAAATGTAATGTATTATTAAATCATGAGAAACACAATATCATTTGAGACCTACTTTGATTTCATGAGTCCAGTGTCCTCTCTGTTTTTACCTTCACGCAAGACCATTTTCCTTTTATATATTTGAACATAAAGTATCATAAAGTTAACGTCATCGGTTCACCTGTGAAATGATTTCACCCCACAGATTTGGACTCCATTAATCCCACAATTCAATAATGTTGGATGTCACTTTGGTTCAGACTGAAATATCTCAACAACTTGAAGTGAAACTCAGTTTAGACATTCATGTCCCGTTGAGGATTAGTCATGTGACTTTGAATGTAGAACCATCATCAGGACACAACATTAACGTGCCCAATTCCTGCTAAACTAATGATATTCCGATCAGTTCTTTATGTTGTGTTATTTAGCAAATGTCATCATGCTAACAATAATAAGTTAAACCATATACCTGCTAAGCATTAGGCACATTGCAGCATGTTATTATATTATCATTTATCACAAAGCGTCCTCTTTTCAAGTTTAGTCTTCTCCAAAGAACTCCCTTCAGGGTGAGTCTCAAACCCCGAGTGGTTGAACACATTTGGACTTGTGCATTGGAATAAGTAGGAACAATACAGGGAGAACAACAAAGTTAAACTAATGTGACTGATAAATTAAGTGGAATAACTTGGGTACGACATTGTAGCAAATTAAACTATCATATCAGTTTTCTGTTTGGGAGTTTTTGTGGTTCACGGAAGGGAAGCGTCTGGATTCCCTCGGCCCTCGCTGCCCCCCTGACGGTTGATGGTTATTGAATAACCGGCGGTTTATGAGGCAGCAATAATGAAGCTTGTACAGAAAGGGAATAAAGTGTGGACCAACAATGGGCAGTTTGTTCTGTGTCCTTCAAAAGTGAGCTGTTTCTAAAGAGGAGAAGCAGTTTATCTGAAAGATTTCGCAAGAAGGAATCGTTTTTTTAAATACCAAAACAAAGGCTCGCGTTTGCGTCACGAAAGAATAGCGAGATATGTTGATAATATCTGACGTTAAGTCGGACAGAGGAACGTGCAGCTCGTTGTCCTGCGTCTGTGCCGTCAGTATTAGACAAGATATAAATAAATAAAATCATTGTTTAATACAAGGTACAAATATGGGTCCAAATAGCCGACTAGAAAATATGAAACACTTAAATGTAACAAACTCCCATCTGTGAAATTTGTAAATATAGTACCAGTTTTAGGTGATTATGTCTTTTTTAAAGGTTTTATGGCAAACCATAAAGAAACTATTGAAATGATTTCTCTTTGGTACCATTCTCGCTCCAAGTGTGGAAACATCCGCGTGTCAATTAGACGGACCGGATCGGTCACCAAAGCAGCCGCCTTTGTTATCAATCCCATATCTCGGTCTCACTTTTATTTAACTGATAAAAACTACGCAAAACAAAAAGAACTGTCTGTGTGCCAGCGGTAATAAATGTGCCCCCGCCAGAAGAAGCCCATGTTAGCATAGGAAAGTACAAAAAGATGATTATGAATGAGTGACCTTCAGGTACATTTTGATGTACGGGATGCAGCTGCAGAGATTTCTCTCTGAATAATATGTGATGATCAAACAATAGCACGCAAAGATTAACTTTGGAACAAAATAAAGTAAATCAAAAGGTATTGCTTTATTAGTGTACAAGATTGTAACAAATGTTCAGAACCGTTTTCTACCAGACACATTTTATTCCATCTACTAATATAAGGATATAAAAGCATATCCTAAATCATTATGAGTGAGCTTATCAGTGGCCTTTCTATGATCCATCATTATAAATACAGTATGTCAGCACAAAACAAATTACCCTTATATATTTTCCTTTATTTAAGCCCATCAGATTACACTAAAATCATGAGTTTGTAAAAAAGGTCCCTACCCATAACTGAGTGATGCACAATGACATCATTATAAAGTAAGAACATTGACATTAGTGCCAGATCAGCTGACTGCCAGGCATCACTGACACTAATGAGTCATTGTGATCAGTTATGTGCTAATAATTATCAGTACTTAAGGATAAGTGTGCAGCATTTAGGAAGATATATTGGCAGAAATGGAATATAATAGTATCAAGTGTGTTTTCTTTAGTGGATAATTTACCTGTAAATATAAACTGTTTTGTGTTTACGTGACCTCAGTATGAGACGTTTATATTATTTACATAGGGAGTCGGTCATCCTCATCGAGCCGCCACGTGTTTATTGTAGCCCATAAAAGGACAAACATTGGAAGCTGTTCACATTTTTATAAACACCAGATGGCGCCATATCTTGCACACTGCACCTTGAATACATGACGAGCCAAAAAGAGAACTTAACGCTTAATGTTATTTAAACAAAATTATGTATTTTTTTCTTTTAAATCTTTAGAACTAAGACATACAGATCTCATCTAAAAAACAAAATGTTTAATAAACCAAACTGATTACAGGTGACACATTGCATAACATTTTTATAATGCAAAATAGGCTCATTATCCATTTAAAATAAATGAATACACAGCATGATCCCAATATTTGCTCTTTGAAAACATATGTTGTATTGGAATAAAAGCAAGTGTGGTTATTTGCAGATGTAAGAATGATTGTAGAGAGAGGTCAGTACAAGAGGTGCATCAGACATTATCTTTGTTCCGGCCTCCAGTCAGTCTCTGATCAGGAAGGCACTGTGGATAATAAACCGTCAAGTATTGTCACCTCAACAGTCGGTTCCAAAAGGATACGAAGGTGGTGGAGTTGACGGCACCGATAAATATGAGCAGCAGAAAGTAGAGACTCATCATGATGGCAAAATGGTGTCTGAGGAGCCAGGAGGTACCGTGGGAACGTCTGAAGAAGAAACACATAGAGAGGACCAGCACCAACCAAATGGACACCATGCACTTCTTCTGGAGCTAAAACTAGACATTGTTATCTCTATCAAAGGTTTAAAAAGTTAATTGCATTAATGTGACTGTCTTCCATTTCCAAAACTAGGAGATAGTTTTTATAAAATGTAAAGCTGTGTATAGTCAATAAACAATATTTTATCAAAACAAGTCAACCCACATGTCACTGTTCATGCCGAGTTCAGCTGGCTAATAAAATGTTCTTTTGCACACACACACACACACACACACACACACACACACACACACACACACACACACACACACACACACACACACACACACACACACACACACACACACACACACACACACACACACACACACACACACACACACACACACACACAATCTGTTTGCCCTCTTCAGTTCGAGCCTTATTGACAGTGAGCAAACAATAATCACTCGCGTTATTGGAGATATTATTATGTCGTCTGCTGACGAGGACATTTACATCAAGTCCAACTGAAACCGTTGAGCTCTCTCACATCGTGGAACTCTGTGTCTTTTAAGTATAGAGTACTGCTGGGCAGCAGAAATGATCATTAATAACATGATGAGCTTTAGATTTATATGTATGAGAATGTGTTGTAGACATTTGCACAGCACTTTTTTTTTAATGTGCAATTATAAATTATTCTAAATGCTAGAAATTGCTTTTTCAGCAATTCCATCCTTTACACACAAGTCCTTCGTACCTAGACAGGTGCTTCCTCTGAGAGTACACAAGCAGGTACTTGACTCGCAGAAGCTGATTGTTGGTGACCACAAAGTACTTCTGCGGTACGTCCCCTCCTTCGCTGTTCTTTGCTCTCGAGCGCCGACGGTCGATAATCTCAGAATCTGAAATGAGAAATGAGCGGCTCACTTTGATACAAAGCTAAATTGAAAATCAGTGTTGCAGGAATTTTAAATGCGTGTCATTCGGCAAGTCACAGTTTACACACCTTTCTTCTTCACCTGGCACTTAACATCCGGGTGATCGATGACTTCACACATGGCAATGCAGCTGAGCAGCGGACCCAGAAGACTCTCTCGCCATCCGCTGCTGTGGGGACTGTAGAGGACCGCCATGCTGAGGTCACTGGTGAGGTAGGTCCCCTCTCCAAACACAGAGTTCTGCACACATAAACCAAAGTGACGGAAACAACAGAACATCTCTACAGCCCCATGAAGACTTATGTCTTTGCACAAGAAGAAAACCAAAAAGAAAGAAGGCAGTGATGACTTCACTCACCTTGTTGAGGTGGCAGTGCAGCCCGTTGTGAATGATAGAGTGAAAGTTTTCCAGGCGGCTCCCGTGGAACGCATAGAAGACGTCTCTACCTTCTCTCATCTTCTCAAACCTGGCGTTCATCTGATCACAGTAGTCCAACTCAAACAGGAAGTCAGGCACCGGCGCAGAAAGCCAATCATTTTCCGTCAGGTTACAAAGTTTGGCATACTGGAATATTTTAAAGACACACTGTAAATATAAAAAACAGGTAGCAAAAAAAGACACATGTGTTTTTGTCGTGATGTACCTCATCTTTCTGTAGGGTCTTAACAGCAAAGCTCTTCGACGAGAGAATCCAGTGTGTGAGAGCCAGATGATGATCTCCATCTCGGGGTCGTAGTCTCACTAGCTCCCTCACACCAGGCAAAGACTGCACATCGGCCAACTGGAGAAGAACATTCATTGTTTTGATCTCATTGCCACAAGAAAAGTCACACTTATCCAGAGTAGGTCTCGTCTTCCCCTTTCACTGGACGTGAAGCTGTATTTCCTTTTAACAATGTGTGTCTCTGGAACAGCTTCCAGTGTGGGCAATGTCCTTCTACATCATGACGATGCCCAAAGAAAAGATACAACACTGTAATACACAGTATATATATATATATATATATACTGCTGAGCAAAACCTTTCAATCAAATGTTAGAGACCCCTAAGGACACATGTAAACTACAATCAGCCTTTCACTCCTCAGAGTAATAACATTTACTTGATAAGGCTGATGCGTGGCCCACCAAAAACACACATCTTTGCTTTAAAGCACCTGCAAAGCCTAAAAGATCTAAACAAAATGTATGATTTCTAATGCCTGCTTCACTGAAGTGCATTTGCAAACCCATTTTAATGTTTTGAAAATGCATATTTGTCACACGGTCTTTTTCTCCACCTTCTTTACCCGACCATCTGTTGCCTCTAACAGCACGTTATTGCTACCCAAGTGTGTGTGTGTGTGTGTGTGCGTGTGCGCGTGTGTATCATGCCAACACCCCACTAATGGTGTGCATGTTATTTCTTTGGTAAAAGCCAAATATTTCTCATTTCACTACCTTTATTGCGTACTTCAAAAATCTTAAATGATAGCACTTCAAATGATGTCATGAAGCATACATGCTACAACAGAGTGTTACGAACTTTTGGCTGTCAGTAAAAGTCTTACCAGCTCCTCAAAGTTCTTATTGTCACCACTTATGTATCTCGGGGGGAAGGGTCGGAGCAAAGAGTCCCTCTTGTAGTTCTGTGCAGAAGCAACAAACAGGCTGCAGCGGAGGTCTGCTGCTACCGGGTCTCTGTGCAGACAGGAGCACACCAGCTCTCGGACGGCCTCAGGTGGGAGCGGTGGCTGCATTCCCAGCACTACAGGCAGAGCAGATAAGATAGCACAGTCAAGGAATAAGTTAGGTGTTGACCACACAGCAAATACCTCGTGACAACATATGTGAGGGCTCAAATAAATTAGTTAAACACTGGTGTGTTGTTTTGAACTGTGTTAAAATAATGTCTCCTCCATCCCACAAATTGTTGTTTTAATTATCAGATAATCTGGAGATTGTTTTCCTCATGAATAAGAACAAGAAATGCATTTGCAATGCAATAAAAATCACAATTTCGAAAGAGACCAAATAGCTGGATTTGTCAAAACTGTGCAAATCAGCCCATTAATTAAGACAATTATTCGCAAAAAAATCATCTGATTTACAAAAATGGAACCATGAAAAAAAAGGAAATTTCTCTCTCTGTCTCTATATATATATATATATATATATATATAAAGACTCAACAGGATTAACTCATATTACTCCACTAATAGAAAAAGTCCAACAAAGACTACAGTTTATTTTTTCGTGAGCTGTCAACTTTGGTGGAAACACTTGAGGTTCTTTGACTATTTCCTGTGTATTTCCTGAGCTTGTAATGTTGACACGTTGAAGTTAACTCTGTGAGGAGGCTATGTTAGCTAACATTAGCTGAGCTAACGCTACGACAAGTGAAGAAATGCCGATATAGCTGTCGCTGAATATCGCAACAGATGACAAAAACGGCACTTCCGGACTGCTGTGGGATCCTGAACATCTCGAGGATACACCCCCGTGGTGCACATACCTCTTTCACAAGAACAACACCAGTTGTATTTAAGTATTTCCCCCTTACCTCAGTCTCGCTCAACTCATAGCCCTGCAGGAAGCGCTAACATTAGCTTAACGGACTGCCGCGTTCACACTCCGGAGAAATAGCGGAATTATGAGAATTCCATACGTGAAGGAAAAGAGTTCACACAGACGTGGCGGATCAAGCGAGCGGAGAGGCGTAGAGTGTGTGTCAATAAAGACAGACAGGGAAAGAGCACACGACTAACTAGAGTAAACACGTCAATACGTGTTTGATGTGCGTTTTCAAAATATTTTAATCTTCGTTATTTTCTGCGCGGGAAGTCGATAGCTTCAAATTTACGATGAATTTGAATGCGGCATTCCACATATGAGAGCCTTTTAAATTTCACTGCTGGAAAAAATCCTTTCTCCTGCAGCTCCTCACCAGCTGTTCAGAGCAGTGCTTTGACAGGTGCGTCAAAAACGAAACTGCCTCATCAAAAGTGCATGGTACGTTTTGTGAAAGATAGCACAAACTTGCTTTCTTATATATTTCAGGCACAATTTATATATTTGCATCAAAGGTTTTGTAGCCATAGTGTAGATACACGCATACATGTGTGTGTGTGTGCGCGTGTTTTAAATGACACCTTAAAGATATATGTTGTTGCATCCAAGATGTGAAGAGCAGGGGAGGTCAATCTGCTTGCTCAACTCGTGACACCGGGCATGCCATACATGACGCATTACGTGAAGATTATTTTAATGCTGACATTCGCTCTGATTTAAACTTTGTTTGTGTCCTTTGAGTAGCAACATCTCACCTTTTACAGTCCATACCCAAAGCTCACCATGACACTGTCTCCTACGTAAAGGCTTTAGTTAGAACAAAACAACGAAACCTACCAAACCTACAGTATATGCCACAAACCTGCACAGACAAACCAACTGAAACCTTCCAGCGTGATTTGTCAGCATGCTTTGTCATAAAACATATTGTTGTTACAATTGAGTTAGAAAAAATATTTAAAAAATATCAGCAGGATAAATATGGTCTTTTCTCAGGTCTCACCATAAAGGTGCCTGGACCGTATCTAAAAAATATCAGGCAACTTCAGCTCATTCAGAATTCTTCTGTTAAAGTGATAAAAAAAAGAAAGTTTTAAAGAATAAAGTGAAATCAACAGCTGCCTGTTTATTAATCGTGTACACTATGAGTATCAGATCATCTGGTATAGCGGCCGACTAAACATGTCCAGATTCCAAATTAAACAGGGAAATGAAGCATTGTGCAAGCAGGACACACTTTCAGCAGATAGAAGAATAGAAATGACGAACCAGAAATCCTGGTTTGAAAACATAGAACCACTTTCTCACATGAGTCAGCATTATTAAGGATTTATGAATTGCTCTTGCATAATTTATTATTTCAGATCAGATACAAGCAATTCAAAAGACCAACTTTTAGGTTGTGAAAAAGTACTCTTGCTGGTTAGTAATTGATAGTCAAGTAATTAGTAAATGCAAATACATTTCTCACCTTTTCTTAACCCTTGTGTTGTGTTTTGTTGGTCATTTTGACCGATTCAATGTTTCACCCTCCTGTCGCCTTTGGGTCAATATGACCCGATTCAATGTTTAACCCTCCTGTTATCTTTATATTTACTAACATATTTTACCCTTATTAATAATATATGACCCAATTAATTAGAAATCTCCAAAAATTAATTAAAATATTTTTCCAAGTTTAAGTGTGAGGTACTTTGTTTTTGTTTGTGACCCAAAAAAAGAACAACGACAACATTGAATCGGGTCAAATTGACCCGAAGGCGACAGGAGGGTTAAATATTGAATCGGGTCAAAATGACCCGAAGGCAACACAAGGGTTAAGAGAACTACATAAAAAGTTATGTACTTTCTGTCAATGTACAAAAAATGTTTTTAGACAGGGAGGGAGTTATGATTCACAAAAAAAGCTAAAAAACACAGGCGTAATACGCACACTTATGTGTTGGTGTGAATTTATGGATTTTTTATCAAGAAATTAAGCAAAACCCAAATATGAATAAATTGTACGAAATCACAGAAAGGAGTGTTCATAAAGTGTTACCATTTAATAATTTACATAGTTTATTAAGTGTTTGCTGACATGTTTTATGTTTTATTTTTGGGCCATTCTTATTTTTTCCCTGACCACTATTTTCCCATTCACATCTTTATGCATTTTGTATTTATTTAGTTCTTTTTACCTATTTGATTCAAAATGTTTGCTTTACTTTCAATGTGGGTTTAACTGTTTTGCATTACGGAAAGTTATTCAAGTTGCCTTTGATTATGAAATGTGCAACAAAAATACTCATAAATAATATCTTTCTTACTTGGGGATAAAACAAGTCTTAAAAAGTAGTACATGTATTGTATACACTGCTATTGGCTATGGAGCCTATTCATTACGTTTCCCCTCAGAGGAATACTGTCACACACCTTGTTGTATCTGTGATAGTTGTATAGTAGTATAAGTAGTAATGTGATAACATGAGGCCAATCGGATCAGATGGTGTAACGCCCTCTTTAATTTTCAGCACTGTGGATAGCATCAAGAGGCGGGACTTGTTGGAATTTTCCCGCTTTCTGATTGGTCGGATCAGGCCAGCAACACAGCCCTGTTGTCTAGGCCCTGGTCCTGCAGGGCGGGGGGAAATATGCGCGTACGTCACGTGACCGCCTCTTACTCCCAAACCCGTCATTTGAGGAATAACGTAACCTATTTCTGTCTGAGCAGCTGCAGATCTGTCCGTTTCCTCCAATGTGTTTTAATGCAGATTAATCCATAGGATGCTCTTTGAACGAACGGAGGGCTTCTAAACCGACTAAACTGGAGGTAAGGCTTTACTCACTGCATTGTCATTCACTACAGGAGGGAGGCGGGAATTAATCTAGGCTCTTACAATAAACCGTATTCTAGCCTCAGAAAAAACCTAGACATCTGTATCCTGTGTGGCTCATTGTGAGGACTTTGGTCTTGACCTGCTGCGTGTCTTGGAGGAAGAGGAGGCACCAATGCACCGTGTCGCACAGGCTGAAGGGCGCTCCTCTCGGCTGCGATCACGATGCACAGTGCCCCACTGCAGCATCACTGACATCCGCGGACACACACACACACACACGCATGCACACACACACACACACACACACACACACACACACACACACACACACACACACACACACACACACACACACGTAGCGGACAGTGGAAGGATCATAATGCATGTTGGGATCGGGCTGTTTTTCAGGGCAGATATTGCTTCATTGTGTGGCAGTAAGATGCCCTTCAGAGCGATGCTCCCCATCCACCATCACATGCATTGAAATGTGGCTTCCAGACACACTCCAGTCACGTTTCAGGTGATTCACTATAGCGGGTTTGCAGGTTAAAGAGCCAGTCAACCATCACTCTGTAGGCCCGGAATGCCCATTCTGCGTCCATAGCTTCAGGTTACGAATAGCCTACATTTTAATAATCACGACAAGGCCACACTCCACACCTCCCTCCCTCCCCCCTCCCCCTCTCCCGGATTACACAGCTGTAAGATGTGAACAAGAAAACGTGTTTGTTTGGTCGATTTAATGAATGATGCGTCGATAGAAGCCGGATACACCTAAACGGCTGGGCACCAGCTCTAATACAACCATGCAGGGATTGAATGTCTTTTATTCCAGTGAAGGGTGTGCATGCATCCACAGGAAGGCCGATGGAGGATCGAGGCCCTGTTTCCCACAAGGAGAGCAGTGTGAGTGAGTGATGCTGCACTTAATAAAACAGCTGTGTTATTTCTCTGCAGTTTGCTATACCAAGGGAGCTGAGATTAAAGTCTGTGTGATTAAAGTGGAGGAAACTAGTGAACAGACATCATGGCAGGTAAGCGTTCCCTATGCGTAGTGTGCATGTGAGTCGACGCACAAAAACACCCCATTTCTACATGTGCAATCCTTAATGCAGCCGTCTTGATTTCTTTATGAATTTGGTGTGTGGGAGGCCGTGTTGAACTGTGTCTTTGTGTCCTAGAAAACAACTTCCCTCCCCTGCCTCGATTCATCCCCCTCAAGCCATGCTTTTACCAAGACTTCAGTGAGATCCCGGACCAGCATCGCACCATGTGCAAGAGGCTCTACTACCTCTGGATCTGTGAGTGTACCTGCAGTCAAAGTTTGTGTTGACGGTTAAGTTGCAGTACAGTATTCGATGTAAGACATCTTTTCCCACATCTCAAGTTCCTCGTGTGTCGCTGGCATCGCACGACACACTGTTAACCTTTTCCACGGCTTCCGTGTTTTTAATGCCGCGTCACTTTGTTTCACCCAAAACATCACAAGAGCCGAATATGGTAGACACTCCAGGAGCTGTGAGACCAGTTTGACCAGTCTCACTGTCACAGATAATATGTGTTATGTTATTCTGTGCATTTCCATGCATTGATTGAAATATTGTGCCGAAGTGTGTTTGATACATTTTCTTTCGACAAACAAAATATTTTTGTGGAGCCTCGGTGGAATTTGATCGATTACTTTGAGATATGTTTCAAGCAAAATGTCATATTTCTCTGGCTCCAGTTTCTTTAATGGGATCATTTGTTATTTTTCTTTGTTGGAAATCCCTGAAGATTGAATATCTTTAAGCTTTGGTTGTAAAACAAACAAGTTATTTGACGACATCTCAGGCTCTGGCCAACTTTTTGTCACAATTCTTTGTCACTACGTAGAACAAACGACTTATCGATTCATAATGAAAATAATTGGCAGATCAATAAAAAAAAATTAAAAACACGATATTTACAGCTGTCAGTGATAACAGTTTAGTAATGTGTCAAAATGTATTCATGTGAGCATCATGGCATCTTTTTCATCGCCACATAGGTTCTGCCTTTTGAACGCAGGAATGTAAGTCTGATGAAGCAGGAGATGAGTCTCCTCAACATGTTTGGTGCTTGTAGAGTAGTGATGTGTGTGTGCTACATTACAGCTCTATTATAGAACTGAACATCTGGTGTTGAGTAGTTGATGAGATTCATAGTGAGTCAGTCCTGCTGAATTCTGAGTAATGCAGCCTGTGGGATATTCACACTGGAGGCTTGTGTCTTCAGTCTTCTTTTGGTCATCCTCGATCCTTTCCTTCTCTGTGATGTTGACAGTGAACAGCGCCACACTGGCTGTGAATCTGATTGGCTGTCTGGCGTGGATGTGTGGAGGTGGTGGAGCGACCAACTTCGGCATGGCCATCCTGTGGCTCATTCTCTTCACCCCCTGCTCCTACGTGTGTTGGTTCAGGCCCATCTACAAGGCCTTCAAGTGAGCTGGTTTTCATGTTGAGCTTGCTCAATATATTTTACCTGCTGTTCTTCTGGATCACATCAGTTCTGATGTTTATTATTCTCTCTATGCAGGACCGACAGCTCTTTCAACTTCATGGCTTTCTTCTTCGTCTTTATGGCGCAGGTGGTGATCAGTATAATCCAGACTGTTGGCATCCCAGGCTGGGGAGTGTGGTAAGAGCTTTGACAAACACAGATATGTTTATTCAGATGGGTGACACGTTAAAGCCGGTCTTCAAAGATATATCTGAATTTTTGATTGTGGTGGTGGGGAGCGCCGTCTAACACACTTCCTTTCAAATCTGTGCTCAGTTGGGTTGAGATTAAGTGACTGCAAAGACCCCAGCACAAGATGTCCTTTCATACCAATCCGTGACCGTGTGTGGATGTAGCAAGCATCTATATCGGTTCTCTTTCTCCACGTATTCATGTTTGTATTTGCCCTCAAATGTGTTACTCCAATTGTACTAAAATATAGAGTTTGTAGCACAACTATTGATATTTATTTCCATCAGAAAATAGTTTAGTACAGGGTTACTGTTGTCTGCCAGGTCAGTTTGGTTCACATACAGTGGGATGGAGACAGAACCTCTACTTTAATATAAAGAACCATCATCAGACTTATACATTCGGAAAAGCCCTAAAATAATACTCTCAACCAGGTTTTTTATTTATTTATCTGACACTGACAATATTGAGACCCTGCATTTGTTCACAATTTAGCCCAATAAAAGTTTACCAAATTAGCTCCCAGCAGTCCCTGTGGGCAATGTCTCACGATTACACATGTTTTCAAACCATTTTTCAGTGTCACAGGTCGTGAGTGCTCTTGGCTTGGGTGAGAGATGTTGCTCACGCTCTTGTTGTTCCTATCAGTGGCTGGCTGGCGACCATCACCTTCTTCAGCACCAACATTGGATCAGCTGTGGTGATGCTGATTCCCACCATCATGTTTACAGCGGTGGCTGTACTCTCCTTCATCGCCCTCACAAAGGTGACTTGTGCTTTAATACTGAACATGTGTGCTGTTCCAAAGCAGTCCTCCATTATCTGTTGTGAACGTTGACGTTACAACCCCACATCCTGTTTCAGCGTCAGGGCTCTCAAGTGTCACGCATTGAGCGTGAAACTCACGCATTTCGGTCTTAAGTCACGCACTCCCGCCACACATCGTATTTCTCACGCTGAAAAAAACTCGGCTATTTAATGTTTTAATGTGCCAAGATGAGCTGGCCGCGCTGCCCTCACCGTGGAGGAATCAAGCGCTCCCCTGGAGTTCTGCTGTGAGGAGCCACTTATCAGCCAATCAAAAAAAAGAAATGGGCTACACAATAGCCAATCAGAAAAAACCCCGTATCTGGGTAAGATTTAATCCAGCAACCAATGAAAATAAAGCATCCTGGAATTGCGCGCGACTGACGAAAATAGTCATTAACATAGGAATCTAGGTCATCTGATCCTTATCACATGATGTATGCAGTCTGAGGAGTGATTGGACCAAGCAATGGCTGACAAAACATTCTCCCTTACTTCTCAGCACACATGCATTTCAGTTTCCGCTAGACTTTAACACCAGAGAGAGTTTGTTCCCCCTGAAAATGTCTTTTTGAAAAACCACTTCTTTCCCAGGTTCATAACCTCTACCGTGGCAGTGGTGGCAGCATGAATAAGGCCCAGGAGGAGTGGGTCAGCGGGGCCTGGAAGAACCCCCACGTCCAGGAGGCGGCTCAGCAGGCCGCCATGGGAGCGGCGCAGGGAGCGGCGCAGGGAGCGGCGCAGCAGAACCAGTACACAGCAGCTCCCACCTACAACTACGACGAACCAATGTAGGGCAGAGGAGGGGGCCAGGCTGCCGAGTGGGAGATAAAAAAAGGGATCAATTAAGAACACAATTCTGAGTTAGGTGCCCTTCATTATAACACTGTACACGCTGAATTCAACCAGAACAATGTAGAGAAAAGTCATGTTTGTGGTGCAAGTGTACTCTTATTGAATTCTGACATACACAGAGTTCATATTTAAGTCACTTCACATTTAAATCAACAGCCAACTATTAAAAATCTGTTTTATTTATTAATTATTATTTGTATCTCATATGCTGGTCAGTGTGTGTGTCGCTTTCCAACGGAGACACACAATATATGGCTAAAAACAACCCCCAGAGCGTCATCAGTTTATTTAGGTTCATTTGTGGTCAGCGCAGAGCGGCCTCTCAGCCCGTGTTACACTTTTTAGACATCTTTTGACCCTGTTTAATGTGATTTTCATGTACTGTAATAGCTATATTGTTAAGTCTTGAAGCCTTGAAGGTCACCAAATGCACCCTCAGTTGATGCACTGTAGCTCCTTACTATTCAGCTTGGTTTCATTAAAGGCGTGGGTCACCATTTGGGAAATACATTTCTTCATGTTAAGCCAGTCCTTTGTGTTTAGTGTAGAATTATACGTGTAAATTAATTATTTAGGAGCATATTATCCTTTTGATACTGGACAGTCACTTTCTTTCTTTGTAAGTAAACTTTGTTTCTTTGTTGTTGAAAAAGTAAATGTTGAATGTGGCCAAAAACTTGACAACAGAATTAGCATTTCAAAAAATGAGAATAATAAAATTGAACAGAAAGATGAATTATAAAAAAATCGAAAAACTTGTCTCAAACATCATTTAAATCAGAAAACATTGATTGGAAGCTAAATTTAGCGCAAAATGTATCGAGCTGGTATTTCCCCTACTTATACAACTTTTAAATCTTTTAAAAATCTTTCAGTTCATCTTTTAATGACCTAGTTGATGAGAAGTTGCATTGTGTGAACTGTTATTCGTGAATATTTTTTACATTCTCTGGAAAGATGTGAGAGCTCGTTTTAAATTCTACCTGCAAAGCCCTCAAATTCTCAACATGTTGAGTATTTGTCTCCTTTTAATCACCTTTATTCCACCACTATGCACTGGTTATGTGTTCAGCAGGTTGATTTCAGTGAAATGAAATTGTATTACATGTTAAAGTGAAGCACATGCAGTTGTTAGGATTTCAGTTCATTGGATAAAACATTCCAAATCAACGTAGTACAGGTTAGAAGCGAAAGAAAACCAAAAGACGTGCAGGTTGGACATGCAGTAAATATTAATAATCATTGTTGTATGTGGTCATTGCATTGTATGAAGTGATGGATGTTTTCACCCCGTAGGCAAATTCTCCCACTTTCCCCTACATGTAAATGCTTAATGACTACTTGTTCCTGAAGCTCTGGATTTCAGGCCTTAGTGTGTCATTTCGTGGCTGTTAGTGTTATTCTATGAGTAGGTGTGATATGATATTTATATAAAAGGGAATTAAAAATTCTAGGCAACTATTTCTTTATGAAGAGAAATTGAAAGACAGAATATTTGTGCGTCAAATGGTTTTCAGTGTCACGCAAATCTTCTTTGAAGACGTCCTCAAGATTCAGTAGATGGTTATTACAGTAATACAGTATTAGACTTGAAACAGATGTGAAGATTTGTGTCTGAATGCTCGTTACTTCAAAACCTGTGAGTTGTCTTGTCTGATTGTGATGATGTGGTATTCAATAGGCTGTTGTTTTACTTTTTAATTCTTCTTTTTTTTTTACCAATCTATTATTATTTGTGTATTTTGGATGATGTGTGGATGAGTTTGAAGCACATGTCCTCGTTGTCTTTCCATGGCTGTCGGTAACAGATTTAGAATTGTTTCTTCTTCTTTTTTTTACAAATCAAATTAAAGATTTGATAATGTTTTGCACTGAGATACCTGTTGACATCAGTGCAAACTAAACATAAATATATTAAACAGTAATCCTATTAGGATCAAGTGGGGTCCTGTTGTGCTTTAAATATAGACATGGATAGTAACGACCATAACATAAATGGTTATGACTGGAAAAATCTACCTGTTTTCAAGCTGGACACCACTTGTATGATTAAACAAACGGATAACATTTTCACCAGCAGAGGCACACACGGAGGTTATGAAGTATAACCCTGAACACCGTATTGTCCACTCATCCGTTAGCAAACGCACAAAGTGTAGCTGATCAGTCGGCACAAAGATGAACAGAGTTATCGCGGTGAATTTTGGATCTGTCTAAACTTTTTTTGGTGTTGCCATATGTACATACATCTTATGTGATTATGTAGCTGCAGTGCATATTGGATACAACTACTAACACTCTGCATTTCAGGCTGCTGTATTAACGCTTCTAAAAGCCATTTCCCCTTCACTACCCCGTGTTCCCACATGTAATGTATGTTGTTTGATATGTATTATCATGTACTATATCATAACTAGATATAAATATATGATTACTTGAGGTGAAGTAAATATTTGCAATGAATAAACACATTCAATAGAAACATGTTGTAATTAAGTAAATGTAAGGTTAGAGGAGGCTGTGTCTCCAAGAGGGAAGTCAATGAGGAATATAAATTTGTGTGTATTACTTTTGTATCATTTGGTTTGACCTTAATAGATATTAAACCGTTATTGTTGCATCCTGTTTTGTTATTTGAAGAGATTGTACATTCCTGTAGATGTTGCAGGAACATACATCTTCATATGAGGTGATTTTCACCTTTTCATGAAAAAAACAGTTAAAACAATAAAGACCTGCCACAAAGCCTAAAACATGAATGGATAACAGCATACAGCAAGAATTTAAAACCCTTTAATTCTAAAAATTATCCTAAGATTCATCTGCCCTCCAACCACAATTACATTATTGATTCTGCCTTTGGCTTAAAATTTACAGAAAATCTGATTTAGTTTGAGCGACTGAACCGAGTGTCTCGTACTCTTGATGAAGACTGATTTATATACAATTCAAAAGGCGTTTCCCCTCAAAACGGATGTGTTGCATGTTGCACTTTCCAGTAAATATCCAATTACTTTTGCATTTCACAAAGCTGAGGATTAACATGACTTCTGCTTCATATAATAATAAGACAGGTGTTGCTCGACTTTCATGGAAAAAAACAAAAAAGTGAATAATTTTTTTGTAAGACATATGAACCTCGGAACTGTTTCATATATATATACATACATACATATATATATGCACACACATAAGTACAAGTTAAAACTCATCTGCTTTCACCTGAAGAAGCTGCAGGGCGATACATGTGTTCGCCACTAGGTGGCAGTAGCGAGTTTTGCCATGACTGGCGCCGTAATTTTTGTCTTAAACAAACAAGTTAGACCAGCATATCACAGACGGTGACGCAGCTATTAATGTGAGTGAGTCTGTCTCGGTGTTTACAGGTGAGAAACGTACACAAGCGCCATATATAAAATAGTGTTGTGTTCGCTCGCTTTGGCGGTGATATATTTTGATAGTTATAAAGTGTGTAGTAATTAAAGAGAAGACAGTTAATTCGCTGTTTAGCTAGCAGATGCTGATAGCGCGCTAGCGTTCTAGCGTTTCCGGTTCTGTGCTGTGACGCCGCTCGTGACTCGTGACGTCACGGAGCGCCGAAACAGAGTTTGTATATAGAAGTGATTTCCAGCAGGAATTTACTCTGTGCATCTCACACAGAGCCGCCCTGACCTGTGACAGGGTTGGCTCTGAGATTCAGAGTCGGGTGGGTGGGACGGCGATTCTCAGAAACTTCAGACTGAGATTCAATCGCCAGGAAAAAAGCAAACACGAATCAAATTACTCCAAAACAAGACTATAATGCTTGTAAATCAAGTTTATTCACACACATATTCACGCTACTTTGCATTAAAAAACGATATATATGTATATATATATATATATATTGTTTATATATATATATTAGGGCTGTGAAAGTGCAGGTGACTTTTTTTCGTCCCGATGTGCGCGCACACGCCGGCATCCGAGCTCTGCGGCGCGCGAGACGGAGATCGGAGTCGTGTTAACGGGACACTAGAGACAGAATGACATGCTGCTGGAGAGACGACCAACAGACGTATTGGAAGCTCATTCTGCGCATGCGTTAAAAAAAATTAACTCATTAATCCTGTAATTTAATCATAACGCGTTATTTTTCACAGCACTAATATATATATATAAAGTGTGTATAAATATATATACACATAGATATATATACATACATATATACACACACACTCGAGCTAGATTTGGCAGGATGTAATTGTGATGGATTATTTGTCCATTGTTGTTGTACTACTGATTCTAATAGGGATATGAATTCATCGTTTGTTAGTAGTAAAACCATTAAAAAACTAAAATCGTATGTATTTGAATATGACAACTGGTTAATGATTGGTTAAAATATATACATATTTTTTTAATTGTAGTTTGTGGAGTATTTTAACTATTTGATAGTATATTGATTTCAATTACAGGTGCTTTCATGGCAAATGTTTGTTATGCTGTCATCCTTCACTGTAAATACAAAACTTCAATGAAACCGAGACCAATGAAAGTATTTGATGCAGATTTGCAAAACCGTCAGACAGGAAACAACACTTTGATACAAAAACAAGTCGTGTCAGCAGTAAATCATTTTATTCATTAAATATCAACATCAGCCCAGTACATCTGCAATCCATTAAGCAACAGTGAAAAGAATACACAGGGAAACAAGTAAAACAGCAATAATCTTTAAATTCTTTATTCATAAACTTGATGCAAGTTTACAAATTACTGTACATGGTCAAAATGTCTTCAAATGGAAAATGAGAAAATAAAATAAAACCAACGGTGCCAGACTGGATCGTGATTGGTTAGGGGCCAGAAAATGAATTGACAGGTGAGCTAAATGAACCTTTTCCAAACACAGAGCAGTTTGATAAGTGTGCGAGTCTGTTCAATAAGTCACGACGACCACACTCTGAATCGTCTCTGAATGTCCCTCTGAAGACAACACCGGCCCTTTAGAAGAGGACTCCTCTACCGAGACCGGATAACTCCGCTGTATCAGACACGTAACAACTGGATGGGAGCTGAGAAAACCACCAGCACTTCTCCTGATAGTTAAATATTTAGCTCAGAATGCATTTGTTGTTATAATTGACCTCTACAGGCACATTGTTGCCAGTTTTGCAAATGTTAATTTTTTAAATCAGGAATATTTAAAGATCAGACGCTGAAATCAAATCTACTTCAATACTTGGGATGAAAAACAAAGCATTAAATACTACAGTGGGAAATCATCAAGTCGCCGCATGGGGGTGGTCCTCATGCTACTGCAAGCCTGTTAAAATGGCATCCTTCGGCAAAAGTCCGTCCTCTTACATTGCCTGAATGAAAAGAAACACGCGGCCCGTATTATTGTAACGCTCGTGTTTTTGACATCAGATCCGTGTGTTTAAGCCTAAACGTCAGCGTCGATTAATCCAAGGAAATCTTCATAACTCAACATGTACTGATTCCCCTCCTAAGTATTGTTTGTTACTTGAGTTGCCTTTCAGACATACTTTTGCAGACTGTTAACAAATACTGCAAAAGAGCCGACAGTGAGCGATACAGTACGCGTCCTGCAGTTCGGGGAGCAGTAGTAGTGATGAAGTACTACGCTATATTGCATTGAAACGTACAATATCGTAAGAGTTTCAGTTCTTCTCTGAACGACCCGCCTCGTGACACACCGAAAGTGACAGCGACTCATATTTATGGTACATTGCTGTGGCAAAGGAAGCCCTGCGAATGGTGGATGTTCAGCTGTCGACTGAGAAAACCGCTGCTCAGACGAATCCAGCTGTGGCGACGTCATGCAACGGGGAAGCGGTCTTCCAATCCAAACTGGTCAGGGGCAAACCACTGCAATCCACGGCAGGAAGATATGAACAAAGTTGCTGCTAAACTGAGCAATATCACGGAAGAAAATCCAAACACATCCAAACACGTTTCATTTATTCCTTCTGTGAAGCCAATCTCATTGCGATATCTTTTAAAACAGTCGAGACGAGGCCGCGACGCAACACGCTGCTGACACACAGCTGTACACACAGGGCTTCAGTTTCAGCATCAATCTCGGCTTCAACCTCTGCAGCTTTAATCAATGAAAAGACCAACAACCAAACTGAACGCTGGCGGGGCTGTTGTACTGTGACAGAAATGAGGCAAAAGAAAGCTCTTTAGATCTGTTAAAACTTCTAAAATGACCGTATTGTTCATCTTATTATCACCTAGTGAACATATACGTTTCCTCCTCCCAAGATATGTAACATGGAGATTCTGAGATATTTCACGTCTTTCGGCCCGGTTTTTATTATCAACTACTGGTGGATTTGTTCACATACAACAGTAATTAATCTTAGTTCAACAACATCCCAATGGCCCGATATTCTTCACATATTTTAAAAAGTAAGAGCGAAAAGACACAGAGTAGTAGGTCAGCTCAATTTTTAAGAGAAGCTTCCAAAATATGAAATTAATTTACCGTCTAGGATGCTCAAATAAAAACAATAGCTGAATAATATTTCTATATTTGCATTTATGTACCAGTTAGTTTGCAAAAGGAAAAAAAAAAGGGTGATAATGTGGCCAATAAAAACAGGTGCAGGGAGGTGTGCCACACAAAGAGCTTCAGCATCAATCTTCCGTTAAAACTCCCATCTACGGGGCAACTGACGGTCAGTAAAGCCCACTTTGTCAAAGCAGCTAAACAAAAAGCATTTCCCCAAAACTTAAAAAGGGAGAAATGGTTTTTTTTTTAAAGACAAATGAGCATATTTAGAATAGAGGACCAGTGATGGCCTCACATCATCCACTTGACTAGAACACGGAGGGGAGAAGCAAAGTGACACCAGAATAAAGTCTTTGCTGCAAGCCGACAAGAAGCTTTTCGCCAGGAAGGTGATATATTCCCAGTTAAGTCAGAGGGGCGAGATATTCCAAGGAAAACAAGATACTTTGACCCAAAGACGTGTGTTCCCAGTGCATAGTGGTGGCTCCTTATCCGTCCTCTTTAGGTGGCGTGTACCAGCCTGAGGAAACAGAACACAGACACTTTGCCAATGGATCTAAACCACGGGCGTCTACTGAGGCCCGACATCGAGTCACATTTACTCACCATTCTTTTCGTGAATCTGCACAAGGGATTTGTACGACTGTTGTGCTCTGGCAAGATTGTACTGGTTCTGGAAAAAACAAACAGGATGTTGTTTGGTGGCCACATTCCTTGATATGCAGGAGAAACTGTATAAACTACAATCAACGAACAAACTAATAACATAATGTTCCCGGTCAGATGGGATTTCCTCTACATGCGACTATGATTTTACTTGAGACACTTTCCCCGTCACTTGATTTCTCAACTGAAACTCAACTTTCTACACAATTAGATGGCTTAGGGCCTTATTATTATGCTTCAAATCTACCACTGGTTTGAGCGCCTGGAACCACCTACCACTCCACTTTCTTTCTCCTGTTTTAAAACAAATATGTAACTTTGTGCAACGTCATTAGACCATGAATGTAAAATTGTCCTGAAGTGTGTCTTAGTATTACCATTTATAGGATTCATCGCTTCTCGCCGCGTGGCCATTGGAAACGGCTTTAAACACTTTCGACTTTAGAGGTGGGCGAACATCGCCGGATCGTTTGAAAAGTTGAAATTATAGCAGCAAACCACGATTTGCATTGTAAAGATATTTGGTAATAATGTCTACCCGAGCAGAGAATGAAGTCGCTCTCCCTTGTGTGTGTTCTCTGTGCTTTGCTGACTAGTGGGGCGCGCTCATGTCCATCAAACATGCACTAAACACAGCCAGCCCGCCGATGTAAGAGGAGCAACGACTTCAATTCTCTGCTTTACACATTACTCATCTGCATCTTTACATAGTAGATAGCTGTTTGATGATATATTCACGCTCTGAATATCGCAGACCACAAACCGTAAACACAGACACCAGACTGATGACTTCAGTTACCTTATTGGCTCCAAACTGCACCCTGGCTTTTCCTTTCACCAAAGTTGCATTTATCTGCATGATGACAGATTCTATGGAATAGGCACTGCTCCAGCCCTGAAAGCACACACACACACACACACACAAAACATTATTATGCTGTTAGAAGTTGAGGAACCTTTTGTGATACCATATATCAAACTCAGTTACAAACCTGTTTTGTGAGAAGCTCCATGCACAAGGCCCCTCCTCCGAGAACATAGCTGCAATGAAAAATACAAATTCAGTATACAATTGTCCCAGAGATTAAACTTCCATCAGAGCATTTCAGTCCAGGGGGAGACCACAGCACACTCACCCTCCAGAGAGAACAGGTGCGACAACCCGAACAAAAGGTGGGTCAAAAGGGAAATTATCCTGTCGTGTAAAGAAAAACAAACACACTGTGAGTCTCGGGAAAAAGTTTTTCCTGAATAAGACAATTGACAAATATCATAACAGGACTCACTTTATAAGAGAAATCGAGCAGAATGTAGTCCACTCCTTCTTTTTCTTTTAAGACCTGCAAGTCGCTATGCAACGGACTATCTGGGTCGACCCTGTAATGCAGAACGACAAGTCAAATCTAACAGAAGACAATATATACAACTCAATATTTGAAAATGTAAAAGCAAATGAATGTGGGAACTTACATCCTTAACTTGACATGCCATTCATAAAGGCTGTCACTGACCAGTTCACAGGAATAAATACCTGTGGAACACACGACACAAACACGGAGCGTTACTTCGATCTGCTGGCGAGACGCTCAAACATTAAACGTCCTCACTGTGGGGGAATGTGTCCTTCAGTCACCTGTCTTGTAACTCTGTGATCTGTAGATCTCCCTGAGTTCCTTCATGAGGCGGTCTGAGGCTTGCACAGAGCCAGACACGGCACCCTGCAACACACATCACAACGCTAAACCACACGGGTGGTGGGACATGTGGACAAATATGCAGTCAGACACCCCGAGGTGCAAGTCCTTTACATTTCTGTCATTCAACAATGTCACAATTGAGCATTTTCAACATTTGAAACGAACAAAAAGAAAGTTACACGATCCTAAACTCTTCTTCTCTGAGCCCGTAAGAGAAACCTTTCATCAGTTGGGGTTCCAATGCAGTAATGACACGTTATTTTAGGATGTTGACCTTATTCTGACCTGGAGAATAAAGTAAGCAGTAAAATGTAACCAACTATTGCCTGGTGTTTTTGTTTTCTCTGTGGTATCTTTTATGCTCTGCGGCAGCCGTCACACAGTGTCAGCAGTGAAAGAAACGCTGAGTCTGCATTTTGGACGCAGTGTTGCTGTTGATCTGAACATGATGAAACTGACAGAAGGAATACAAAAATGTGGCTATGAAACTATTCAGGAGACGGCGTAGTGATCTGTAATTTGTTGCATTTAGCCAAATGTTTGTCGATCGGAAAAATATCCAGATTTGCTAAACTTGATAACAATGGACTCATTGAACCGTGAGCATCTCCTTGTTCTTTTTCTTACTACAGAGCAGTGATTTATGATGCAGGACTTCGATGAACACTTTTTATCTTATGCTACTCATGCCATTTTCAGGTCGTAGTTACAGTTTGTGAACAATATTTGGGCTGACACGAGAAAAAACTGAACGTGTTACATTACAGCAACCAAACCATAAAAAAAGAAAAACAATTCCTCAATGAGCACTGACATTCAAGTGATCCTGTCTCTGGTTTTTACGAATCTTCTCCAAGATGGCCAGATTTTCTTTTTCTATCCCGTCATCTTCGGACTTTTTCCCATCAACTGGCTCCTCTTCTTTCATGTCGTAATGGTCCAGGTCTTGGTCCAAGTCGATGTCCTGCTGTCAGTGGATCAATGATGTTTAGAAACCAGATGGAAAACTACGGGGACCTTTCAGAACAATATCATTAACACACATAGTTACCTCTCCCATTTCATCCTCTTCTTCCTCTTCTTCCTCTTCAGATGTGACCTCATCTGACGGCCCATCCTGCAGTGATGAGAAACCTTGTGAGTTGACAAACATCAGGTCTTAAAATGCAACACAATTGAATGTTACACTTTTTCAAGGGAGTACCTTCTGCTCTTGGGTAATCGGGCCAGCTGGAAGAGGCTGGTCGAGCATTTCTACATCTGGATGTTGCGGCAGGTTGTAAAGCCGACAGAGATCACAGATGAGGCGCTTCAACTGCTGAAGGAGCTGCGGGTGAAATCATCCAGATAAAACATCAATTAGGAAAGGGTAACTGCGAATAAACAATTGTACCAAGTTCTCACTTTCACAGCAATAATTTAACATTTTTATTCAGAGCAAGCCTCTTTGAAGCTTGACCCTCATCAGCCAACTCACCAGTGTGCTGCCTTTTCTCACATCCTCTAAGCGCTCCAACACTTCCGCCAGACTTGGATCATCGGAGTCAACAAACCATATTGGGGGCGTTGAGGGATAAGATTCCTGCAACAGAGGGAGATGGGCGTTTAGCAAGTCATGCATGTATGTGAAGGGATTTATTGTCTACAGATTGTACTCCAACCACCAAAACTAAATGTTGACTAGGGATATCTAATCTACATAAAATGTTTAAAGTGTATTTCAAAGCTTGAATGATATCAGACAGAGTGGCTTAGTCCACATAAACACACTGAACAAAATGATTCGCCAGTTTTAGGGCGGGAATATTTCTAAAATGGAAAACACTGCACATAAACGGTGATGTTTGGGAATAAAGTTACAGATGGGTTGGTTATGACTCTGGGAGTGTTTAATATACATGGGAGAGATTCCAGATACGGGAAAGACTCCCATGTTTACAACTCAACAACAAAAGTAATTTGACAAATCAAGACAGTTGTATAAGTATGATGTTCGTCACGCAGGGTTTAAAGTACTCTGCAATAACCATTTAATCAGATTGTAAAAACCATGTGGCTGACATGATGCCATTGTTTGGTTTTCAGACCCGTATGCATCGGTGTAGCCAGGTAGATCAGCGTTCAGAAAAGCTGTATGCCTAATCATGACTTAAATGTTAAGTGAGCGCTATTCAACATTTTAGCTACCTCCATATATTTTCAGGGAGATCTAGCACGAACCATCATAAAGCCAAGGGGGAGGGGGGCTGACTGATTAACTAATTCTATATTTTCTAAAGGCTTATTGCGATACTGAATGTACTCTGGTATCTTTGAGACTGAGTTGAGTCAAAGACGATGCGGACGACCAACACAGCTCGAGTCTCAACATGTCTGTGGGTCTCAAAATCGAGCAGAAGTGTAACTGCGTGTGTGGAGGGGAGGAGGATGTGGTGGGGACGTGAGGATGGTGCGCGAGTGAACCATACAAATACAGGTGCAATGACAAAGAGAGAGCCCCCGGTTTGTTGGTGACATCACCTACACGTTCTGGGGGTTGACTTAATGCGTTTTGCACCAGTATCAAGATTATTTACAAGACTAATAATGTGTATGCACCGCTTCAAAGACGTGGTGTTGAAATAAAAAAATGTTTCAATCTACGTAATCATAAATGTACAGGTGAGCTCGCATTCTTAGTTGAGGCTCAGTATAACACAGTGAACACTTATTGTCGTCATTATATCGCTTTCTATATAATGTTGGTGTCCTGATAAAGGAACTGATAACGTCACAGTTTTAATATACGTTCGCCACCGGGATCGGTCTATTTCCTGAAAAGGCAAAACACCCACAGTGGAGCTACACTCCGTTAAACCGCCTCAATGTAACGTTAAATATATAACGTCATTTAAAAGGGACATTCAGCGCTGAGCCTGTGGAGATTAACGCATTCTTATAAATATATATATTTGTTAAAACAGCCACAATGTTGTGAAACTCCCCCCTTTTGACAAAGCTAACGTTAGATTAAACCAGACCGGCTTAAATTGAGTAATTAGAAAGTTATCGGCGGCAACAGTAACTAACTGTTATATTTGAGCTAACGAGCCGAGCTAGCGGCGAAGGTAGCACGAAGCTACCGCGGCGTCGTTTCCTAAACCTCGGCTTCTTCTGCACTTTTCCCAAAGTAAATCCAGCATCAGTGCTGTGTTTGTTTTCTTGATTATATATATTTTTTGGTGTGGTATTTTTTATTAAGTCTCGGTTGCTTTAAACACGACGTGGAAATAAAAGCGAACACTTAAATCGCAGTACATTTGTAAACACGGAACCTTCCGCGCAATGATTTGGTTTCAGTCGATAGTCAGTGGCTGGTTTAGCTCGTGCGCAGTGCTGGCCTGGACTCACCGTGATGTTGCAGTGAATGATCAGCAGCTTCTCTCCTGTTACGTTAAATTGGCAACTGAGTTCGTCGGGTTTCCAGTCTATTATTCTGAATCGTTCGTGGTTCGGGTCAAAGATGGACTCCAAAAACTTCAATTCGGCCTTCAGCCCCGAAACCGACATCTTCTACTCATCTCAAACCACCAGGCCGCTGGCAGAGGGGAAGTCGGGGCGGAATGTGACCGCGCAGTTGAATTGGGTCTAGGGATCTCGCACATTAGCGTGAGAACAACAACAAAGGGCTGGAGGGTTCGGTCTCTGGTGAACACTGTCAGTGGAATATGACAGTACTGACGGTGTACAACTGAAATACATTTAAATACTTTAATGATTTGGTGTTTTATTGTGTGTGTTTTGTGTGTGTTACATTACATAATTTTATTTGGAAGTCAGTACTGGACCTCCGGGGGCTTTTGCGGCCCCCGGAGGTCCCCTGGCTGTTTTCTTCTCTTTTTTTTGTCACAAATGAACTGCACTACATAACTGTGTGGTCCAATCTCCAGTTTTAAAAACCTTTTCAACTTTTAGTTTATACTGTTCTCTATACCTACCAGGGAAATGTTTCTATAATAAGATGACCACAAGCTAATTGACATACACACATATTATTTTATATACTTTAGTGTGTTCTGTACTTAATGGGAACTTGCAGGAAACAGAGGGCCCTACAAATATTGCCATTGGGCCCCCAAAACAGATCAATCCAGCCATGTAAAAAAAAGTGGGCATAATCAAATCCCTTTCTTAAATACCAGTCAGGAAAGGGCTTGATTACCAGGCAAGTTTTTCGCTTGGTCTAATTTTTTATTTATTTTATTTATCTCTGATAACACTTGCAGTAGAATGCAGTCCAAAACAAACCTGTACTATCTTTGTGAAGCAAACAAGTTCAGAGTTTTTGTAGCTGTTTTAGAGGTGAGATGAATACCTATGTCGGGTACCAACTATGTTGCAAACCATGGCCTTAACAACTTCTACAGCTCCAAACTTATCGATCAAAGCTTATTAATGTCCCTTCCCCCTGGAAGTATGACACATTGCTCAATGGTTTGGTTGTTGAATTTTGAGGGGTTGTAGTGGTAATGATACGCCTGAGCTCCTACATCTCGCTCCTGCATCAAACTAAATAATTATTTGACTTAATTGTGTCATCCTTGTCTTCTTTTGTAGTTATGTGATTCAGTGTTCTCTTTTCACTATAGCAAAACAAAAACATAAATTCATGTGTGTGCAACATCAACAACTGTGTTCCTGCTACAGAAAACATTATAAATAAGATCTCAATTTATTTTTACACCTTTCTCAGACGTGTGCTGATTCTATAAAAACCCCAAATCCTAAAGTTAACAGAAGACCTAAAATCCATTTTACTCCCCCATGCAGGTCTCTATGAGATGGGTAAACATATGGTATTACAAGTATAAGCAAAGATTGGAGCAGTAGTTTTCAACATGAGTGTCAGGACCCCCAACAACATAAATCTGAGGGGGCATGAGTTTATTAACATAACATTAAAGAACAAATTCATTTATTACTTTATTGTGTTTTTTTGCATTTAAATTTGAAGATTTACAATTCTATACCAGTATAATTGATCAAGTTCCTGAAAAAGTATTCAGCTAAAACATTCTGGGAGGGGAAACTCAATATTTGACCTGGCCGTCACCGTATGCACCTGTGACTGTGAGGTGTAAAAAGTAACTTATTTTTTGCCAGATTGTTCATAAACACTGCAACGGATTAGAGTATCATGTGACAGCAATATGCAAAAAGCGGAGGATTTAGGTAAGTTTTAATAAAAAGCACGGTTATGCACACATAAAGAAAAGCGGTCATGGAGTGTGTGTTTGGTTGAAACATGGTCAGTGCAGTTGCGTGACGTTAACAGAAGGTAATGCTTGTCAACAGTTATTGCAATCAACTAATGTTATTTTAGTTGGGAAAAAAGTTAAACATTAATTACTTGAAGAATGAAATGTTGGTTTGGAGTCCAAAATCCAAGACTTACAAACATTAACCCAGCAGTTCTCTGTGTGTGATGTTGTAAAGTTGACAGCATTGGTATAAATACTGTATGCCAATGATGGTTGTTTGGTTAATGAAATAAATTGCACCTCAATATGTCATGGTTTCCAAACAATAAATATAATATGTAATGTTTGGCTTCAAAATACATTTGGAATACAGTCTCTTTTCTAACTTTTTTCAGTCTTTTTAAAGGGAACATATTATGCAAAGTTACACTTTCATATCTGTAGTTTGGGATCTACTATAGACTACATTAACTTGCTTTAATGTTCAAAGAACATTAGCCTTGCAAGAAAGAGCACTTTTGCAAAGGTTCTCAAGTTGTGGGTGGAGATACTCAGATGGCTCATTCACCCATTCACATACTGATGGGAGGGGCTATCATGCAATAACTAACTAACATCATACAGTATAAGCACATCGACGAGCAATTTGGGTTCAAGTATCTTCCCAAGGACACATCGACATGGACATGGAGCCGGGCATCGACCCACGATCCTCTGTTTAAAAGGACTACCCTGCTCCACCACTGAGCCCTAGTTGCCTGTAGGGGGCAGTATACGCACAGCGAGTGTGCAGAGGAGCATCTCACCAGTCAAGAGTACTGATCCACGATCCGCGGACCATTTCCGTATAGGCCTACCGTATTTTGAATGAAACAAAAAACAACTAAACAAAAGCGTACACGGACCGAATAAACAATCTCTGACGTTATCACAGGCTGTACAAGCTGGATAACCGTTGAACTGAACATCTAAGTCAAATACATGATACCAAAATAAACTAATTTTGATCATCAACATCAAACTCAAAGTAATAAATAATTGAATAATTAATCTATATCAAGGTCAAACTGACCATCAAACTCAACGTAATGACAAAATACAGTACATCTGTACCTAAAAAACAAAATAACCATAAATAATCAAGATGAGATCTTTTTGTTTGTGAAAGAGAAACGTGAAATGCAATTATACCTTTATCACAGTGACATCAGTCAGATTTTAATATGTGCTTTTCTTCTGTTGGCTACTTTTGGATTTGCCGTTTTTAATAAATAAGTTATTGTTCCCCCACATTTAAATAGTTGGTAAGGCAAGACAAGTTTATTTAAATAGCACATTTCAACAACAAGGCAATTCAAAGTTCTTCACATAAAACCATTAAAAACCTCTAAACATAATGCCAGAGAAAACAAGATTTCAAAATAATTAAGAACATTCATAAAAAATTTTAAAACAGTAAAAAAGCAAGAAATAGAATAAAAGTTGCAATGCAGTTGAAGAAAAAAAATGCAGATGCAGAAATTGATTGATATGCTTGAATCTGGTTAAATTAAAGGCAACAGCAAACATAAAGGTCTCTATCTGTATTCAGGAGCTGAGGGTCTCAGCAGACCTGCAGCTTTCAGGGACTTTGTTCCAGATATGTGAGGCACAAAAAGTGAACGCTGCTTCTCCATGTTTCGTTCTGACTCTTGGAACAGAAAGTAGACCAGTCCCAGATTACCTTTTAAAGCAAAAAGGTAACACTTCTATACATATTCATGGTTTCTTTGACTATTGCATTTGAATATTGTGTAACTGTATATCTACAACCCCCTGAACAGAATTCAGATCAAACTCTCTTTGAATCTGCCGCCCCCTGAATGCAACCTTTGACGAGTGCACACCTTCCAGTTCTTACACAACAGAGCGGTTCCTAGTACATGGCATGTTACCACATATCGGCCAGTCATGACATTGAAGGACAGACCAGGAAGTGTATTCACCACTTTTTCTTTCAGACTGTGCATGAATAACACATTATTTAATGACTCATTAAGTTGGATTGACTTTTCTGTACTGGTGGACTTAGGTAAGTGTTAATAAAAATCTCTTATGCACACGTAAAGTTAAACAGCCATGGAGTGTGTGTTTAGTTTTCACATGTCAGTGCAAATCTAGGTAGTTGTGTGTACTATTTATTTAAAGTTTAACAAGTTCAGAAAATATTATTTATTAACAGGCTATACTTATGTTTCAAAATGTTAATATATTTGTTGTGTATTTTAGCCTCAATCATTTATATAAATCAGGCCATCGGAGAAGTTTATATAAGGGACAACAATCTTTAAGTACAGTACTTGAGTTAACGTACTTATTTATTTTTCCAACACTGCATTGCATGTTATAATATGATTGTAAAGATCATTAAACATGCAATTTGAAGTTGGATGGGCTTTCCTGTACCTGTGGTTAATTTAAAAAAGCTCTGTTATGCACACAAAGCAAAACAGTCATGCAGTGTGTGTTTTAATGAAACCTGGTCCGTGCAAGTTGAAGTAGTTACGTGTGCTGTTTCTGTGATTTAACAAAGTAATGCTTGCCAACAGGTATTGCAATCAAGCTATATTTTAATTATTATTTCATTAGTTTTGCTGCACGCTGGTCTAAATGGTAAATGGACCTGTACTTAGTATAGAGCTTTTCTAGTTTTCCAACCACTCAAAGAGCTTTAACAAGTCATAATTCAACCACATTCACACAGTGATAGCTAAGGTACCACCTGGCCATCAGGAGTAACTAACATTTATACACCGTAGACACAGCTACGGCAGCAATTTGGGGTTGAATGTCTTGCCCAGGGACACATCGACACTGTCTAGCCGTCGATTCTCTGATTGAAGGAGGACCCTGCTCACAACTGAGCTACAGTCGCCCCCAAGTAGGGGCTATAGCGCTGTCACCTCACAGCAAGAGGGGCCGGGGTTAGATCCCCTATCTGTGTGGAGTTTGCACTTTCTTCCTGTGGCAGCGTTTGTTCCCTCAGGGTTCTCCGGCTTCCTCTCAAAGTCCAAAGACATTCAGCTGAGGTCAGTTAGAGACAAAATTGTCCGTAGGTGTGAATGTGAGCGTGAATAGTTCTGTGTCTCTATATGTGCTCTGCAATAAACTGGTGAACCCTCCTGCCTTCGCCCGATGTCAGCTGAGATCGGCTCCAGTGCCCCCACGACCCTAAATAGGATAAAGGGTTTGAAATGAATAATAGCATTTCCCGAGGTGTTGTGTTGTGTCTTTTGGGCTCACGGTTTAGAGGGGAAACGTCTCTATGGAGGAAGCACTCAACAACTCATAGACATCTGAAATGTGACAAGGATTCTAAACCACAAGTTTAATCTTTATCAAGTGTATTTAAACATATGTGTTTTTTATATTTAATTGCAAAGTAAGTCACTATTGCTGTCAAATTATTTTGTGAGTAAAAAGTGCAATATTTCCCACTGAAATGTAGTTGAACATTAGTATAAAGTGGCATCAAATTACAGAGAATATGTTCTTCAGAACTTTACTCAAGTACAGCAGTAAACATACTTGCATTTCATGACTGTAAATACACAAATGTGCATGAAGATCTCCTTTTGCGTATTTTGTAGGTCTCTGAGGGACGTCAATATGAAGGTGCCTCCCTCGTCTCTGATCACCTTTCCTCTACTCTTGTTTCAACTCTCCGGTGCATTTGGAGGCAAAATCCTGGTGTTCCCATTGGACGGTAGCCATTGGATAAATATGAAAGTACTCATCGAGGAGCTGCATTCAAAAGGCCACGAGGTCACTGTGATTCGGCCGTCCGATAGCTGGTTCGTCAATGAAAAGTCTCCTCTCTACACTTCTGTCAATATTCCCAGTCCTGGTGGATTTGAGCAAAAGTACTTTGAAGCCTTCTTGTCTCGACAGCTGGAGATCCGTCTTCAGGGCAGACATGCATCTTCTTGGTCTAAACTCTGGTCACGTATTCAGATTGAGCTGCTGGTTGTGAACCATTTCTCTCTGCTCCACAAGGCAATGAGTGAAATTGTCGTTCAGATGTTTGAAGATGAAAAACTGATGCAATCTTTCCATGAAGCCAAATATGATGTGGTTTTGACTGACCCTGGTGTCGGTGTCGGGGCAATGCTGGCACGTCGGCTCCAAGTTCCTCTTGTTTTTAATGTCAGGTGGACCATTCAAGGTGAAGCTCATTTCCTTCTTGCCCCCTCGCCTTTGTCATACATTCCTTTCACTGCAACAGAGTTGACAGATAAGATGACCTTTCTACAAAGAATAAAGAATGTTTTGAGTTATAATTTAGGGATGTACACAATGTCATGTATCACAGAACCTCATTACAAACCAGTAGTTAAAAAGTACTTTGGTCCCGATGTGGATTACTCAACGTTTTTTCTGGAAGCAGATATCTGGCTTATGAGGAATGATTTTGTCTTTGAATTTCCACGTCCAACAATGCCAAATATAATCTACATGGGTGGATTTCAGTGCAAACCTCCAGAGCCACTCCCTGCAGACTTGGAGAAGTTTGTCCAGAGCTCTGGAGATCACGGGGTCATCATGATGACCTTAGGATCCATGGTTGGGAAGCTTCCTCAAGATATCGCTGAGGAGATTGCTGCAGGGTTTGCTCAGCTGCCTCAGAAGGTCGTCTGGAGGTACATGGGACAAAGGCCAGCCAACCTGGGCAACAACACATTATTGGTCAACTGGCTGCCACAGAAAGACCTTTTAGGACATGCCAAGACGCGAGTGTTTGTGGCCCATGGCGGCACTAACGGGGTTCAGGAGGCAATTTACCACGGAGTTCCCGTAGTTGGACTTCCTTTATTCTTTGATCAGCCTGATAACCTCTCCAGAATCAGAGCGAAGGGTGGAGCTGTGATTGTTGATATTGCCGAGCTCGACAGGCACATCTTTGCAGATGCCCTCAAGACGGCTCTTTACAATCCCTCTTACAAGGAAAACATGCAAAGGCTCTCAAGGCTGAGCAGAGATCAGCCCATGAAACCACTGGACCAGGCGGTGTTTTGGATAGAATACGTCATCAGGCATAAAGGAGCCCGTCATCTGCAGACTCAGTCCACCAAAATGTCCTGGCTTGTTTACAACTGTATTGATGTCATTGCTGCTTTGTTGGCAGCTGTTTTGCTTGTAACATTCATCTGCATTTCACTTGTACGGTTACTGTGGAGAATTATTTTAGTTGGGAAAAAAGTTAAACATGAATGACTTGAAGAATGAAATGTTGGTTTTGTCTGCAAAATATAAAATTGACCATCATTAACCCAACAGTTCTTGAAATAATTCTGAGGTTGGCATTTAAATAGTTGTAGCATTGTCTTAAAGATCACTCAACTGAAACAATGAAGGGCTGATGAAACATGGCAAAACAGACTTTCTCCCATGGCTGCTTTTAATGTCTCTGGGTACAATGTGCATGGGAACAAGAGTAAAGGTAGAGGATTGTTAATCAATGTGAAAGAGACAATCAAATGTAAACGACACATGAAACAGATCTGGATTAAATTAAAGAAAGATCTCCCCTTGTTGTTTTTTATATCGACCAGTAACAATTTGTTTTAGAACATCTTAAGAAGAAACTTCGGATGATAACAAACCAAATGAGTCTTACTGAACTGATGCAAGGACCAACAGTAAAGGATCAACTCCTCCTGGAGATAAATGTCAGTATTTAATTTTTGGGATGGATTCGTCTTTTCTTCTGTCCAGCAAAGATGCTGAGAACAACAGCAAAACTTGTTTGACTACCATTAGAAAGTAATAGCCTATACTTAACAAAGAATGTGCAGTACAAACCTAGACAAAAGAACCATTTACCATGGCTCAATTCTGCCCTCTGGTGTTGCCCTAGATGTTGTGCTAAAAAGAGCACCCACATCCTCAAAAAAGGTGGTAAGGAAGTCTGAAGCTGAATTATTATGAGTAATTAATAATGGAAGGGGGAATGAGAACATCATGTGGAAATATCTTGATACATGAACTGGAAGAAATAATGGTCAGAGAACAAGGGAACCAGAACAAAAAAAACAAATCATGACAAGTACTTTTATCAACTTTTTTATTGCAGGTTGAGACAGAAATTCTCCACCAGAATCAAAGCATTAACCCTAATTGACGATATGAAACCAATTTTAAAAGTAAAAGAAATATCTTTATCAGGAGTGGAAAACATCATAAGATCGTTAAGAGACTTAAGAACAAAGCATGCTAATGGTTTAGATACCACTTTTTCATTAAATGTACAGAAGGATGGCCTCGTCTGCCCTACTGCTCATCTGATAAATGTGTCATTTAAGAGAAGAATTTTTCCAAGCACCTGGAAGTCGTCTGTTGAAACTAACATGTTCAAGGTCGGTGACCTGGAAGCAATAGACCCATCAGTATTCTACCTAGATTTCAAAGTGGCAGAGCAATGGGCATCAAAGCAGCCGACCGCTCACCTGATCAAGGGCCATACACCTCTGCAATTTGGATTCCGCACCATCAATAATAACAGCCAACTACTATTTAAAAAAAAAAATGTAATCAAAACTTGATCAAGGTGGTGAAACAAAGGTGGAGTTGTTTTTCATTTAAAGAAGGCTTTTGATACAGTGAACAGTGGGGCACTCCCGTCAGAACGTTCCTCTTTTAATTTTTTTCTCTGATGCCATTAAATGGATGAAATCATATCTAACAAACAGTAAAGAAGGGTTACCTATTGGCAATACTCAATAAACACACCTTAACTGCAACATTTGTGTTCCTCAGGGATCAATATTGGGCCCTATTTAATTCAGCTTGTACATTAATGACTTGCTTTTAGTCCTTTTAGTCAACATTCAAATATATGCTGATATCTGTGGTTGGAATTTGTCTAATTTCATTGTCAAAGGCCGGTGATTCTCTTTTGCATTTTTTGTGTAAAACTTGAATTTGAAAGATATCGGTAATTGATTCCATGAACCTTTAAACCTGTTATTGAACGTTTTCAAAATCAATATTGAAATGTCAAGAAACTAAGAACGGTCAACTGTTTCCCCAACCCTCTGGGGTCTGGGGCCATTTTCTCGATTTTACACAATTTCTTAAATTCACCTTTTAAAGGCACTTGCAGATGACACATACCAATCAAAAATTGCAGACTAATCTCAGCTCTCTATATAATGAGGCACAATTGTCCTAAGGCACAATTGTAAAGAGAAAATAGGGCCCTAAAGCTAAAAATTTAAGTTCGAATTAAAAAAATTCTTCATAGCTCTTGTGAAAACATACCTTTTCTCATGTGGACGAACTTTGGTGTTTGAAATCGGTTTACCAAAGATATTGGGTTCACAAAAGCAGTGAACTATATGAACAAAATGGTTAATACATGTAAATAAATGTCTAAAACCAAATTTTGAGTATTAATGATGTGGTCTCTCACACCATTCACCAAAATGATAGAAATTGTACTGATAAATGACTTCATACTGCAGATAAAGCTCCATGTGGTGTGTGCAAATGAAAATTACCATTATAATTTGTTTGTGCAAATAAATATGTATTATACATAAAACAAATTAAAAGATTGTACATAATATACAGAAATAAAAAAAACATACATGTATGTATACATAAAAAGAAAAATATTTACTAAATTAATTACAAAAGCAAGGCACTGCATCTCACTGCTAGACCTACTTGAAATATTAATACAGCAATACAAAGCAGTTGTTCTGTCTCATCCATTCTTTTGTGTTTTGTGTTTCTTCTGGGTCTTTTTCTGTCAATTAACTGGAATGGATACAGTATTGCATTAGCATTGGCCTCTGTTCCAGTTTGTTCACTTTGCTTTATTTCGTCTGCTGCTTCTTGTAACGTCATACATATTATGTACAATGCAACAATGAGTAGCACATAATCCATATCCAGTTAGTCACACCTGATGAGTATGAAATACTTCCCATGACATTAAACACTGACCAAAAGTAAAGTATGTTTAGCCAACTCAACAGACTCAATTTAGTCTAGGAACACAGCAACACAAGGTTCTGTGCTTGGACCAATTTTATTTACCTTATACATGCTTCCTTTGGGCAATATTATCAGGAAACATTCCATAAACTTTCATTGTTATGCAGATGATACTCAACTATATCTATCGATAAAACCAGAGGAGAGCAACCAACTCGGTAAAATTCAAGCATGTCTTAAAGACATAAAAACATGGATGACCTGCAACTTCTTGATGTTAAACTCAGACAAAACCGAAGTAATTTTAATCGGCCCTGAGCACCTCAGAGATCAATTATCTGGTGATGTGGATTCTGTAGACGGCATTGCCCTGGCATCCAACACCACTGTAAAGAATCTTGGCGTTATCTTTGATCGGGACTTGTCCTTTAACTCCCACGTAAAGCAAATTTCAAGGACTGCATTCTTTCATCTACGTAATATTTCAAAAATCAGGCACATCTTGTCTCAAAAAGATGCAGAAAAATTGGTTCACGCATTCGTTACTTCGAGACTGGATTACTGCAACTCCTTATTATCAGGCTGCTCTAATAAATCTCTTAGGTCCCTCCAGTTGATCCAGAATGCTGCAGCTCGTGTTCTCACTAAAACTAAGAAAAGAGATCACATCACTCCTGCACTAGCTGCTCTGCACTGGCTACCCATAAAATCAAGAATCACTTTTAAAATTCTTCTCTTAACCTACAAAGCCTTGATTGGTGATGCACCATCATATCTTAAGGAGCTTGTAGTACCATATTGCCCCACTAGAGAGCTACGCTCACTAAATGCGGGACTACTTGTAGTTCCTAGAGTCTTAAAAAGTAGGATGGGAGCCAGAGCCTTCAGTTATCAAGCTCCTCTTTTATGGAACCAGCTTCCACCTTCAGTCCGGGAGGCAGACACAGTCACCTCATGTAAGAGTAGACTTAAGACTTTCCTCTTTGACAGAGCTTATAGTTAGGGCTGAATCAGGTTCACCTGGTCCAGCCCCTTGATATGCTGCTATAGGCCTATAGCTGCCGGGGGACGTTTTAGGATGCACTGAGTACCTATCTCCTCTTTTTTCTCTCCTTAAGGATGAATTTTCATCTCTCAATCACACGTTACTAACTCTGCTTTCTCCCCGGAGTCCTTTTGACTTCACGTCTCATGGGGTCATCGGACCCTATGAGACGGCATAGATCCTATCTGCCTGATGGATCATCGAGGTCTGGGTCGTGGAATTCCTGCTCCTGACTAAGCCACTGTCCTGTTGAGACTCCGCCCACTGTTGAGACTCCGCCCACTCCTCCTCCCCACCGCCATCTGCCTGATGGATCGTGGAGGTCTCCATCGTGGAATATGTCTACTATGAACTATTCATACACTGTCACATTCATTGAATGTATTTTAACTCTAAATCTGTCCTTCTGTACACATGACATCTATTGCATCTGTCCATCCTGGAGAGGGATCCTCATCTGTTGCTCTCCTGCAGGTTTCTTCCCTTTTTTTCCCCCTGAAGGGTTATTTGGGAGTTTTTCCTGGTCCGATGTGAGGTTTTGGGGTAGGGATGTCTATGTGTACAGATTGTAAAGCACTCTGAGACAAATTCGTAATTTGTGAAATTGGGCTATACAAATAAACTGAATTGAATTGAATTGAATAGGTGAGTGAGGCTGTCGTTACTCTATATTGGTTAAAAGAGAAATAAGATTACTTCCTAGAGCCCCAGGTGCTGTTAACCCTTGTGTCGCCTTCGGGTCAATTTGACCCGATTCAATGTTTAATGTCGGTGTTCTTTCGGGAGTCAACAAACAAACATAAAGTACCTCACACTTAAACTTGGAAAACAATATTAATTCTAATGATTTTCTGGAGATTTTAATAGCTGGGGTCATATTGACCTCAAGGGTAAAATATGTTAGTAAATATAAAGGTAACAGGAGGGTTAAACATTGAATCGGGTCATATTGACCTGAAGGCGACAGGAGGGTGAAACATTGAATCGGGTCAAATTGACCCGAAGGCAACACAAGGGTTAAGCTCAGGGCTTAAGTCAGACTGAGGGACTGCAGGACCCACTGTTTCAGGCCTAGTAGCGGTTTGTTAAACTCTGGGCGCCGTTACAGTTGTATGAATACCTGAGAATTACTCGTTCCTGATTGGTCGGAACCATTACAAAAGTGGTTTGACGGTTTAACCAACTAGCGTAGCGTTCAATTGCGGGAAACTACGGCGAAAGTATCTCAACCGTGACTTAATGTGCTTCCAAGCAATTGTCCCACGTGGGTTTCATCGTTAAATCACTGTGTAAAAAAAAAAAAAAAGCCTGAGAAATAATAGCGTCCATCTTGTCTATTTTAATATAATTGATTCCCGCTCTACTTTCTGACGGGACGGTGTGCGACGTACCCGCTTGCACGCGCTCCTCCAAGATCTCGCGGGATTTAAGATTAAATGGGTGGTTAAAAAAAAAAGGGAAAAAAAAAAAAGGTGGTTCCCTTGCTGCACCGGGCTCAGCGGGCTGACAGCAGAGAGATGCACAGGTAGCTAGCGAAGGGCTCCCGCTAGCGACACTCTAGTCTCTGCGCGATACGCTTGCAGTGTGTGGAGGTGAGAGCCTCGGCGAATCCGCTCCGCAGCACCGCATCCCGCTCAGGTCACCTTAGCGCTCCACGTACCGGCATCTTCCGACCCCTCCGTCTCGGAAGATGACACCTGGCAAACGAAGAGCTGCAGTCATGTCCTTCTCGGTGGCGATACTCGGAGCCCTGATGCTGCAGTCCGTCTCCTCTCAGAACGGTAGGAAACGAGCTCTTCTTTTAGAAACTACATGGCGGTGTAAGACCCCCGTCATGGCGAAGATGCGGTGCTTTTTGAGGGAGGGATGTCGCCTGCATTTCTGCAGTGGGGCATTACAAAAAAAAAGAATTATGACAAGACGTGCCTTTTCTTAGCAACGTTGTCCATCACGGATACCTCACCAGCAGACAGGTTCCATTACATAATTCATTAACGTTGTGGTATACTGTAAGAAATTATTATAAGTCGAATAAAGCGCATATTTTTATTAAATTGTCATTCTGTGCATTTGAAGGGTAAATACATAATTAGCCTATACGTTGGGCGAAAGTGGGCCACACGGAGGCCCGTGTCCCTAAAATGTCCTTTTTGAAGTGTGGAGCTACATGAGCCGTTGCTGATTGCAGCAAGGACAAGTTCTGCTCCTGAGGATGGAGGAGAGCAGAAGGAAGGGAGATGGTGAAATGGTGTCACACTGAAGTTCAAAATCTGCCATGCTCTCTTTTTTTTGGCGATTGGTTCTCACACGATCCTCATGCTGCTGTCACGCGTGGGTCTGCCCAGGTATGTCAGGATATGGCTCAGGAATTCAGTAACCAGCAGCGCATCACCAATTCCCCTCCTGCAGGGTGAGATAATCCCCTGCATCCGTCCAGGTCCTCGAGACCGAGCATAACATGTATGTTGTTATATGCTGGACCTCAGAAGTGATGTAAATAGCACCAGTCCATTTTGCTGCATGCTTCTATTTATAGAGCGGAGATGCTGCACTGAGACCCGTGGCTTTAATGTCCTCCTGCAACAGTGGATCTGTTAACTCTGCTGAGATGCACTGCACTGCAGAATGGAATTGATTTCTCAGCGGGATTCTTGTCCAATTGACCCCTCTGCTCATAAATCCCCCCCCCCCCCCACACCAAACAGTTACCGGGCAGTCTAACCCCGTCTCCGCTGAGGGTTTGGTGGTGGATGCTGCAAGTCTGCTCTGTAGATTAGCAAACATGGTTTCACAGTAAGTGAGAATTTATTCAGTTGTGGCCTTTTCTCTGAGTTTACCATGTGTAGGAAAGCATGACACATCTCCTCCTGCACACCCACTCGTCACATCCCCTCTTTAATCAGCAAGCCAGCTGATAAAATTCTGCCTAAATTGAATGCCTTTTTATCTGACGGGCAGCTAGTAAGTGTGGAATTGTCTTATCTTCTTCGAGTCCAGAGAGGATGGATGGTTCAGAGAATGCCACAGTATACGTTGCACACTGATACTAGATCATTAGTTGAGTGGTAATGCTATTAACGCGCACAGCAGCCAGCCTCATCACAGAAGCCATTTGTATCTGCTAATGGCTGCTCACTTGTGAAGCTATTCCTGTCAAAGTTCCCTAAGGATGTTTGGCCTGAAGTAGAAGAGGCTGTTCAGGTCATTCAAACTATTTTATTTTGAAATTTCACACACAAGCCACAACAAAAAATGGTGTAAATGCGGGTCATCCTGGTAATGAACGAATGAATGTATTTGTTGCTCCAGTAATTAATTTAGTTCAATCTCATTTCTTCAATCCAAGATTTTAAAAATGAATAGTCTTGTGTTTATATTATCGTTTGTATACAGGTCAGAGTGCAATTATCCAGACAAACAAGTGGTTACTTGCATGCAATTTCTTTTTATTTATCAACTTAGACTTCATCAAGTGAAGTATACAATACATCACAAGCTTTAAATTATAAGCTCTCATCTGGATAATTTGCAGTGGGGCTACAAATATTGATTATGTTAATTATGTATTATTCCGATTATTACTTTCCAATTTGTTGATTCATTGTTTGGTCAATTCAATGTCAGAAAAAATACTTTTTATAAAAATGCTGCAATTTTTTTTGCCATATATTTATATAAATGATAAATATATATATATATAAAATTTATATATATATATAATTATTATTATTATTTTCACGAGATGGAGCTTTCTAACTCGCTAAATGCATGATGTGACTGACGGAAGTGAAAATATCACTATACCTACTTATACCTGCCTGAAAACCTCCACAATCATCCCGGTGCCAAAAAAGAAAACCATCAGCTGCTTAAACGACTACCGTCCAGTGGCACTCACCCCCATCCCCATGAAGTGCTTCGAGAAGCTGGTTCGTTCCCACATCATCTCATCCCTTCCGCCCGGCCTGGACCGTCACCAGTTTGCATACAGAGCAAACAGGTCCACGGATGACGCCATCGCCACAGCTCTCCACTCTGCCCTGTCTCACCTGGAGGGGGGGGGGAGCTACGCACGGCTGCTCTTCATGGACTTCTGCTCGGCATTTAACACCATCCTTCCTGACAGACTGGTGACAAAACTGTCAGACCTGGGATTATCACACTCTACCTGCCGTTGGATTAAGGACTTCCTGTCTGACCGCCCCCAGAGGGTGAGGATAGGTCCCCACACCTCCACGGCCCTCAGCCTCAGCACCGGGTCCCCCCAGGGCTGCGTGCTGAGTCCCCTACTTACTCCCTCTACACTAATGACTTCACCGCCGCCCACCCCAGCAACTCCATCATAAAGTTTGCTGACGACACCACTGTGGTGGGCTGCATCTCCGGGGGTGACGAGACCGCGTACCGCGACGAGGTGGAGCAGCTGTCTGTGTTGTGCAAAGCGAACAACCTGCAGCTGAACAAGCTCAAAACCCAGGAGATGATCATCGATTACAGAAGGAAGAAAACTGTCATCCAGCCCCTGTACATTGACGGGGATTGTGTGGAGAGAGTCTCGGTCTTCAGATTCCTGGGCGTTCACCTGGCTGAGGACCTGTCCTGGAGAACCAACACCACGGCGATCGTCAAGAAGGCACAGCAGAGACTCTACTTCCTGAGAATACTCAGGAATTACCACCTCAGACAGGATCTGCTTGTGTCCTTCTACCGCTGCTCCGTGGAGAGCGTCCTCACCTATTGCATCTGCGTGTGGTTCCTCAGCTGCACAGCCGCAGAGAGGAACGCGCTTCAGAGGGTCGTCAACTCGGCCCAGAAGATCATCGGGTGCCCCCTCCCCTCCCTGCAAGAACTGTACAGCTCTCGCTGCCTTAAGAAGGCAGTCAAGATCCTCAAGGATCCATCTCACCCGGCCAACGAACACTTTGTACGGCTGCGCTCAGGCAGGCGCTTCAAGACTATGTATACCGGACCAACAGACTTAAGTTCAGCTTCTTTCCGAGGGCCATAAGCGCACTAAACGCTGCTAAGTTTTTAGAGAGTCAAATGTCGCATCCCCGTTCAATATGAGGAATCGTGCAATAAAAAACTTAGGTTTACACTAAGAAATATGCCTAGTTTACATACGTAGTTTATTATACTTATTTTTATATTTATATTTACATCCATAGATCTCATTTATACTTATGTATAGTTCCCCTATGTCTATTTATGATTCATTCTGGTTTTTATATTGTCTTGTTTATATTGTCTTGTTGTTTTTATATTGTCTATTGTCCTATTAGCACCTTGGGATTGCATCTAAATTTCGTTGTTCCTTTGCACAATGACAAATAAAGATCATTCATTCATTCATTCATTCATTCAATTAGCCGAACAAGTGATTAGTGGATGATTAGTCATCCATGTATAGATGATATAATGATGATATATCCCATACTATATACAATAATGAAGTCTGACGTGGACAAAAAAATTAAATGTAGGAATGAAAAGTTCATGTGATAAACAACACAAGGGGGCAGCAGAAAATAACATGTTTTTAAGCCTGTTATTACATAATTGATGAATACATTGAAAAAAGAAAATGATCACTTGGTTGCAGCCCAGAGCATTCAAAGCTTAAGAATATGTTTGATATTTTTAAAAAAGTGCAATGCAGCCTTTATAGTTCTAAGATCACACATGAGTCACACAACAACAAACTAAACTAACATCAACTTGACACGAGTGTTTATACACGTGTGTGTGTGTGTGTGTGTGCAGTACAGCCCTTTCTCTCAGCACTTTTGACCCAGCTACACTCTCTGAGTTGGCAGGAAGTGTTACTCAGCAGTTCTTTGTTAAGAGCTGAGGTTTTAGTTTTCAGACCCAGTCCTGTTGTTTACTGGTACTTATAAACAAGCTACTCATAGACACAACTGATGCAGAGTCCCATCCATCAGTGTTGATGAGGCTACACAATAAGCAACTCAATAGAATAATGCAATAAAATTCATGAAGGGAGGATTTATTGCAGGACTGTTGTATTGGACTGCATTTGATTTAATATTGGGCACCTAATAAACTGGCAGGTGAGTGTCTATTGGAATCTATTTGGGCCTCGGGTAAATGTTCTGGTCTTGATGTAGCAGTTGTGGGCTGAGCAGCAAGGTTATGATTTCAGCTGGACAAAAAAAACGTGATAATCTGCCTGGTCTGGTTGGCTATCTCTTCCTCTTCCCACTTTGTTGCCGTAGAGTGCTTCTATGGAAACGGAGGGGTCTATCACCATGTGCCCACACACTCCCCAGAGCTGCAGTTTCTAAAAATCTCCTCATTATGTGCCTATAGACCATGCTTATGATTACACACACACATACACTCCTCTTCGTCCAATCTGCGATCAATTGTTTTACTTGTACTGCTTTCAGTTCAGAGAGGGAGACATGTTATTTAGGTCAAATTAACAGTATACAGTTTGCCTGGTGTCTGTGTCCCATTACTGAGTAATTGTATAAACAAGCACTAATGTTGTTTTCATTACACATGAGAGATGTACTGAAAATGACAAGGTCACTTGGAGGACTTTTAGATACGAGTGCTGTGCTAGCCTGGCACGTTGATATGATGTTATTAATTGGACCAAATCAAGTGAGAGCAGCCTCACAAAGACGTCCCAGCAGAATAAATGAACGCGTCCTAGAAATGGGAGCAATAATGGCTTCCGCAGATCTGGGGTTGTCTCTCTTTTCTCTCTCGCTCTCTCACCCAAATTGTTAATGAGGCCGTTCCTGACAGTTTGATGCAGTTTTGTGTTTGACGCTTTTAAGTTGTACGTTAGAGCTGAAACTATTAGTCGATTGCAAAGAAAAGGAATCGGCAACAATTACATGCAAACGAATACATTTTTTTTGGGGGGGGGGGGGGGGATTTGCCTAATTTAAGTTTTGCGATCTTTCACATTTCTACTTTTTCCCCTCTATTCGACTTAAATCAACCGTTGTTTCACTTTAAACATAATTCGTCTTGTCAGTGTTTTTGTTATTATTTCACATGGTCTTTTTTTCTGTTTTGTCTGTCCTTTTCTTCTTCCCATTCAATTGACCCTGTTATTTTCTTGCCTTCCTATCCACCACCTGATTTCCTTTTGGGCGGGGGCGGGCCAAACCTCTGGACATGCTGTCCCCTAAACCTCCACCACCTCCACTAGCGGGCTTTGTGAAATCCCCGTTTTCTGAGGCTAAGCTCACGGGCGACACCTTTGAGCTGTATTGTGACGTGGTGGGAAACCCCACCCCAGAAATCCAGTGGTGGTACTCAGAGATCAACCGAGCCGATTCCTTCAGGTAGCTGTAGGACGGCGCCCGTAAGCAGCGGGTGTCCATCAGCACGGCCTACGGCTCCAATGGCGCAAGCGTGTTGGCCGTCTCTCGTCTCACGTCTCACGATGGACGATGCTGGGACCTACGAGTGCAGAGCCAGTAATGACCCGCGCCGTAACGACCTGCACCAAGATCCAGCGACCACCTGGATCCGTGCTCAGGCCACTATAGCGGTGCTGCAGAGTGAGCGGGCCATGTCGAGGAAACGCCCTCCTCCCTTCCGTTAGCACACCATCTTAGCAGATCCCGTGTGATCCTGCCTCCCTCAAACCTCTGCTGGGGGCCTCTCGCATCCTTCACAGGTGCCGTCCTCCACTAGACTTAGAAAATGAAGAAAAGCACCAGCAGCTCGTCTTTCTGTACTTGTCCCAGCAGTTAGTCGAGTCGTGTTTTGTGCTCATCCCTTGGTTCAGTACAACCTTCAAGCTGCAGTCTCCTCTCCATCTCTATTTCCCCCGTTACTTGATTTGTTCTCTCCCTTAAGCTCTCAACCTCTCATTTCTATGAATTGTACATCATTATATTAAATGCCTTTTCATTTTTGTTATCGTTGTAATCTGCATTACTTTCAAAAATGCAACATTTTGCAAACTGACTGTCTTTTTGCAACATTTTCTAATATTTGGTGACCTTGTCTTATGAATACTAACCAGCAGTAAATATTCACTGGCATGCTATTCTACCCGAATCTAAAAATGCACAAATCTAAATAAAAATAAAAATTTACAGAGGCTGAATTTGGGTGTTTAATCTCAACACTTCTTTGGTACTGACCGAATGTTTCTGTAGCACAGAATATCAAACACATATGCACACAGGCTTGTAGCTTAACGTTTTATTAAAGAACCAGATATTTTCTCATACAGTTGGACATCTTTTATACCAATGATTCACCTAACACAGAAAAGGACTTCTGCGTCCCAAGAACATAACTCCTCCCACGTCACATCTCTGGGCTGTATTGTATAAAGTGTGGCTCGCTGTGGAGTCTGTCTGAACCCTTTGTGCGTTTGCATCCTCCATCACACCCTCCACCCACGAGTCCCAGCAAACATCGCTTCTGTCGAAGCTGATCCGTGTCTCTCTTACAGAGCCGTCCATTTCGGCCTCTGAACACGCCACACTTCCTGTGGAGGGCAACTCTTACATGCTGCAGTGCAACCTGACCAGCGACCACAGTGTGGAGGAGAGCTACTGGATGAAGAACGGGGAGGAGATCCCGGAAACACGCAGCCCAAATAAGAACACTGAGTACAAGTAGGCGTTGCGGCTAACTTTATACAACTTCTGTGTGTGTGTGTGTGTGTTTTCCTGGAGTTTCGCATCGTGTTGTGGGTTCACGTGAGGTGTGTTTCTGCTCGACAGGCTGAAAAAACCAAGAGCAGGCGCCGCCGGATGGTACATGTGTGTCTACACCTTCGAGCTGGATCCTCCAGCGAACGCCACCATCGAAGTTAAATGTAGGTGTTGATTTGTGAGCTGCAGGCGGTGTTTTTTATGTCGGTTACAAGGCCACGTTAGAGAAGCCTCTGATAAAAATGGCCTTGAGCACAAACAGCGCTGTCATGTGAGGACCAAGCGGTTCTGTTGGCTGCTCAGAGGGCAGCCTGTGCCCTTGACACCTCCATCTATCCAACGGCCGGCCCAGTGGCAGCAGATGGTGTCTTGTTTGTCTGATGGCAAGGGATTATGCCTCAACGTTGAAATCTGGTCAGCCTTTTCTGGTGTCACACGCATCGCTATACAGGCCAATTGGATTTGGTTTGCTTGTATTTTATAGGGCGATTATTTTCATCCGAGGAAAAAAAGATTTACAATCTTGTTGGCTGCAATATCTTTCCCCTTCTGTGGCTGTTTTAATGCCAATTCGATTTTCTGTCATCTTCCTAAATCTGGGAAGTGCTTTGTGTATTGTGCTTAAAAATCATGAATATTTGTAGGATCTGAACACAGAGAAATACTTTTCTGTTTTCTTTAAGCATTGCTTACTTGACTAAATAAACAATAGATGCAATAAAAACAACAATATGAAAAGCACACATTTGTAACCCATTTACCCTCATGACTATACCTACAGTTATGAATCTGAATCCGCAGTAGACTTGCACCACTTTATGTTATTGAATTTCTTGAATGTATCTTAACACCCAATCTTTGTTATTTTGTTTTAGCTGCTCCTGACATAACAGGCCACAAGCGCAGTGAGAATAAGAACGAGGGCCAAATTGCTGTCCTCTACTGTAAGTCTGTGGGCTACCCTCACCCTGTCTGGACCTGGCGTAAGTTAGACAACGGCATTCCCAGGGTATGTGATATGAATATACACTACACTCCCTGATGTATTCAACATAAATACAATGTAGAAGCCAGTGTGTGAAGTCTTGTTATAAAACCTGAAATCTTGTGTAATGCATTTAAACCTCATGACTTTAACTAGAACGTCAAAGCAACTCAACAACCTCGTTAAGGACACGTCTGTCTTCTCCCTCGACAGGAAATTGACAACTCAAGCGGCCGTTTCTTCATCAGCAGCAGAGACAACTACACCGAGCTCAACATCGTCAACCTGGACATTAACGTGGATCCGGGCGAGTACCACTGCAATGCCACCAACATGCTGGGCAGCCGCGACGAGATGATCGTGCTGAGGGTTCGCAGTTACTTGGCGCCCTTATGGCCTCTTCTGGGGGTGTTGGCCGAGATCATCATCCTGGTCGTCGTCATCGTTGTTTATGAGAAGCGCAAGAAGCCAGACGATTTGCAAGACGGTGAGTCACCGGCGGTGGCGCTTAGGACTCTTGTTATTACACTGTTATTATTCCACCGTTTTTATTACAGCAGGTTTTTTTTGTATAACGGAGGAGGACATGGATCTCTCCTTCTAAGTCTCTTTCCATCCGAAAACCCACGTCGGTGTGGTGTTGTGTCACCTGACGCAGCGCTGTGCCGGCATTCAATAATTCAGTCTGGCGAGGTTGACTTAACAGACAGACACTGTTGCAGGAGGTCACACCTTGTCAGGACAATTTCATGCATTTAATATTCATGAGAAAGATGATACTGCAGTTTTGCAGTGGTGGACATTTTCAATTATTAACGTCTTTCCTGGGACCTTGTGGCGTCCCCGTGCTGCTAGAAGCGTAACCACAAGACACATCATTGAGCTATGCAATCTGTTTCTGCCAGTTTGGGATTTTCTAATCCGACTGAGTGCTCCATTTCTAAGAGTCAAGCTATATCCTAAATTATGCATCGATGGTATTTGGGTGACCTTTTCTTCTCAAACTGAGTTTTGATGTTGTCACATGCTGATCAGATGCAATGTGCGGCGAATGACTGGCGGCTCCGCGCTGTGACATTCAATCAGTTTGTGACGCTGAACAGAAATATATCGTCATTGCGGTTCATCACGTGGTGTTTAAGTCCCCTTGAGAATCCGCACAGTCTCACAAAATGGATGTAGGTTGCGTGAATCATTCAGCAAAATCTTCCATGAAATGTTAACGCTCCATATGTGACATAAGTTAGCGTCGCCTGTGGAATCGTGTAACAGATTGTTCCCCTTCTCCCCAAATGGCATAACCTAAACCATGTTTGTGGTAAGTGTGAGCCTTTGCATGCTTCATGAATTGTAATAAGCATTCAGCCTCATCTCCTTCCAGCTCACAGCAGAGTACACGGTTCTGTTCAGCCTCAACATTCGTGGCAAATGTCCTTCCAAATCTTCAGTTTTCAAGATTTTATTTACAAACGGGAACTCTGTGTTTTTACACCGAGCGGCAGCAGCGAGCTGGCATGCGAGTCCCTGTCGGTCATCTCAGCTGCGAACGCTGCTACTGCTTCACACTGCTTCACACGGCTTCAAAGACTTTATTACCCCTCAGTCGAGGGATGATTTTATTGGAGCTGCTCCTCACTAATCTCTTTTAGTGAACAGCTGTTCTTTGTGAGCGCTGCCTGTCTGTGCATGACATTTTTCAAATTTTGTATTCTGCCTAGATATAATTGTGTAAATGTGGTGCTGTGCTGGATTTAACTGCACTCTGTTTTGTGTGTGACTTCCTGAGGTGTTTTTTCCTTCGGCACGACAGCCTGCTGTTTACTATTTTGTGAGCTCATCTGGGCTATGTTTCCATCCCATAGCGCGATCTGCACATGCAGTGCAGTTGAAACATAACAAAGTATTGTCAACCTGAAGTGAACCATGTGTCAATCACAACTTGCTGTTCTTAATGCTTTGTGCTTTCTGTTCATTAATGTGTGCAACATTCTTGTGATTAGTTAATGTTGTGGTCTTCATCTCTCCATTTTTTCTCTCGTTGCATCAGATGATGACCCTCCAGGTCCAGCGTAAGTATAAACAATATAACTTCAATAATCTGTGTTTAACTTGATATTGTGTGTTTTGATGTTTATAATGATGCATCCTCTCTCAGTGTACAGGACACCCCAAATCTGGGTCACAAATAATAACGAGTCAAGTACGGACATGTTTTTCCATCAATAACCATCTGAGTTTCCCTGATGAGTAAAGCCCTGCCCACGATGCTCTGAGACTTAAAGTATTTTAACTTATCATTTTATCAGTCATATGCAGGTTACAAATATTTAATAAATTGTTTATAACGCACTCTAATGGAGTTGTAAGCAGTAGTAAGCCGTAATATATTTGTCAGCAACTATAACTCCTCCCATGGGCACCCTTAAGGAGGCAGGTGTATAAAAAGAAAATAATTGACGATGTTGTAAAAAAACAGTGTAATGATTATAAAATATATCTTGAAGAATAAGTTATAATTATTAACAATTAAAGGATACAAATAATGTTAAGAATATTTTAATGAAGTATGTAACTGGACCACGGTCTGGTATACACCCCCAGAGTGAAACGTATCATTTCTGTTCATTCAGTTTACACGAGAGCTGAACTAAAGAATGGTTTTCATTATTGATTGACTGATTCTCTCAGACTTTATAAAGCTCTCTTAGCCACAGAAGACATGCAGCTGTTTCCACTGGATGAAGAACAATAAAATCCGTGAAGATCTCCTTTAATCCACACTTTGGTTTTAGTATCTTTTTCTTAATTTAACTTGTATGTAAGCTGTAAAACGACAGTAATTAGGCAAAACGTCCATCACGAGGTGGCACAAATTAATAACTTGAACCAGAGAAAAAAATATATTTTATTTGTTTAGTTGATAAATGATGGAATTATCTAACAGTCTTTAGAATTTGGATCAAATAATGTTCTGCCAATCATCTGACTGCTTGTACTTGAGGTATGAACTGATGGTGTTGTTTTCTTCCGGCTCAAGCAAAACTAATTCAACCAACAACCACAAAGACAAGAACCTCCGCCAGAGGAATACAAACTGAGCAGCCTGTCTGCTGAGTGAGTATTACATTATGGAGAGGATGCTTATGAATATGTATTACCAGCCTGTGGCCACATATGATCCATACGATCTTATTATCACTGAACGCTCAAACACTGAGATTATATCAGTCTGATCTAATGAGTTGAATGTTCTCTGTTCGCAGGTTTCATTACACATGTATTGACCATATGAAGGTAAACGAGAAGGGCGTCCATACCAGTTGTTGCCACGACGAGTATCGTTGTGGAGGAGTCCAATGAGGCATGGCTTATGATTTCAATGTGTGGGCGTGCGAATATTGATGATGGAAATGTTAACATTATAACCATTGTTGCTGCATGCAGTTGTTGATGTTAAAGATTTATTTCCCCTCTTATCCACTCATTTTACATCTTTACTGCTTCTAAAATAATGCATGCAAGATGTTGACCTGTTTGATACAGAAACGGCTTTTTTTTTTAATTTGTTGCTCTTTTCTCTGAGAGCGGCTTCATTTAGACAATCTGTACTGTGTGTTCTAGAGGAAAAACAAAACTTGGCAATGTAAAAGAAATGCCACCATAATCTGGTTTGACAGTCGTGTACAGTTTTATCAAACTACTGCATACCATTTTATCAGAAAATATCTATTGCATTTTAAGGGCTTTGCAATGTCCCTCTACATTTGAATAAGATTTACTTTACTGTATTCAAACACTATAACTATATCAGATCACCATTAATATAAAGACGATTCATATGATATGATGCACTTAAATGTTGATAATGAAAAATTGTATAAACCGACTTTAGGAAATCTGTACTTATAATTCTGACATATTGTTTTATAATCATGTGTATTGTACAGCATGGCTATTATCCTATGCAATTATTATCCATATGAATATATTGAAAACCATTGCCGCTTCTGATTTCTCTGTGACAAAGCTTTAAACTAGGATAACCGTAGAGCGTTGATGGCGTACGACACAGCTGCTGCATGACTTCTCTAGCGCTAACGTGGGAGGTGGGGAACGTCAGGACGGATACATGTGAAGCAATTCAAAGATCCCCGACTAATTTTTAAGAATAAATATCTCAAAAAAGAAAGTGTGTCTGTTGAGTTGTAGTTGTTGTAGAGCACAGGAGACATTCAGTTGAACCATCAGCGATGCAAACAGGCCGTCCCATCAGGATGCAGGAACATTTGAGTATGTGGAGGACAGCGCCCTCTAGTGAGCGTTTGAGTTGATGGCATGATGGTGGACTACATCAGGGCAACACGTTCTTATGAAATGCACAACAGCTACAGTTCATCGGCAATGAACATCTTCTATCTCAGGCTGCCTCCAACAATGCTTATTAAATATGTATATACAAAAGGAAAATTACACAAGTCCTTTTTAAATTCTAGCCAAGGATGAAAAATATGAAAACGCACATTGAAGTAAACTTGGGCTCATTTACATTTCTGTTTTTTCTTCTGATTCATTAGCATTGATTCCAAAAATTAAACCAGAACCCCTCAGGTCAAGAGCACTTTATTTAAGCACACACAATGTTGTACTTCTCTTATGATTTCCAAATGTATAAACTTTGGATTCGATGTGAAAAGATGAAACGTGCACTACCAGCACCCAGGGTTACACTCTAGGGATGAAGTTGTCATTCTTAGGATTATTACTTAAAATCCTGACTGAGCCTGAAGTGATGGACACACTTACAAATCATCAACACTATCATATGTGTGATGATTAGTGCAGGTTATGAATATTTGTCCTAATCTATCAATGGCAACTGAGATGAGGAGCCTCCGGGCTCGCACCACCAGACTGTCAGACAGCTCCATCACCAGGCAGTCAGGAGGCTGAACTCTCCCCACTCTCCCACTCCTCCGCCTTTAGACTTTTACACTCTGATGTCAAATGCTGCTAAAAACTACATGTCCGACTGCTGCTAAAATACAGACGCAAAGTCTTTTTATATAGTTCTTAATTTATAGAATATATGTTGTCTAAATGTTATTTGTTGTTGTTGACTTTGCACTTTATTACCTTATCACTTTTTATTACTATTATTCACTTCATGTCAGACAAAAAGAGACAAAAATACTTTCAATTTGGAAAATTAACGATAAAGATGACTTTGACTTTGACTTTTGATACATTTGCAATTTAGAACACCAGGCAGGAGCAGGATGGTTACTTCCTAATTCGGAGCAGTTTTTCCATTTCAATGTTTGGCAATAACAGCAACACTATAACTCAATTTATCAGGATCAGATTACCAATCAGCTCCACCTATATGCCTAAAGCGGTTTAAAACAGTCTTGTTATATATCATACTTTAATAAAGGGGTTGATTCAACTTCATGCTTAGTTTGGAGTCTGATGCTGGTAAATCGTTTGGTGCATGTTTATAATAGCACTCTCTTATATGATGACATTATAAATGGGTTGGACACAATATTTCTGATATATTTTAGTATAGTTTTAGCCTGGTGTAAAGAACTGACTGAGTGTACGTTTCTCTTGTGTTATTCTCAAACAGTATAGGGGGAGCACATTCAACACATATCAAATTGCAGCCGCACAGCAAAGAGAGGCGCTATTTTATTGTGGCTGCTGTCTGGAAACAGTCGCCAGGTCTCATTGTTGGGCTTTCATCAACATTTAGAACTATTGTAGAGTAATGTAATATAGTAATGTGTTTTTCATACCTTTTTTAACTGGTCATTTATTTGTCTGGATGTGATTCACATGATGTAATGATGACCTTGATTAATATGTCAGTGGGATTCAAAAGAACAGTCCATTTATAGAGCAAAGGAACATCTGTGACTTTTCGACCCCCCCCCCCCAAAAAACGAACATGATTTTTGCCAAAAAATGATTTGTTGAGTCTACTTAAAAATATTCTCTCCGTTCATGTTTTACAACATAACCAAACATCTACAATATTACAACATCATAATCAGTTCTTAGATGCACCAAACATTGTGAGGACTATTACCATTCACCACCTGGTTTAGTGTTTCCTATTTGATATGTATTGAAGACATATCTCATGAAATAATTCAAACTTCACTTGTAGGTCATGACAAAAAAAGCATGGAACACAATGAGTAAATGTGTAAAATTACCCCTCGCCACAAATGTAAAAAGGAAAAAATCCTACACCTGCTATTGTGTTTGACTGCATTGGTTTTATGTCGGTAATAAACTGATAATTGTGCCTGCAAACATATGGAGCCTTATAACTACTAAGGCATAGAGTGTGAACTGGTGGTGGTTCATGAACAGGAGACTGACGGCTTGAAGCGCTGACGCCAAGGCTCAGATTGTTTGGAGCTCTGGAATCATTTCCGAAGAGAAAGACGATTACATTCTTGAAATAAAAAAGGAAAAATCACCTTTTCTCTATTGTATTCTATTCAAGCCATTTGACAAAACCCATGTTATGTGACCAGTGATGAAAACAAATAAAATAGGTGAAAGAAAAACTATCTATATACAGTAGAAGACTCTCGACCTGCGTACATTACTATTTATATTAGTTTATCACTGCATCATGAGGAATTAATAAAGCAGAAAATAAACTTCACTTCCCCCTCCCGACTGGTATGAGGCCATGCATATAATACTGATTGTATTGAAGCATACAAGAGTAATGCAACGAGCTGTCAACAAAACTTTCACCAAATGAAATTGCAGTATTTTTCTTTGCAGTATATCATCTCTTTTCTGTACCAGTAAAAATGTCTTCTTCATAAAAATGAAACACTGCAGACACTGAGCGTATTAATGCATCTGCCATAATAAAGTGAGTTGGCCAAACAGGTTGTACCTCGATGTATCAACATCACACTAAGTAATAAAGGTTGAAACAAATCCCCCATTAACAAGAAAAGTATTGGACATTATTCACATTATAACTGGACCTTGAGTCTGAAATAAAAGTTGTAGGTTTAAAAGTTGATTGGAATATGTGAATGGCAATGTGGACACAATCATTTCTTCAGTTTATTTGAGATGTCAGCCCATGTGGGCCACCGACAATAAAACATGTTCTCTGTACAGTAGGTCACTGGAGAAAGGCAGTTTATTGGCAGGTCAAGTACATTTTTGTTATAAAACCCGATATTACTAATGTTCCTCGATGGGCACAGGGTGCCCTGATTCACAAAAGGAAAAACTCCCCACTAAAACCTGTTTCAAAAAAGTACATGACTTTGATTTCAAGTAGTTACATCACTGGTTTACTATCTGTCAGCAGTGCCTGATGCTTGGTAAATGGTTTCAAACTGTAGAGTTGTGGACTTCATGGGATCCGAACCCAGAACCTCTCAAACCCTGACTGAGACTCATAACCTTATGGACCAACCAACCACGTTGGTTAAATTCATACGATTGTCTTTCGCTTTGTTTTAACCCTTGTGTTGCCTTAGGGTCATTTTGACCCGAATCTGCACCCTCCCCCCGCCTTTGGGTCATTTTGACCCGATTCAATGTTTCACCCTCCTGTTACCTTTATATTTACTAACATATTTTACCCTTTGGGTTCAATTTGACGCCAGCAATTAAAACCTCCAGAAAATTATTAGAATTAATATTGTTTTCCAAGTTTAAGTGTGAGGCACTTTATGTTTGTTTGTTGACTACCGAAAGAACACCGACATTAAACATTGAATGGGGTCAAATTAATCCTAAGGCGGGGGGAGGGTGTAATATTGATTCGGGTCAAAATGACACTAAGGCAACACAAGGGTTAAGAAATTATCTTTTGTTGAGCTTGGTTTTATTTTATACACTTTTCATTCATTCATGTGCTTCATGAAACATACACTTCTATCAAAACCTCCAATAATGTCCAGACCGGATGAGTTGTTATCAATGTGACTGAAAAGATGAGGTTAATAGACTCTTACACCTTTATTTCAACACTATAGCCTGATAGCAGTCTGAGACTATTGAGCATGCACTTATATCGCAATGTGTCTTAAAAGCTAAACAACCGACTACCCATTGCTCTTATACATTATTATAAGTATCCTATAGTAGCATCCCGTCGCTTTCCCTCAGCAAGTGAACTATCAACTCCAAGGATGCGATCCTTGGATCATCCTCCAGCTGTCCTGGGCGGGGGCGTGAGGGTGTATACCACTCAGGGGGTGGATCAGTGATGTCAGCGCTCTTTGGGACGCCGGTGTGCTGGCTGCGTGCACACGCCTGTCATCATCACCTCGCGCTGACAGAGATCTCCTATATTTTGGGGAGGTGGAGATCATGCTTTGTCATTGAGCAACTCAGCAGCAGCTTTCTCTCCCACTCCGGCGGCACGTCCGACGCTCAGCATGCTGCATCCTGATGCGCTCCCGTCTGCACGCTGTGGGTTCACCTGGAGCTGCATGTGTGCCGCGTTCACGTGACCTTCGGATTGAAGCGGCCGCGGACATCGTTGACGCAATCTCAATGTTTGAACCGGGGCAGAGAAGAGACACGTCCCAAGTGTCCAATAAGATACAACGTGCCCTGCGGATGCGCCGTCACTGTTTGCCTCCAGTGGCACCCTTACGAGATTCATGATTCATCCCTCTGTTTCCACGGGCTTTCCTTAGAGCGCATCTCTTCTCCTTCTTCAACATGGAAAGATTTCAGTCTTCCATGCGCAAACGGCTGTACAGCTTGCCGCAAAACATTGGGCAAAAAGCCTTCGTGATTGACGAAGGAGACCACGGCGACAAGGACACTAAGAGGGAAAGTATTCGGCTAAAACATTTGTCCTCCGCGTCTCCTGCAAGCAGTTGCAAGAGTATTGAGGAGGCCAGGAGCGAAGACTTGGAGAGGGAGGTGACTGTGAAGACCAACTTGAATGGGGACTGCCGCGTATTTCGGGGCAGCATCTCTTCCATCACCGGGCGGCATCCTCCCGGGTCCGATCCCGCGGAGCAGCAGCGCCTCATCCCCGAGGCGGGTGTCCGGGAGAGTTACCCCGGTGAGCGCAGCCTCGGGGCCCCGCAGCGAGCAACGGGTGGTCTGAGTGGCGCAGCCGGGCACAGCTCTGTGTTTGACCAGTCAAGTTTTATTAAGTTGGAGGGCACCGAGCAAATCATACCTGAGGACGAGCGGCTGTACCAAGCCGGCTTCATGCACCGGCAGTTTGGGGCGATGCTCCAACCGGGAGTCAACAAGTTCTCCCTGCGGATGCTGGGCAGTGAGAGGGCCGTGGAGCACGAGAGGGAGCGAGTGAAGTCCGCCGGCTTCTGGATAATCCATCCGTACAGTGATTTTAGGTAATTTGTGTGCTGAAAACCTTTCTTTACAGAAACAGGCGTGTCTTAAAAGGAAGAAAGAAAAGAAAAGTGCAGCAGCGATCCTGTCGATACAAGTTTATGTAAACAGATTAGAACAGCCACATCTTGATGAGACATAAAATACCATTATAAGGTCACTATTAACGTAATATGATAGACACACACACTCATCCCCTTTACACATGAGTCTAAAAATATATATTTAATCACTGTGATGATGTTATAATGTTATGATAATCAGGCGTGTGAGCCTGTGCAGAATAGATATCATAAACTAAATGTGCCCCGGTCGGCGATCCATACACACCTTAAATAGATAAATGGCTTCATTTCTGAAAATGATCCATTTCTAAAAACTTAACCACTTGCCATAACATCTGGTGGATCGTAAAGGAGTCTTATTAGCACAATGACAGTCAAATTATACCAAACAGATATAAATCAACCTTTTTGTCTGGCCAATGTTTGTGTGCATGATTTCAATCCCACAGGTATCATCTTTATGATAATCTGACAAACCAATTGTCCCCAATTATACATTTAATTTGTGCCTCAAACTAAGCCAACATGTGTTCTCTAATTGAACACGCTGTGCCGTGCCATGCAAACATGCATGTTCCACATCCCATGAACGCTGCATGCAAACCAGCATTGTGTTCATCAGCGCCAGCCATCAAGGGATTTGCATGACATTTAACCTTGAGGGTCACTGTCATCATATTTCCACTGGCCAGTTGTATGCCGATGTGTGTCACTGCAGGGCTTTTTTCCCACTCATCTGAATTACACTTTTTTGTTGTTGATCATTTTCCAAGGGCAGTGGATTACAGAGAGTGCAGCAGGGGCTTGGAAATGGGGTAATCAAAAGGGTAATATGACCATTTGAGATATTAGAAGCACACATCAGTGGAGATTATTACCTAATGGAGCAGAGATGCTGTGCACGGGGAGGCACACACACACACGCAAAACATTGAACAGACAGAGAGGTCGAAATGAAAATGATGTTGAGAGCAATCAGGACATCCAGCTGTTACATGTGCATGAGTTGTCATTACTTTAAGCTCAGTTTGGGCCACACTTTGAGCAGGAGCGGGGTTCTGGGCCTCCAAAGGAGGACACTTCATCCTATAGTTTCCATTTGAAGTTACCGGTAATCTTAAAGGTTATGTTGGTCTCTTAGGCTTCTGAGAAGCTGTTAAATCCAATCCTAAAAACAGCCATCTCCACTCACTGTTTCCATGACCACTGTGCATTAGCTTAGCAAACCAATGTACCCTCTCCTTGTATCTTTTATAAACAGTCAGTGTTGTTCATTGCATAAGTAACTGCTGTCTTTTAGTAAAGCATTTCCGTGGACACAGCAGCAGACACACTGAACTGGCACACTGCGTAAATATGGTTAATATGATTGCTGGTGGGCCTGAGCCACAGTTCAGGTGTGTGTTAAGCCACTGAGCTGCATGCAGACTGTTGTGCTTCAGCTGTGCTCTGGCATCAAGAGATAAGTATCTATAGTACAAATGTGATCCTTTCTTCAGCTGTCCTGATTGATCTAAGCTCCTTTCACCATTTTAAGCCTTTTTGTGTTCACTTTGCTTGTAACTCCCCTCTCTTTGTGCTCTTGTGCTCTTTTACATAGTTGCACTCTGACCCAAATAGTGCAAGATTCTTTCTCGACCAGTAGAGGTCTTGAGAACCCATATCTGTCAGCTTTATTTTGACGGCAACCCCAGATTACATCAGTATGATCTTTGTGGCCTGAATGCTGTGTGCACAGGCAGCCGATAACACACTCAGCAAACTGAAAGGGTCTGCACGGACAGTAATGCACTGTCCCCTGCAGACATTATTATTATTTTTGGTCCAGCTGTTCCAGGGTTCTGCAGAATAGTGACGTGTGCACAGCGGTAATGCTAACTACTCAACATCTGGCTGATGGGAGATGACTTCCGGAGATGATATGGATTCTCAGGAGATAACGGTGGATTTAGCGAGAGAGGGGAAGTGCAATTAGGACCAGTGTGTCGCCACAGAGACGGGCAGATGAAGAGAGGAACGCACATGCTTTGTTTGGCAGAGAACAACAGAAAGCTGATAAGAACAAATGACCACCATGTCCTCAGTGGTTCCCTCTTTTTGTGACGTTCTCCTGTGAAGCTTTGGTGTGATGTTGGAGGCCTCCTGGAATCTCATTTGAGCCCAGAAAATGTCACATTGACCACATTGACAGGAACACAGATAAGCTCCCTGTGGTGCTCAACATCCATGGACATCAGAATGTTGCACACTACTCACATTTAGTCAAATGCTTTTCTCTCTGTCACTCTTGAACTGACATTTTTACTTATTCCTGTGGACAAGATGGTGAGGCGTTTGTCCAATTTTAAGAGTGTTGCATTCCCTCCTCTTGACTCTTCTGACTCTTTTTTTCTTGATTTAAGTTGAGTTGTTTGGTCTCTGAAATGCGAAGAACAAATATATTTCCTAAAGCCCAAAATGACATCCTCAAATGTCTTGTTTTGTCCATTTAAAGATCGCAACGGTATTCAGTTTACCATCACAGAGGAAAATATTCACGATTATGACGCTGGAAACAGAGAACGTGGACTTTTTCTTCTTTGAAAATAGTTAAACAGATTAATCGTTCGGCAATTAATATCGTGGTTGACAACAAATTGATTGCCGCTGTAGCTCAGCTCATACAGTGTGCCCCCCACCCCCCGACACCATTCGTGCTGACCCAGTCGATGTGTCAGGCTCCTGCTGGTTCGATCAGCGGTTAATAAGGTCTCTGAAATGGATCAGACATGCAATCACATGCATGCGTGCTTTCTTGTCTCACATATTTACCCTGGAGATTGTAATTGGTAAACAAACCGCTCTGCATATCTTGGCTTTGGTTGGTTGCTGACGTCGTCCTCTGTTCTACAGCAGCTACTGCAATGAGCATTTGAAAGCAGTCTAGAGAGATACTTAATAAAGACATCTGACAACAACAAATATCAAGGTAGTAAACAGAGTAATTGAAAAAGCTAGATGTTGTGCTGTTGGCAAATAATTGCCATGTTTGAAGCTATGAATTAAAATAAAATTTTTTTTTAATGCAATTTGGTAACTTAACTATGAACAACAACTAAATACAGCCTCTTTTTTCCAGCATTTCCAGATGAAATGGAGCACTCTGCGGCTGCTACTTGAGGATTAAGTTAGTTGTGAAAATCAAAATTTCCTCATGAGCAATTCAGATGAATCAATAACCCATTTTCCTCTCCATCCCTGCGTCCAGAAACACAGTATTAGTATGAATGAGTTTGTTTTCTTGTGTTGTTAATGTGTTTGCTCAAACTATATTTGTTTGCAATTTTGTGTGGTCAACAATCTAGATCTACTTAAATCTACTGGTTCAGTATTAGACCTTTAGTTGCTTATAGATTTATTCCTATTTGAAGTTTCTACATGTCCAGAATTGCTTTGAATATGCAGCACATACTTAGTATGCGCACACACACACACGCACACACACACACACACACACACACACACATTCAGTCTTCTGTGTAAACCGAATGGCAGCCATTGATATAATTGATCCCATTTCATAATCTGTTCCATTGTCATCCAGGATTTTTCTACCATTTGACTCTTTACAAACCGAAAGGTTTTTCACCCACTGATTATGAATTCATCCTTTTGTCAGTAATATCTATAAACATTTAGAAAATTCCCCATTTTTATTTGCCTAAAATGTAGAATTTGTTATGCTCTAATCTCTGGCAAATGCCAAAAAATAATTTATTCATCCACACATAAAACATTAAACTTCAAAAAGTCGGAGTGGGCTGAGGTCTTCAGGTCTTCAGAATAGACACTTCAGTATCTAATCTGAAGACCTGACTGACCTCAGCCCGCTGTTATCTACAACGTGAGTTATGTCTGCAGGTTCTACTGGGATCTGACCATGCTGCTGCTGATGGTGGGGAACCTCATCATCATCCCTGTGGGCATCACCTTCTTCAAGGACGAGAACACGCCGCCCTGGATCGTTTTCAACGTGGTCTCAGACACCTTCTTCCTCATGGACCTGGTCCTCAACTTCCGCACGGGCATCGTCAAGGAGGACAACACGGAGATCATCCTGGACCCGCATCAGATTAAGATTAAATACCTAAAGACCTGGTTTGTGGTGGATTTCATCTCGTCCATACCTGTGGACTACATCTTTCTCATCGTGGAGACACGCATCGACTCAGACTTTTACAAGACAGCCCGAGCCCTGAGGATTGTCCGGTTCACCAAGATCCTCAGTCTGCTGCGGCTGCTGCGCCTCTCCAGACTCATCCGCTACATCCACCAGTGGGAAGAGGTAGATCCTGCACGGAAAGGCTCTCTGCAGCCTCACATGCACGACTATGCACCAGCTAATAGAGCGGCAACAGTTAGTCGGAATTAATCGGCAGCAATTTTGTTAATAATTTTAGTCATTGGTCAAGAAAAATGCCCCAAATTTTCAATTTAATTATCATTCAAAATTATTTTGTCGTCTAACTAAAGTGCTATAATCATCGTGAGGTTTCCCTTGAATTTAAAGATTTCTGCTAACTTGGAATCTCGTCTGGATTACTACAAATGTTTCCGATTTCAAGGAAAATGCATGATACTGTGTATTGTAAAAACAAATGCATAATTACATATCCTTTAAGCGGTAGAGTTCATTAGTTGGTTACCCTCTCAGGCTCACACACAACCAACTGATTTAATAACATCTTTTCTGGCATTATCTTTTTTATATAATTCCAATTGAGGCTGCACCCATAGGCCGTTAAAGTTGCTTGCAGATGGTTATGCAACACTGAAACAGCCTCTGGCGGTCTATAGAAGATTAAGACCATTGTGGTCTGATATGGGACCACTGCGTACATCAGCCCATAAAGCACCTCTTGTATATTTTAAATCCTCTGATTGCATGACAGAGAAGTGAAATTTGTCGTTTCAGTTTTATTAATGCTGATAATCTGCGTGACAGGTTTTCCATATGACCTATGACCTGGCCAGCGCCATGGTGCGCATCATGAACCTGATTGCTATGATGCTGCTGCTGTGTCACTGGGACGGCTGTCTGCAGTTCCTGGTTCCCATGCTGCAGGACTTCCCTCCTGACTGCTGGGTCACTAGAAACAAGATGGTGGTAAGCGGTCTAAGTAGTCGATGGGGACCTGCAAGAACACAAACCTTTTTACTTTAATTATCTGCTTGTTTTGCTGGTTTGAAGGTGGGTCTCAGCAAGAAAAAGAGTATGTCTCATGTTTCCACAATTCAAGAGTTAGCAACATATAAATTAAAATAATCTGATGTAACTGTGGGTCCTGTTTGGTTGCTGTTTATCAAACCAGATCACAGTCCAGATAAAGATCCTTTGAATGGTAAACTCAATACATATTATTTAATGTTATTTTTTTCTTAAGTACGTTAAGTAAGTTCCTTGAATACTTACGTTTTGAAACCCAGCCTTTAGTTGCTTAAAAACAACACACAAATATTTAAGCTTGTTTAATATATAGATTTCTTTCAAGGTAACTGTACATATTAAAGGGGTGTTGTATTGTGTGTATGGAGATGAAATGATTAAATATATCGATTTGTTAGAACATTTTATTCATCTTCTGTGTGAATCTTTTCTTTGTCATATATTACAGTAAACCAAAAAATCTAGATATTTAAGTGCATCTCTTTGGCCAGAGGGATTGTATATTTGTATATTTTCTTAATTTTCTTACATTTTGTAGACCACACAATTGATTAATTGAAAAAATAATGAATCGATAATGAAAATATTTATTAGTTGCATCATACTCATTATTTATACTTGTTTTATTCAGTAAATATTATATCATAGTTATATTGGTAGCTTAAATAGACCAAAGATTAAATCAGGATGGTAATGTCAGTGCAAAAGTCTGCATGTATTTTATTAGGTGTTGTTTTCTGAGAGTCTGAGCCCCAAAGCGAAGCGCTTCAAAGCCAACAAACCTGAGAAATGAAGCTGTCATCACCTCGATCTCAAACTGTGAATAGGCTCAGAGATTTACTGCAGCGTTATTGTTGTGGTGATAAACTTTCTCTTTTCTCCTCTGCGCCTCACGCAGAATGACACTTGGGGTCAGCAGTACTCCTACGCCCTGTTCAAGGCCATGAGCCACATGCTGTGCATCGGGTACGGCCTGTACCCCCCCATCGGCATGGCTGACGTGTGGCTCACCATCCTCAGCATGATTGTGGGCGCTACCTGCTTTGCCATATTTGTGGGGCATGCAACCGCACTCATTCAGTCTCTGGACTCCTCCAGGAGGCAGTACCAAGAAAAGGTCGGTGTTTGCTCTCTGCGGGGCGGATTTCTTTCAAAGAAAATCGACTTTCTTAGGAGTTGAAATTGGTTCTGGAAATATTTGTATTAAAGTACTTTGATGTACTTGTAAGCCACTTGATTATTTACATTTTATGCTACTATATACTTCCACTCCACTACATTTATATTACGGCTTTATTTACTTTTTTAAAACACGAGTCAGTGTATATGATCTTATGCATTATTAAACTACCGTAACAGTAAAACTTGTTTAAAATTAGCTTCACTCTTCCTCCTTACACCAGTAAAATCTGGTTTATACATTATTGCATCAATATTAATAATCCAATAATTTAATAAAGCAGTCAAACGAGACACATTTAGTTAGTGTTAGGGTTAGGGTTAGAGGGTTAGCGTTAGGGTTTAGGGTTAGCGTTAGGGTTAGGATCGAGAGGGTTAGCGTTAGGGTTAGGTTTAGGGTTAGCGGATTAGGGTTAGGGTTACCGGGTTAGGGTTAGGGATATGAATTTACTCATGAATCTCCCCGCGTTCGCCCGACGGCTCGGCAGTTGAATGGAGATCCAAGGAATGCACGGGCCGACACATGTATCTTAGTAATGCCAGGTCCGGTAGATCTTAAAACCCAGGATTAGGTTTTCAAATTGGTTGAGTTCAGGACTTAAAGTTAAGGCCTCTATCAGGGATAGTGACTGTACATAAAGAGAAATAGTTAAAGTCCGGGTTGAGGTCAGGCTTAGGCCCAAGGTAGGCTGTGTTCAAGGGGGCTAGTGTGACAGGACAGGAAGCAGAACTGAATGGGGGTTAAAAGGGGAAGTGGTTAAGGTTAAGTTTGGGTGTACATTACCTTATGTTGTAAGGGGAAGTGGTTAAGGTTAGGGTTAGGGTTAGGGTGAGTGGTTAAGGTTAGGGTTAGAGGGTTAGGGTTAGGGTGAGATCGAGAGGGATTCTTTTTGTATCTGCCGATACATTTTTGGGAAATCGTTACATATTATACCTTTAAATGATAAGAATAATCAGTTACATTGCGAATGACAAAGTATTTGTGTGGATACTTAACCCACTTGTCATATATCTTCAGGTATTTAAGGGAAAAAAGACCCGACAGACGGAAACTATAAATAGATGAGAAGGGATAGAACAACACATAAAAGTGATCACTGAAAGATAGATTGGAGCTGCTGTTGGGTATTTCTGAGAAACAGAGAGACATTGGGGAGAGTTAAAGAGCTAGTTGATAAAAGCTCAACAGCAACGTACAGCAGGACATAACTTACATAGATTGGGTACACGGGCCATTCGTGGTGCTTTGCTGCAAGAGTACGCCGCTGAAGGGCACGGTTAATGTTATTAGCTGCAGCCTGCAGAGCGCAACTGTATTTGTCAGTGGGCAGGTTTCACAGATGGCCCGACAGTTGACTGTTAACATAATGAGACACATTATAGTCCACCTCTGAGCCAACGCATCAATCACTTTTATAAATACATTCTGACTCGACTTTACATTTTCCCTGGCAGTTGTTTACATAAATACTTATTTAAGTGATATAATTTAAATATTAGTATTCGTATTATTGTTGTAATTATTATTATTCAAATTGTATTAAATGTAACCATTTTTTTTTGGGTGCAGTATAAGCAGGTGGAGCAGTACATGTCCTTCAACAAGCTCCCGGCCGACATGCGGCAGAGGATCCACGACTACTACGAACACCGTTATCAGGGCAAAATGTTTGACGAGGAAAACATTTTGAAGGAGCTGAACGAGCCACTGCGAGAGGTCAGAAGTCATCGCACTCATTTTTCTTGTTGTCTTGTTGATGATAATACAACAATGACATGTAATGTAATGTAATAATACTGCTGAGTCATCGTAATGTTGGCATCAACATGTAACACAACTAAGGAAAATATTGGTAACACTTTACTTTAACCTTCCCTATTTATAATTTATAAGCAGTATAAAACATAAATAAATGGTTTCTAACACAATGTGATGTAGATGTCAATATAAGTGTCAATTAAAGTATTCGTCAAAAACTACAATTCCTAAGATTTACTTAGAAACACTGCATTAACTCCAACTCCAAATGTCCTTATATCCACTTAAAACATGTATGACGTGTCTAGATACAGCTTTTAAATGTGCAAAAGATGGTTTAGTTTCAAGAAGTAAGCATTGTTCTAAACAGTTTCCAGTTAATTATCTATTTAATCTAATATGCCTCTCTTACTTAGCACGATGATGTTATTAGTCATGTAATCTGATTAGTCGTTGCTGGAGAATTTACGAGGACAGGGAACCTCATTAACGGAGCGCTAAGCCATTAAGCGCCCAGCTTTTATGATGATTTAAATGTACACATTTATTTATATTGCCATTTGTGATGCGAAGGCCTCGCCTTAATATCTAAAACACTGTTTGGTGTCTTCTGCAGGAGATCATCAACTTTAACTGTCGCAAACTGGTGGCCTCCATGCCTCTTTTCGCAAACGCCGATCCGAACTTTGTCACCTCCATGCTGACCAAACTGCACTTCGAGGTCTTCCAGCCGGGAGACTACATCATCAGAGAGGGGACCATCGGCAAGAAGATGTATTTCATCCAGCACGGCGTCGTCAGCGTCCTGACCAAGAGCAGCAACGACACCAAGCTGTCGGATGGCTCTTATTTTGGAGGTATTTTCTGCACACAGCCGGCTGTGTGCACTGCATGCCAATACATTCTGTCGCTGGCACTGAGTAAGCATGAATGTATGTAAAGGAGTGCTGATAGCGTGATTTGTTTTGATTTATTGTTCTCCGGCACTCAGCAGATTAACTTCCATGAATATTACAGTTAAAAAATTGTCCGCATCATCTCATTAAAAGGGCTCAGGACTAAGAGGAGCAGAGCGTTGTGATCTTTTATTCTATGTGGGGTTTTCCACATTGTTAACGCCATATTTAAAGCTGAAATCCAGAACTTTCAATATGTCGTCGCCCATGTTACATTGTCTCGTTGTCCATAACCTTCTGTGTAGAAAAGTGAAATTTCATCATAAAACTTCTACCAGGAAATATAAATATATAATTTGCTTGTAAGGCGGTGTGATCTGACAACCCAAGCAACCATATCTAACCATATTTTATGTTTAATGTTTTCACTTCGATACAACCTGAAGATATGATAATCACAAAACCAAAATATTGTGGCTTAAAGCTACTCAACAAAGCTGAACACACACACACACTGAGGGTAAAATGATAAATGAGGACTGACAATGTGTTTAAAAAAGAGCGTGCGAGACTCTGTGTGTGTTTTTGTGTCTATATGCTCTATATATCTGTCCTGAAAAATGTTTTTTTAAAGACAATTCTTTTTATTTTTCTGATCCACCTCGACAGATGAGGTCAGGACCAACTGTAAGCTGCAGAAATTGCATAAAGTGCTCCATCTGTGGGTTTCAGAGACATCGGCCTTTTCATGTTTTAACGTCTCGCATTAATAATTCCTTTGATGAATGGATTAAAAAAAATCTAAACGTGGCTGTAATATATCCCACAACATTAATTACCCATTAAAAAATAATCATTGGTGTTTCTGGCTTTCACTCAGCAGGATATGTTAAAAAAAATAAACAGTACAAATAATGAAACCTTCCCTGCAGAGATCTGCCTGCTCACCCGAGGCAGGAGGACCGCCAGCGTGCGAGCAGAAAACTACTGCCGGCTGTACTCGCTGTCTGTGGACAACTTCAACGAGGTGCTGGAGGAGTACCCCATGATGAGGAGGGCCTTCGAGACCGTGGCTCTCGACCGCCTGGACCGCATCGGTGAGTGCGTTTCATGTTTTACAGTTAAATATTATTATTTTATAAATTAGATCTTTTGCTTCGCTTTCTTTTTCTTCATATGCTACATTTAAAAACAAGGATAGTTTTGCGACTGTTTTGTGGATCATGTTGTGGACGTTTGGAGTATATACACAAACGTATAGAAATATTTCATGGTTTCTAATCTGTACCAAGCTTCAGATCCCACTCTCCGCATTGTACTGTAACACCTGTATCAGAACTGGACATCTATGTAAATTGGTTGCTTATATTGGACATTTTAAGTTTAAAGCCGCACGTCAATGATGTTGGGGAGTCCTCCTCATAATATGCAGCGTATGCTCTCATTAATGAAAAAGAAAATACATGACCTTGTTTGTTTTTTTCTGAACAGGGAAGAGGAACTCTGTTCTGCAGAATAAAGTCCAGCATCACCAAAGTTCTGGCACTTTAAACTTCCAAGAGAGCGAGATCATCCAAAGAATAGTGCAACACGACCGGGACATGGCCCAATGCACGCAGCAGATCCAGACCCGCCCACTGAGCCTCCACCCTCCCCCTGCTCCCCCGTCACCCATCCCGGTCATCTGGGCCGCACTGATTCAGGCCCCGCTTCAGGCTGCTGCTGCCACCACCCCGCTGGCTCTGGCCTTAGCCCACCACTCCCAGCTGCCTCGCATCCTCTTCCACCATCCTCTGGCACCAGGCTCCCTGAAGGACCCCACCGGCCATCCAAAGAAATTCCATGTTGGAGCGAACACGTCAAGTAGCTGTGGTTCAGGGCCCGGTTCTCCTGTCAGTTCCTACATAATCGGATCTGGGATTGAGACTCCCACATTGGCGTCGCTCAGAGCACGGCATCTCGCCGCTGGGCCCGTGTCCCCCACACTGACGTCTCAGCCCATCTTCACCAGCAGCCTGCAGCCTCTGAGCCCTCCGCCCTCGCACCATCTCCCATACCACCCTCCCCACTCTGGCATCGCCTCAGTCTTCCCCATCAGCCAGACCACTGTCTCCTACACCTGCTCTGCTCAGCTCCACCCTCAGCCCTTCCACGGTGCTATGACTACCCCACCACACCAGATAGGTTTCCTCCAGCAGGGGGCGACGGGTCGGCTAGCAGTGAGATTCCCAGCCCCCTCTGTCTCCACCATAATCCCTCTCATCGCCAGCTCTGTCGGCCCGATACTAAGCCAGCTGCAGCAGATGGAGTCCAGTCATGACAGAGCAGGCAGGACATCCAGTGGTCTGAACATCACACATTTTCCCTTCATCACCAGCACTCAGTCCTCCACTGGATTTATTCAGCCAGGGTCTGCAGTTGTAGCCGGGGCCGCAGCCTCCCTGGCGCAGCAAAGCCTTGCAGGTCTCCAGTCGGTTTTCCTCCCCAAGGTTCTGGCCGAGCACTCGGCCCTCGCCTCCCTGGCCCAGTATGGCTCCGCCGAAGCTTCGCCCTGCTACACGCCTCCAGTCCACAGTCCGAGGATACAGAGCCCTGTGACCGGAAGGACAGTTTACCACAGTGAGCTCCCCAGCTATGCGGGCTCTCGCAGCCCCTTTCAGACCTCATGCCCTGCCAGGGTGGCCTGTACCCTCAAAGAGAGGGCCGACTCCTCGGTGGATCTCTTTACCCAGGAAATAAAGACTATCTCAGGCTCTTACAGCTCTTTTTTTCCGTTGGCCATGAGCGGCTCCTCAGAAGGGGTAGCAGGGGCAACCAGCCCCTTCTCCTCCCCCATGTCTATAAGCAAACCCTACAGCCCAATCCGGGGTCAAGTTGCTCCTGTCGGTCGGACACATTCAGGGCCTGAACCTCAGAGCCAGTCCGTTGGTATTCACTGTTCCAGGGCTAGATCCCCTGCTGAGACCTTAGAGACCGAACACATGCAGTCCCAACTTCCATCTAACTTGTGAGGTTCAGACACACCCTCCTTTAATGCCTGAACAAAAGGGAAGTCCTTATTGACATTGTTTTAACCACTACTTTGTCAAATTCTAAAGTAGGAGGGTGTGTTACTTTAACCAGACTGGAGATATGTGGTTGAATTTTTAATCAGACTGAATGGATCGGGGATAATCATGGACAATGATGAATATTTTTTCTACAGGATATTGCATCTTTGAATATACAGTATATTGATAACATCAAAAAACCTATTGATGGGTATATATATAGCACGTCATGAAAATATGTATTGTTCTGTGTATTGTATTGAAACCACACTCTATTATCAAGTATTTCGTTTGAATTTGTTTTAAATTGTTCTGCCAATGTTGTGTAACCTTTTAGCGACACCCGTTTAGTTGGAAATTTGTCCACAGCTGTATCCAGTAATGATTGAAACCAAAAAGTATTTTCCTTATGTACTGTATGTCCTTTCCCACCACCGAGCGTGTTGTGTGAATGCAAAGTTACTACGAAATTAGCAGATAAAGAGACGGTGCACTTTGCTTGTTTCAGAGATCACCAAACGGAATGGTTTGATGACGCCGTATCTTCCAAGATAGCTCTTTAGCAATATTGCACGCTCAAATGGGGCACACAAAAACAGATCACACAAAGAAAAAAATGAAAAATGAATGTAATGTAATGTTTGTCTGTCTGAGTGGGAGAAGTGGAATTCATTTTTCAATGTGTTGAATTCGAGGGCGTTTACAGTGTTCTGTAGAGAACAGTAAGGTGCAACCGGTTTCAGAGACAACACATATTTCCGAGACGCACCACTGGTGCCAACTAACTCCAGTCTGACACTAACTTCGGTACAGAACATTTGTTGGTGTGCCATCAGCATAGTATGCAATAATCTGTGTTTTTTTATGGGTGTACAAAGTACTGTGAATAGAAGCACTTGCGTGACGTTCTGTTTTTAGTGAACAGATTAAATCAAGGGAATTCAATGGAATAAAAGCAATTGTGGATAATCAATCATCCTGAAACCAGCAACGCACTAAGACTGATCTGAATGTTTCTTGCACCAGTCAAAGGGCTCAAAACAGTTACTTGGACATGTGGTTAACGAGAAGCCCTGATGGGTCACATATTGCTGCATATTTACCTCTTTTATTTAACATTATTTGATTGTAATATTTGACATCTGTTGTTGATCAATTGCTGCTTTGTGACGCTATGCTAAATCAATAACACGCATATCACAGACTGCTTTTATAAAACCAGACTCTTTAATCCTTCTTCTTGTTAATACGTTCATGTGTTTAGATGAAACCTTTCTCTCTCTGTGTGGACCTGTTGCCTCAGAGAACTGTGAGCAGGTCCTGTCCAGTGGCTTTAGCTGCCTGGTTATTGAACCTGAGGTGTGCTGTGACTCTGACCCCCGAGTGAAGAGAGACACTATGAGTCACAGCCAATGGGCTGGATCTATTCCTCATCACTGTTCTCCTTCAACCCTGCACCACCACCTGCCAGAGACATCAGCTCTGGTTGAGTGTAAGGCTAGTTTGAGTGCATTCAAGTTGTGTAGGAAAGGAGGTGTTACTCATTCATCTATTGATCTATTTATTTCTCATTTTGCTGCCTTTCAACTAACATCTGAGAAATCCACCACCTATGTATGTTAGGCATTTTTTATTTTAGCTACTGAATTCAGTGCAATAAAATAACATGGTCAATGATGCTCGTTTTAGCTGTTGATTTCTTTTACAATAGCCGATCGTGGCATTTAAGGAGAATCTGATAAATCGCTGGTGAAGTGTCAGACTTTAAGACGGATTATGAATTGAAGACTGCATGATGCCGACATTCAAAATAGCCAGAATTGTAATCTGCCAGAATGATCTGTTATGTTGACGGGGTTGATAACTTCTGGATTAGTGAGTATTCAGTGCTACTGCAAGATTTGACTACAATTAAATTTATTAAGATTGTAAATTACTTGAGGTATTCATACTTTACTTGAGTATTTCCATTTTCAGCTACTTTATACTTCTGCTTTCTACTTGCTCTGCATTTATTTAATACCCTTTAGTTACTTTACAGATTCAGATTAAAATATAAAATATAATCAACTAAAATATAATATCATGGATAAGAACAAATGTTTAGTGAAATTTGCAATCTGCCTGGCAACAAAATTCCCCATATTTACTAGATTAAAGTGATGTACATTATTGCATCAATAATTCTAACTCATTAATATACATTGTTCAGAAATGAGACGTTTTACATATTACATTTTGTACTTTGGGTATACAGTATATCGATACTGAACATTTTGTAATTGTAATTCGGGATTAAATGTAATGGAGGACTTTTACTTTTAACAGAGTATCTTGGTATTGCAACTTTTTCTTCAGTAAACAGTATTTAATCTGACTTCTTCCACGATTATAGTCTGATGTTGTTTTTCCATTGAAGTATCTTCTGTCCATTGTTGCCTGTCATCTGCCTCATGACGTGAGGGATAAACATATTATTCACTGTACTTAGCATGAAAGTACTGAATGGAAAAAATAACTCTTCTTAGTTTAGTGTGACGATGATTATGAAAGGAAAGCAAACACAGTTGACCTCATAATTCCTTTTAATGGAGAGAAACCCACTGGATGACTTTGTCCAGCTGTCAGTTCAGCATGAAATACAGTAAAAGGCAATGGCGGTACATACTTATGTTTATCCCTTGATATATAAAGAACCAAAAAACAAGGACATGACTAAATATGTACTTTACAGTGAATGCAGAGAAACAGTGATTTCCACTCTGTTCACCAAACAGCATCGGCACAGACACGACAGAAGAGTTTCCGTTGAAAGGGTTTGAGCTCCGTCACTGGCAGCCGGACTCAGACAATAACTGTCACACATGGATACAGGAAACAAGGAGTCGCTGTCTGTGAACGACACCTTCAAAAGTCATTTGAAGGAGCGGCCTGGTTTTGATTTTCTGTTGGTGATGGAGACCGAGAGAAAAGAAAAGTCCAAAACGGGGAGGCAGGTTACGGGTTACAGGAGAGGGGCGGGGGAGCGGTGACTAATGTCCTCTGATGAAGTTCAAGGCACCAGCACAACTCTCATCGTGTTGGTGTAACCGGCACCTGGGCGCCAGCCAGTCACAACAATGGCAACATCTCCAGACTTGAAGAATTTGCGGTGCTTGCCTACAGATAGAGTAAAAAAGAGGTATTAGTGGAAAAATAAACATTCGATATAAAGTCATGTCAATGAACACATTTACCCCATACCTCATTACAATCCTCTAGTTTGAGAATAATTTAAACAAAAAACACTCACCAACTTCCAGGGCAAAGTTCACACGCAGGTCAACGTCCTCGGCCCAGACATCATTGGCAGGTTTGGTGTAGAGCACAGGGTAGATACCGCGGTACAGGTGGGCCTGGTGGGCGGTCTGGGCACAGCGAGTCACAGCGATGATGGGGGCCCGGGGCCTGTACCTCGACAGCATGTGAGCAGACCTGCAGGAAGTACAAGTTATTACAAAGACGTAGACCTGAAATCAACTTTAACCCCAATTCTAAAACTGGTAGTCAGTGGAAGCAAAACACAACATTGACATATCGCCTCTTAAGTTGATACGGTGAACTTTATTAACAATTCAGCAACATTCAGAAGCTACGTAGCAACATTAGCATACATTTGAAGTTGTGGTAACACTTTATAATAACTGCACACTATGAAGCATTTGTTAAGTATGAGTTTAACACTTAATTTCTCATTTATAAAGCATTGTTCCACACTTTATAAAGATGGATTCACCATTTGTAAATGAAGTATTATATAAAGCTTCATAGCGTGCAGTTATTCTAAAGTGTTAGCGTTTATATTAGTTTGTCTCTGTAATATTTGGTCATGTTAGAAGCAGCAGTGGCCTAGAGAAGTCTTTCTGGTCCCATGGCTCGGTAACACTTTATCATAATGGCACGCTATGAAGCATTATATAATGCTTCATTTACAAATGGTGAATTTATAAAGTGTGGAACAATGCTTTATTATTTTATTAATTATGTTTTTACTTATACTATTTTAACTAATGCTTCATAGCGAGCAGTTATTAGAAGTTGTGTTTGTGTTTAATTGTCCAATATTCACATTATCTTTCAACCCCTGAGTAAAATATCTGTCTCTTTATCTGATGAATGGTCAACTGTGTTGTTTAGTCTGTTTGCTGAGTGCTGAGCAGATGTGTATTGTGGGTTTTTATAGATTTTTTGCAGATGTAAACAATATGAGAGGAGAGGAAACGAACCAAAACAGAACAAATGCAGCAAAACAAGAAGCTGAAACAGGCTGTAATGCTCCTTTAAGCTGAGGTGAACAGTAGAGTTGGGTGGTAATGCTCTGTGCCATTCCTTTCACAAATAAGTAGCCACGTGATCCTTTGTGAATATGGAAATGTTAATTATAGCTGCTTTAATTATGCCATTATCATTAGGAAATCCACCCAGCGGACACTAACACGCCTTCTGTATCATGTGGTGTGTGGATGAGCTTTCAAGTAGAGAGGAATGAACAGGGAGTTAAAATTAACTTGTTAAATGTCAGGGGTCAGATTTCAAAAGTTCAGATTGTAAAAGTTGGCACACTTTATCTGAGCCAAGGGCTTGTGTTGGGGAGGGAGCGAAGGCGGAGACAGAAAGAGAGAGATGGTATAACGCATGTGTCGGATATTATGAGTCAGAGGTTGACGGAGGACATTTACAGGCGGACTTCTCCATTTTCAAGTCTCACCTGCCAGACTTGGTGAGCACGATGATGGCGCTGGCGCAGCACTTGAAGGAAGCTTCCACGGCACCGATAGCGGTGGTCTCCGTGGGGTCACGGGTCAGATGGGTGGTGCGACGCAGCTCCTCGAACATTTGCCTGTGGTACATGGCGGCCTCGGCTTCACGGGCAATCTGAACATGGGAAAATAAGAAAAAGGACAAATTACAGGCTGCAGTCACACGAGCCAGGAGTTACTTTGTAAAACCCCAGCTGGTACCAGTGATGTAAATTATACTTTTTATTCATTCTACATGGTTTAGAAACTTACAGTTTAAATTTACTATGTGGTATTTTAGTGAAACTAATTATATCAACGTGTTGGTGAATTATTTATTATTCATGATGTTGATCATGCACCTACAGCATATGGAACTCGTCGTCAGATGAGGATAATATATTATTAAAACGCACAGAGCACAGTTTTTCTATCAGCGGTCAACACCTGAATTACGCACTGAAATTAAAACGTTTATTTCTCTTTTAGGGTTGACAATTTGCTTCCGGTCTGCACAAAACATCTGCCTGTGTATATAAGGCCGAAGAGGACAACAGCCATCTGTTTTGGTAACTTTTGTCATTAAAAACATTGCTGTTTGCCAGCCAACTCTTTTGACATCGATGCCAGAGTTTCCCCGGAGCACGTGAACGCATCACAGGGCACAACAAGTGTTAGAGGGCTTTAATACTGCAGGTTTCTTACAGCCTCAAACACACAAACAGATGAGACACACACGTGCTTGGTACAATTTGTATGTAAAAAAATAAAGCTGATAAAACCATGCAAAAACAAAGGGCCTTTCATACTCAGGAATGGGGCCAGTCAGTGGTGCTCTTACCATGTGCTGTGTGCGCACGGCCTCCAGGGGATAGTCTCCCTTGGCGGTCTCACCACTCAGCATGATGCAGTCGTTGCCGTCCATCACGGCGTTGGCGACATCGCTTGCCTCGGCGCGAGTAGGGCGGGGTTTCTTGGTCATGCTCTCCAGCATCTGAGGAGGAACAAAAAGACTCTCTGATACACTTTCATTTTTTAAATGCTTTCAACAAAAAACGTTGTCACACCCGATGTCACCGACCTGTGTTGCACATATGATGGGCTTGCCGACCCTCATGCACCTGCCAGTCATCATCTTCTGCGCGATGAAGACCTTCTCTGTTGGGATTTCAATGCCCAGGTCTCCACGAGCAACCATGATGCCATCACTAACCTCCAGGATCTCATCGAATCTATCGGTCAAATTTTAAAAAACGGTTTCACAATTTTTCAAAGATTCTGATCTGTGCAGATTCAAGCGTGACCGTTTGGTAATGCCACCACCTGCGCACTCCCTCGTGGTTCTCCAGCTTGCTGATGATCTTGATGTCCTTGCCCTTCTCGCCCAGCACCTTCTTCACAGCCTGGACGTCAGCAGCCTTGCGGATGAAGGAAGCGAAAACCATGTCGACACCCTGCTGGACGCCGAACTCCAGGTCCTGAACGTCTTTCTCAGACACAGCGGGCAGGTCAACGGCAGCTCCGGGCAGGTTGACGCCCTTCTTGCTGCCCAGCACTCCACCGTTCTCAATGTTACACATCAGGTAGTCGTTGCCTGAGGACGCACGGAATGAAAAGACATTTCATTTCCACTACCACGCAGAAAGGTGAAATCTAAATCTGCATGGAAGCTAGACAAGAGGAATCAAACAGATGATTGTTTGTGTGCTTACCAACTTCTTTAACCACGAGGGAAATCAGACCGTCGTCAATGTAGATGTGGCTTCCAATCTGCACAACCTTGGTGATGTTCTTGTAGTCGAGCCACAGAACTTTCTCGTCACAATTCTCCATGAAATTGTTGTCGAGTGTGAGCTTGATGGTTTCATCCTTCTTGAGCTCAACCTCAGCAGTGCCACTCTAAAGAGAGAGAGAGAGAGAGAGAGAGCTTGTTTGTTCTCAGGATAAAAACCTCAGCATCAAACCTTCAAACAATTGTTTGTGAAATTAATCTGTAATGGCCTCATTGGAGCCGTGGTACTTTGGCAAAAACTCACGCCCTTGATAAGTCCAGTCCTGATTTCTGGTCCCTTGGTGTCCAGAGCGATGGCCACTGGTCTGTAGTCTGCCGATCCGGGTCCGAAGCTCTCCGCTGCCTCACGGATATTCTTGATGGTTTCAGCATGGTACTGCATGACGTGAGATGTTAAACATATGTTATCGCATTGAAAATCCCAATGAATCAAAAATAGCATAACAAAGGGGCCGAATTTACATCAGTGAACAAAGTCATAATACTTTGTTTTATTTAGGTTCCTAAAATGCAGATACAACAGGTGGGCACACTTGGGCGTGCAGTCACAAGGACGGCACGGTTACATAACTATAAGCAGAATATCTTGAATGACAACTGCAACACATGTTTAGCTCATCACACTTTTATTGGACACAAATAGTTGTCAGGGATTATATAAATAGTTTCCAAAATATCTGATGACAAATAATTGGATTTGATTTAATTAAAGCCGGGTGTTTGACGAATCAAATAAAAATCCAATACTTTTCATTTTCAAATTCATGTGATGGATGTGAAGAACTGCTACTATGTCTGCGTCAAGCTTTTAATTACTAAATGTTTTAATAAATGCAAAAACAATAAGTTGAGTGTCTAATCCGCACAATACCACTGTCCTCAGTCTATAATGAACGCCTCTCTGTGGTTTCGCTACGTGCTTTCCACTCGCACCGTTGCTGCAAGGCCAACTATTTATAGCTGAACTGACAACTGACACACCAATGAGTCTGAGGTCAGATCTATTTTCTCCTTCTCATAAAAATCGACTGCGATTTTCTGGAGTTCTGATTATAATTTTACTATTTTTCATTGATGAAAACTTGACCAAAGCACAGACAACTCAAAAGCAACTCTGAGAATTGAGCTGCACCAAAAAAAAAACAGCGTTTAACCTTTGAAAATCCAAATATCAACTGTGGGTGTTCATGCTACAGCTGAGGATTGATTGGAAGGCTCATCCACTCAGGTGACAGTGGAAAAGGTAAAGAGGCATGACTTTTAAAGGCGACGGGTCAGTAGTATAAGGTCGAAAAACAGTTGGCAGTGATGCAGTTGGCTCGCGAAATCTGAAGAACAACACAGACGCAGTACTGAAGGGGCAAGTACCAGCTGATAGATCACATTACAGCCACAGAAAGCTACCAGGCCAACGGAAATGTCACAGTGACGGCTGCAGCTGTAAAGGGGCAATCTACTCTGAATTACTTGCAGAGGGTAAAGAAGCTACTGCTGTTCCGCTCCGTCTGGGTTCAAACTCTAAAAAGCATGTTTTATATCTGCTGAATATTTCTCATCCTTGACCCACCTCGTGGGTGCCGTGAGAGAAGTTCATTCTTGCAATGTTCATCCCAGCCTTGATCATTTCCTTGGCCATTGCCACAGATCTGGAGGCAGGTCCTGCATCGAGACAGGTGAATCAAGACACGGTTTAAATATGATGTCCGTAAGATGCAATGAGAACAATCTTTGTCACGATTGAGTCTGACCGATTGTGCAGATGATGCCGGTGTTACGAGACACAGCGGGTTCAGAGTCGATGTCCAGCAGGCACATGTGCTCAAGCATAGTGTCCGCCATGGCAGCATGCATCTGCTGGGTGTGAATGATGGAAGAGCTCATATCCTTTGACTTCGACATGACTGAATCTGTGTCTGCAGGAAACGTCCTGTGGAGACAGAGGAGGAAACATGTGATGATCGATACTGATGACCTATGGTGACTCAAAACGCGCCTGAAAAACAAGACCTAGTAATAGAAGCTACATTAACGTCATCAATTATCACATAAATATCAGCACACACATATTGATTTGAATAGCTGAATGCACACTTGTATGAAGGTGTGTGACCTCTGTGGAGTGACTGAGCAGCCTGTGTAAAGAGTGAGAACAACAGTCTGCGCTGCCTGACTGTGCGTTCCCACATTCCAGCGCTAGTTTATATGCAGCTGAAGAAGACGAGCTGGTCACTTGATAGAGGCTAAAGGTAAATTACACACACAGAAAAACAACTGGTGAAAGGTGAAAAGCATCAAAGTTATCAGGATTCAGATTACATTCAACTATAATAGAGGTATGCAACATGCATGACACGTGTGTGTTGTCAGTCAGGACATGGACACATGGTGCGTGTTGTAGGGAATCCATCCCTGCCCCCAGCATTGACTGAAAATAACACAGGCAGCTGAGAGCAATTATGGACTTTAACATATCCTAAAAAAAAACATCACGAAAATGACCACGTTCATTAGTAAATGAAAAGAAAAAGTATTATTGTATGAATATACGCTAAACAAAACCAAAGCCACCTCACAGTATTTGGCACTAATGCCACCTCCAAAAGCTGTGTGTAAAAAAGATAATAATAACAATAAGAAGAAGAAGAAGAATACATGTGTTGTAATAAATTACAGGGTCACAGGTCATACTTGCTACATAGCTGCTATTCATTAAGAAAGAAAGGTTTGAAGATACATGCAGTTTGACGAGAAACAAATATATTTAGCGTACATAAGCAAAGCAGAGATGTACCAGAACAAGATACTTATAAAATACATACAATATGGGATTTTTACCCTTGTACAAATTGCATAAAGAAACTGTGAGTGCAAACCAGTGCTCTCTCCTCATATTACAGATCAAAGTTACATTTCGTTTCACATTTATTATTTGTAGTATTATTTAAATGATAAGGCATAATAACTTCAAATATATTCAAAAGAAAGAAAGAAGAAAAAGTGTAATCAATAATTCAAATGAGTTCGAATTGTTCTAGTTTGTTTTGTCTTTAGTTTTTTTAAAGAGATAATTATCATTCGATATAGATTAAATCAAAACTATATTTCTACTAATTTTAAAATCTCCTCTCTACTCCCTCATAAAATATATATATATACATGTTTCTAACATATAGACACACTTGTTGCTACTCACCTACTGCGTGAACTTTGCAGTGATCAAGACGCCACTGGTTCTGCTGCAGCGACAGGTTTTATTCGCCCCATTAACCGGAACTACTTTCCTGTGCAAACGACACCCCGTGACTCAGGATATAGGGCACGAGAGTTAATCTACCATTTACCATTTTAACTTCGCGATGAACGTGTGATTTTTATACATAAGTCGTTTTTTAATACCTCAATAAAAACACAATGTCAAATTTCCAGAAAAAAATCACAGAAGTAAAATTACTGTGGGAGGATACATCGCAGGTGCGTGTGTTGTTCGCCGGACCGTTAACCAAACTCTCCGCCGGTGTCAAAGTTGATGACCCAGACTCATGTTCCGGGTCATCAACTTTGACACCGAGGCACTTTAAATTATAAGGATGACATTTGCTGCTTTGCTTCTTCTAAAATTAATTTAGTTCCGGCATGTTCACGTTTTAATTTTTCCCTGCTTGTGTTTGCTTGTGTATTTAAATATATTTAGCTATACGCTACTTCATTTCCTGTTCTAACCTCTGACCTCTAACTTTACTCAACCCATGCTTAAACATAATTATTATACGAACTTATATTCCAAATTTTAACTTGAACTCCAAACACAATCTGTAAATATGTTAAAGCTTTTTAAATAAGTGTTTCTCAGTTTTCTTTTCTTTTGAGGACATTGTGTGACTGCAGAACAAATAAATGCTAAGACTTTATTTATTTGTCAAGATCCTACTTGGCTTCATATGCAAACCTGACCAGTAACTCTGCCAAGTCTCTATAATGGCATGCATTTTAAAACTGTTATTTATTTATGATTTACTAAAACGTTATTATAATATTCCTTCTTTTTTGTTTGCACTATATTCTTTCATTTTGAAGCTGACAAATGTTCTCTGTACTTCTTTTTACACATGTTTGTCAAGTGTTTGGATGTAGGTTATTCAAATGCATTCATTTAGAGCTTGATATACAGTTATGATGTTCCAGCAACAGTAAATGCTTGCAAAACAAATTTAATATCAACCCAGTGATATTAGACAGATGCACACAAGCACACTTATAGTCAGGTATGTCAACACATGTCACTATATTGAGTACAATGTATATATCCCACCATATATGTCAATGTATCAATGTATGTTGTGGTAACTGTATAGTTGAGATATGTTCAGCTTTATGGCTGAAGAGAATATTTAGAACATACTGTACCAGGAGAAAATTAGATCCATGAAGTGCCCTGTTCAACATGCATGTCAGCTCACCTCAAAGTTATTCAATACAATCAAAATGTTATATTTCAGCCAGACAGAGATACAGTAAGCGTGCATTAAATCATCCACTTGACTAGACCTGGAGCTGCCGGTCTCCTCCTCTGACTCTCCCATATCAGGAGTCAGGACCAGGTTCAGCTGATCAGGCCGTCAGTCTCTGCAGCCAATCAGGTGGCGCTGAAGATGAGACTGAACATGTGGGACTTCCTGCTGTTCAAAACCAGAGAGGGCGAGGACAGCCGAACACAGGCAGCCAGTGACGCCATCAAACAGGAATATTCCTGGTTGTTGTTGTAGCGTCACATGTGGACTTGAGATTTGTTTGCATGTCAAAACATTGTTTGTTCACTTGGAATATGATAAAACTCCAAGTTCCTCACGGGAAGGAAAGGTAAGCGTTGTTTTGTTCTTATGCCAGTGACATCATCAATGCATTATCAAACATGCTCTCAACTTTTGAATGATTTTATTTGCATTTTCAATAATGTAGATGTGGAATTAAAGAGAGACAAATAATAAGAATCTTGTTGATGAAAATATAGTTTAAATTGTGAAGAAACTAGTGACATAAATGTGTTAATATGTGTGTTATGTAGAGGTATAGCTAAACTATTGTGACGACCTCTGCCTCACTGTCTCGGCTAGGGTGTGGGTGGGTGTGTGTGTGCTTCTCTCTCCCTGATTGTCTCCAGGTGCAGCCTCTCCCCAGGTGCTCTCAATCCAATCAGGATCTCCATAAAGGACCTGAGGAGGGCTGCAGTCTCGCTCTCTCTGGCCGGAGGATGTAGGACGAGGAGCAGCCAGGAACAGCTGACCTCCGGCCTATGAATTGTGTTTCCGCCGGTGTTGTTATCCTGTAGCGGTGGAATAAAACTTCTCTTTTTCCTACTCGCGCCACCGTCTCCATCGTGCGTTTGTTGTGGCTGAGAGCCAAGCCATGACAACTATTAAGGTCACTTGTTTGTTTTTTCCAGCAGTGTTTAATTCACAGTGTCAGTCACAGTGAAGGAAGCTGAAGAAGGGCCAAAGAACTGAACACATGGTGAGTTTAATAAGCCCAAATATCCCTCTCCTATTTATGTAATATACACATTACATTTGTAATATCACAATCTGGATACAATTTAGGGTTGTAAATTGTTTGCATTGACAGGCAATGCATTTCTTATTTTATCTGGAATCATCAGCCAATTAAATGATTTGTTGGTCAGAATTTATTAGGAACAATTTCCAGAACGGATCGATTGTTTGACCAGAATAAGTGTTGAGGTCAGTGGCAGCTGCATGGTTAGTTAGATTGTGTTTGGGTGGACAGAAGGAAGTAATTAGTGGTGTAAAGAAGAGGATATTCTGATTGACAACTTCTCCCATTAACCCGACAGGAGACGGAGAGCCAGCAGTGGACAGAGAGCCAAACTGATGAGGACAGTGACTCAGAGGACATCCTGTGTGGGATCCCTGTGAGCATTACTGTGTGGTGGTTTGAATGTTATTTTAGCACAATTTAAATTATCATCACACACTTGGGTGAAGATGAACACCTACAGGAAAGGTTGCATATATGATGGTCCCTGGATTTGTCTCGGCAGGAGACCTGTACCTCGGACCTCAACCATTCGTTGATCTAAACGACAGATCCGTAAAAATTAGAATCCTGCAAAAGCAACACTTCAAATATTGAGTCTACCAGCTCATTGGTTTCTTGGAAATAAATCATTTAGCATGAAAAAAGCACATGTTATTTGTCTAAGACCAAAACGACTGATTGGACGACTGATGGACGAAGAGGGGGCATCTCTACCATACACCCAATTCAAGTACAATACATTTACATGTTTGTGTGGCATCTTATTGTGTTTATTACTATGATTGTGCTGTGTGGTGTCTACAGGAGGAAGTGGCCAAAGCCTGGAGAATCAACCCTTCAGAGCCCATCGTTATCCGCCTGAACTTTTCTCCGTCTCTGTATCTGGACGGACCTGGTGAGCATCAACCACACTGCTGCCAACCAGGCTTACTATTTCATTACATTCCCTAAATTAATGTGACACCAGATTAAGTGATGTTTCTCTCTACAGCGCCTTCAGTCGAAGTCTTTCAGCCATCCAACACAGATAACTTCAGCCTTAGCAAACTATTACAGAAGTGAGTTTTTATATGGTTTTCATGTCAGAGGCTCCCCTCCAAATCATTATGTCACTTTTTACATGATACACTTTTTAGTTCAAATATGGATGAAGATTTGAAGACCTATCCATCGCCTATTGCTCAGATGAACTCTTCATTTCTGTCCCTCAGTGTTCTCAGTCTTCTTATCTCACGAGTGGCAACATCTGACCAATGAGAACGTCGTAGTCCGACAGAAAAGACACAGCTGGTTCAGGCCAAGTGGAACCATCAAGAAATGTTGTGCGAGACTTAGAATCTGACTCCCGCCATCAAAGTATGTGACACTCTAATGAATCCAGCAGTTGAGTTGCTGATTCCGTCTGAAGTCTCTCTTCACCTCTTCCTCACTCGCCGTGAGCAGGTCCAGTGAGCTACAGGAACCCACTCTGAAGGCGAGGATCATTCCACCAGCGAGGAACCGCTTCACAATTCACACAACGTCCTACGCCATTAAGAATCCCACAGGAGAGCACTTCACCTACACACCCAGTGGGAAGGTGAATTGAAGAGTTTATATATTTTAAGTCTTTCTCTCTCTATTACTCAATAAGTTATATAAGCTTTTAATAAACCGTGTTTGTGCCTCTTCTTCCAGAGGGTGGCGGTGTCAGCCGTTGAGTCATGCTCACAGCTTAGTACCAAACAGCTGATACGGCTTCTTAGTGAAGGTAAAGAATAAGAGCCCAAATACTGTGATATTTTTTTCAGAAGGGGGAATTAAAGAGTGCCTACACCCATAATACAGCTCTGGCTATAGTATGTTTTTTCCACATCCAGTGCGACGCCACAATTGTAATTTTAGATGGAAAGCAATGTCTATAATCGTGTCTTTCATTGTGTTCCCAGCTAATGAGGTATGCTGAGCAGAGACTCCCCACACTGAATGAATACTGCGTTGTCTGTGACGAGCGACATGTTTCAGAATGGGCAGATGTTGAAGGTACACTCCTACAAACACATCTCTTGGGTGAAACAAACAAATGCAGATGTTGGCTATTAATATATTTTCACTGTTGTGTGTGTGTGTGTGTGTGTGTGTTTGTTTGTAGCCAGCAGTTTGCACCAGAGAGCTTTGTGTGTTCTCCTTTTATACGTTGGGAGTTATGTCTGGAGCTACGGAGGAAGTTGCCACCGGTGCGGAGGTTTGTAACACACATAAATACCTTGAGAGGGTAGTCATGGCGATCATAATGTGAGATTGATGTGTTGCAGCAATTGCTGTTCTACAGGTAGTTGACCTGCTGGTGGCAATGTGCAGAGCTGTCCTCCAGTCTCCACGCAAGAGCATCATATTTGAACCGTTAACTTCTGTTGTTGATCCATGCAACCCAAAAACCCTGGCCTTTAGTCCTAAGGTATGAACTAACTTATCCATAACTTGAATTGTTGAGAACTATTCAAAATGTTGATGGAATAATCGATTGTTTTTTATTGGCAGAGAAGGATCTACACTCAAAAAAGTGGGACTGAGCTCAATTAATATTTACTCAATAAATACTAGTAACCTTTACATAAAAAATATGTGTGTGTGGAGTTTGGCATATTATTATGTTGATTTAATACAATTTGAATTATTTATCAATTGCATTTTACTCATTTTTGTTTGAATAATATCAGCTCAAAATCATTGAGTAGAATTTAATCATATTTTATGAGTAAAGTCAACAATGTCGAAAAATTAATAAATTCTACTCAATGGAAACTCTTCAGTTTTAAAGCCGATACTTCCGCGCCAAAGGAATTGCGCCACACCTGACTTTCCGGTACACAAAGCTGGATTTATTCTTAGCAAACTAGGTTACGTTCAGGGTAGCTTTCAGGATTGATTAAATAAAATTATATTCAAAACTCGGTGAAATTACAGACATTATCTGTAAATTAACAACCCAACTGTTAATTTAAGTATTATGCTAATAATACAAAATAAAAATGTTGCCCATTTTGTAAAGAAAAATGACTATTATTAATACAGTCATTTTTACAGTTTTCTTAAATGACATACAAATTCACTTTTTTCATTACAATAAACATATTGCAGTTTTTTTAAGAGTACAAAGTAGAAGAAATAATGATAAGTTTTGATACTTGTTCTTTAGAGGAGCATTATATGGCTGTTTCCAGTGTCCAATATTTGTAATCAGAACTGATAATGAATGAATTAAAATAAATTCTGAAACACTAACATCTTTTTAAACACACACATGCATACACACATACACACACACACAAACACACTGCCACCAACTGACCCTTAACCTCCTATTTGTCTTACATATTATATTTACCTAAATATAATACATTGAGGTCAGGGGTGAATCGCCTCCAAAATCTTGACGAGGAAAATCCTTAAAACCAGTCTTTTAGTTAATTTTTCCACCAACTCAGATATGTGGATCATCATCAGATTTAAAGAGGGACATCTGAATATGAATACCCTAAAGTTTGGGACTGATAGCTGCAAGTTAAGGGCTGCCAAAAGGGTCAAATTGGGCCTTATTCTCTTATAATCGCATATTTTTTGACAAGTGCAAAAATTGTCATAATCTCCTTAATATTAGTCCTGGATATCCAAGATTGAACACAAACACTCAAGACAGGGCCTACAATGAGGTGATGGGGTGAAATTTCCCCCAAAACACCCACAATAGTTAATTGGCTGTCTGAAATCCAGGACTTGAAGAGGGTGTGTGGCTTTGTAAATCTGAGACCCTGTTAAGAGTTTGGGCTGATTTTAGCTTCTTTTTTACTCAACATGTCAGAGCTTACCTTTCTTTTCCAGGTTGTAACTACTCCCAAATGGGGCCCAACCGGCTGGCAATATATAGCACTTAGTATCCCTGCTTGGTAGTGGTTTAAAAAGAAGACAAAAATGCACTCCTTTGAAGGTTCACAAGTCCTCAAATGTTTGTAATATATGACAAATCTCAGTTATGATGTTCTACCAGTCTGTTGGACCAGTGCTCTGGACTTCTCCCGTACTCTGCTGGGGGAGCAGCATTGTAACTGGAGAAAACCAACCGACTAACTAAACTGGTGTGGAAGGCCGGCTCCATCATTGGCAAAGAGGACTATCCGGTGGAGAGGAGGACATGAAGAAATGTTTGTCCATATTGACACCCCCAGGTTCGGGGGTAATCGGGAGATCGAGAGAGTTTTCGGTGGCCTCACTTCTGGGCCGGTCGAGAATTTTATTTGAGAACCGGACCACCCACACCACCCAGGTTGGGGTGGTGTCGGAGAAGGGGAGAGTTCCGTGGCCGCTTTCACTTCTGGCGGGTCGAAATTTTATTTGTTGACATTTGTCACGTTAGTCCATCTTCTCTGTGGGCTACACATGTTCCGTGATTCTGACACTGCAGCCTCTGCGGGTTACCGTGGCGAGGAAGTTCACCCTCCCAAATAATAGAGTTGGTCTTTTCCAAAAGTTCTCTCAGCTACGATAGTGGGGGGCCCTGACCGCAGCGATACGCGTCAGGGAGGAAGAGGGCAGGAGGGGCTGAAAAGCCAGGTTGAAAAAATAAAGGCATTGGAGGAGGATGCTGCCAAATGTGCCAAGCTTACAGATTTATTTTCAAGAGGATAAACAAGTGGCAACCAGGGATGGATTAACTAACGGGCCTACCGGGCCCAGGCCCAGGGGCCCATGAGCTCAGGCGGGCCTGCCTGCCTCTCTCGCGTGACGCCGCTGTGATTAACATTGTATTGATATGAATATGATGATATGACACGATGCGCCGTAGCCGGTATATGCTAGGCTGAAGTCATTCATGTCATGGTCATATAATTCGCGTTATGTTGTCTGCTCAGCTCCGGTATCGTTGTTCCATACGGACTGTTTTGTTAGCGATGTTAAATTAAAAAGTATATTTAAAATTGTTTTCTTTTCTTTTAGGCCCAGGGGCCCGTGGTTTCTTAATCCGTCCATGGTGGCAACTGGTAAAGAGAAATGATTAGCAACATAACTATTCTACGTTGTAGCCTTGATTAATATCATTGTAGCGTTGTCAACCTATTCCCAAGCAAAATATTAAATTGAATTAAAATATTAGCCTTTTTATATCACCCAACATATGGCGATCCATAGACTGCAAATATTATGCAAATATTGATATATACTATTGATCTTGAAGTATGCAGTAATATGACTTAATTTTTCTTTGTAGCGAGGCGGCAGATAAGACAGTCTCCTGCTGAAAATGATGAGCCCGACATTTGCAATGAGGAGGCCATGACGACAGAGACAGGTAGAGAGGATAACAGAGGAAACTATATGATTTAAAGTTATCTATTCTAAGAAAGAGCAGTATATTGAACCAATATGCATTGTTTGCTCAGAAGTGGGTGTAGTAAAGGAGTAAATCACCACTATATAATACTCATGCAGAAAAATGATGACCATGCCAATGATGAGGTCTCACTCCAACAAATCTGGCCTACTGCCTAATCTGAGTCTGACACTTCTGCTACGCTCTTTTGCCTTTTTTTATGTTGTGCATATTTTTTGTTAACTTCTCATTTTAAGTGGATTATTATTGTTGTATTTAACCGTTACATTATTTGTTGTACCGTGGTATTAATAAAAGAACTACAGGATAGTAAGAGCTGAACTGTTGCTTCATTTATCCAATTTCCACTACCATGAAAAAAGTGGGCTGGTCTTGAGCCTGAAATTCCCGGGCTGAAAAGTGGCCCCACTCCGGCCCTGCCACCACCTACTGCAGGGACAGCGGAGCACGTTCTCCAACAGACTGCTTTAGCTCTGCTTCACAAGGACAAACAGGAGAACATTCCTGATACAGGAGAACATTCTTGATAGAGGAGAAACTTCCAGATACAGGAGAACCTTCCTGGCAACTATTAGACTTTACAATAAATCACCTCTGGCCAGATCCTCCTCAAATTGAACAACATCAATGAACATTGCACCACTTTCACTTTATATACACTTAGATACACTGTATTTACTTTCATTTTTTATTATTTTTTTATTTCCTTTATTATTTAACTTCTTAAATGTAATATATCCTGTCCTACTATTTTATTGTATTATTCTAAGAATCTAGTTACTAGAGAAGAAAACAGCACAGACAGAGACAGACAGACAGCCCGTCCAACAGAGAGAGAGAGAGAGAGAGAGGCAGATTGAACTGGTGAACCCGGTTTCGCGCCTCTTCTCCGCAGTTTGAGCGGCGCGCTGCTCTCTCCGGCTTCAGTGACTCACGAAACGCCACAGAGGGAACGACAGCCTCCTGACATGACAGCTCTTCTTGAGGTAAGAATGCCAACTTAATTTAATTTCAGAGAGTAACTTTGTATTGAACGGGCAACGTTAGTGACACTGAGGTTTCCGGCCTCTCTCTGGTGAGGAGTTGAGCTCCTCGTGTGAGCTAGCGGGTAGCTACTTTTGAATTCGAGGCATGGTGTTCTGCATTTCTGGTTAACTTAGCTGTCTGATGGTTAAGTGTTTTCACGTTTCTTTAACATCGTCGATACATATGTTAGCTGAGGTAATGTTTAGCTAACGCTCGTGTTATAGGTTCATTAGTGGCAGGTGGGTTAAGACACCTGAGGGATGCTACACACTTCATCTAATAACCACGATTTTATTGAAGTGCTTTGAAACTGGTTCCCGCGCAGATGTATAGACAAGCTCACATATACGAGCGGTCAGTCCGGACAGTCACGTGACTAGACACGTTATTGTACAGGTCTGTTCAGACGCTGTTGACGTGGTCGGGACTCTGTTCACGTGACTGTTGTTAACATGACGCTAACTGCTGCGCTGGCGACATGACAGCTCAGCAGCTCCAGAAGCGCCGTGAGCTGTCCAGTGAGAGGATGGTTTCATGATCAAATCTTCATTTACCGTCCACATTATCAGATGAGGAGTCAATGTTTACATTTATGTACAGATAATTAAGAACAATTAGTTAATTGTAAAATGCTAATTATTTTCTCCTGCCACCTTTCAGACATTATAATCCAACTTGGATGGAACAACTTCGTGACTTTAATGACACACAGCAACACGGTGAGATTATAATCCATTTAAATGCCAGAAGCAAGCAATTATTTGTTTTTAAGATGTTTTTTCTTTATTTGTGTTAGAGTGAGAGACACACAAGCACCACAGGGAGGATCTGCAGCAAAGGGACCACGGAAATCAAACCTTGGCCGCCATGATGACGACATGTGGCACTGAGTGTGAATCTAATCTTTCATTTTTATTTACAACATTAGCATTGAAAAGAGCAAAAGTTGATGCTTGAGATGATTTTGTTTTTACTGAAGAGGATGTATGTCCTCCCTTTGTCTTTTATCCCTTTCTTTTTAGGTGTGATTACGACTACCAGCATGAACCTCGACACCTTCTTTGCTGTTCCACTAGTGTGACCCATGATCGGATACAAGTTGTCAAGGATAAACGGGAGTAAGTTGTTTTAAGTTCAGTGTCTTAATTTAACAACAGAATACATTTTGTTATATTATTGTTAATCTTTTCTGTTTTGTCTTTTCTTGCTGTGAGAGAATCATGTCAGCCCCACAGACACAACAGTTGACCTGTGGTCTTCAAGCAGTAATGATGTCTACGCCTGCCTTAAGTTCCAGTTTCCTGAACATGTCGGCATGAGATTCTGTCCCCACCTGTCTTCAGTCTGGACCCAATGAGTTTTGTTTTTTTACAGTGCGTTTACAGTCACATGGTTTTTTTCGAGGCTTTGTCTGAGTTTCAGTGCTGCAGTTATTTACCATTCAGGGTTGTTCAGAAACATCCAATTTGTCATTCTCATTTGAAGGGCTTGCTGCTGTGATTCTTTTGTGTACACCAGGATTTCTTTGTATTTTGGCATTTTACACAAATGTTTTTGAAAGATGGTCAACAAAGTTGCACAAATAAATGTTTAACTGCTGTTGTCCTAAATGTGGTAATTTGTTAACTTCCTCAGTACATTCTTGCAAAAAGAAGGCATGATATTAAGTAGATTCTACATTTAAAAAAAATATGCGAACAAAGTGACAATCAATAACATTACATAGATTTTAAGTCATGTGGTACCAATTATAAGTTGATTTGCAAAATGTATTTATGTAAAGATAAATAACAATTTCAGTTTAAATGTGTTGAATTAAGTAACATTCTTCCAAGTTGAGTTGTAACTTATTTTATTTATTGAATCCAAATCAGTATTATCCAGATATTTAGTAAATGGAAATCAATTTCATCCACATAATTAGTAAATCTAAATTACTTTTTCACAGCTATTTGGTATATCTAAATTACTTTTTTTTGAAAACCTAGTAAATATTAATCATTTTCACCAATAAAATTAGTAAATATAAATTGGTATCTGGATATTTAGTAAATGGAAATCAATTTCATCCACATAATTAGTAAATCTAAATTACTTTTTCACAGCTATTTGGTATATCTAAACTACTTTCTTTTGAATACCTAGTAAATATTAATCATTTCCCCTGTATAATTGATTTGGATTTACTCAACATTTGCCATATTATTAGTAAATCCAACATATTTGTATTTAATATTTTGTTTAAATTTGCTTAATTAAATCAATAGTTTTTAATCAAAGATGAAGTATTAAATTCTATTCAATTATATTAATTGTCACTTTGTTGCCTTAATTTTATTGAGTAGACAATGGTCAAACTTTTCTGAGTGTACGTCAGGCTGCAAAAAGCTCTGGACGGCGTTTTGTTAATCAGGAGGATGTCACAGGTGATGGGTTTTTAAATAAATCCGACACTCAAGATACTTTTCTTTAAAGCTCATATCTGATCTGATCCTCCTGTTTCCTTGACAGCCGCATTAATATCAAAAGGGTGAAACTGTATTTTTTGTAATCATATGCAGGGTCTTTATTCTGAAATAAAGAATCAGAGAAGGCTGGTTAATGCCTCTTGTACAAAATTACAGGTACGGTATGAAAATACAAAAGGGGTTCATATTTCTTGAGCTAAATTAAAATTAGCCTTTACATTGAATGTCATGTCACAGTGGAGATTGTAACACACTTTGGAGCGAAGTTAGACCTATGAAACCTTTAGGATTTTAATTAAATAATGAATTAGTGTTCACATTGTGTCTTCTTTAAGCTTCATGGAGCTGCATATGGGAATGGAATCTATCTGAGTCCTATCTCAAGCATATCATTTGGATACTCTGGTATTAATGCAAGCTATAATTAATTTTACAACACAAAATGTATCAAATGTCCATTAATTTTTTCTTTTTTAACTGATCCATCCTGTTTGTGCAGAAATGGGTAAAAGGCGACACCAAATGCCCACCAAAGAAGAACTCAGAAAGAACTCCAACCAGCTAAACACAATCAAACAGGTAGATCATCATTCACATGAGTTGCACTCTGTTCGAGGACGCCTTCTCTCGCTCGTTGTATCTCACCCTGTGGGCTCTCCTGGTCTTAGCACCAGCACGGGGGCGCCAGGTTTCTGCTAAACAGGAATCTAAACTGCATTGCTCTCTGTGAAGGTACATTTCTGATACAAATACATGCGTGTTACAAAAAGCATGCATTGTTTGATCTCATTTAGGAATGATCTTGTGACAGAAATTTATAAGAGATGTGTGCATGTTTTGACAGTCGTAACTTCAAAGGACCTTCAAAAACACAGGAACATTTGGTTGTGTCCAGTATCCGACCATGTGTGCACACACTTCCTCTTTGTACGAGATGATCAGCAAACACAGGAACGCCGGAGGAACCTTCCTGCCTCTCGTGGTGATGATGCATTCTCAGACGATGGAGCAGATCTCTACAAAGCTCTGCTTGTGTCTTTCTCATGTATGAGAACAGAGAGGTAGGAGACGTCCACATCAACACTCCATGGATCCACACGGCCATTGTGCAAGTAATTGCTTCAAACCGTGCTGAGAAAACAGAAAAGGATTCATGATATGATAATGATGAGTGCAGATTTAATTTAAACTGAAAATAGATGTGTTTCTTTGTGGCTTTACACGACTTATGGTTCGACAAGTGAACATCAAAACAGCTTTTGTTTGTTTGAATGAGAAACATCAATTCAAAAAAGGGAAATACCAACACAAAAATGAAGAGGGCATCTCTTCTTTTAACTGTAGTCAATTTTGATTAATGAAGCTTGTTTGTTTTGGCTTACACCTGGAAAAGCTAATTTGCCTTATATCTTAATTTACAGTCTGGTGTCATTTAGGTCTGTGTCATAACTCTATATTGAACACAAATTGAGTATTTTTTTTCCTGTGCTGTGCATTTTATAAATAAAGATTTTCAATATCTGCAGGTACAATATTTTACTTCTACAGCTCAAAGGGCTACTTTGTTATTTATGTATTACTAGTTTTGCACCACCAGATGGAAGTATAGCAACAACAACTGCTGAGGGCTTTTTCATTGCACACGAGAGATTGCCACAGATTTAAATGAGAAAGTATAGTCATCACATTCAAAACGTGGGTGTTGATATGAGCCTGTGTAATATTCTACTACAGGAAAAACAAAATGAGACAACTTCCAAATACCCAAGAAGTGTCACAGGAGTCACACACAGAACTGAACTTTGTCCTTTCATTAAAATGAAGCAGCTATATCATCCAAATGATTTACAAATATTTGCATTCTCATTTAATTTATTGAGATTTATGGACAGTGGCTTATTCTATTGGAAACCAATTGTATTTTGTTCTGAGCGATATTAACACCACTGAGAACAACATCTGTGTGCTCATTGTTCAAATCAGTGAATATCACGAGGCGCATCCCACCCTGTGAGGCAGAAATGCACCATTATAACAGTATTCTGGTTCCATATGAGCCCCACAGCTGCCTCCCGACCTCCTCCCTTGACACCGCTAAAGAAAGAAAACCTCTAGGAAAAAACACCTGTTTGCATCTGTATACAGAATATATTCTTGCAAGTTCTGGTTTGGCAAAACATAAAAGTTGCAGCTCCAAGGTATGATTGTCCTCATGAATGTCATTGACTCAAAAGAGGCTCAAATTAGGTCGAAAGCATTTTCTGGGTCAGCCCAGCAGGCGATGGACTGGAGGGAGGAGAACTGTAATGTTGCTGTGTCGCCCAAAGCAAGTTATTTTTCAAGGCCCATATGGCTCTTTGATGAAAATGCCGAGGAAGAGTCGTTTCGAAAGCCAGAATATGTTGACGCGACTATTGTATTATTTCTGCATATCTTCACCTCAGTGAGGTTCATAAGGCACATTAAGAATGTCAACAATCAAAACCAATTCAGTTGTTAAATGTCATTAACTCATGTTAATTCATCCATATAATTCAAGCATTCACATGGACAATCACTAAGCCCTTTAGGGTTTAACAAAAACTACCTCCCCCCCCCCAAAAAAAACTACAATGTGACAGATATTATTAAATGTTGCGTGTGCCTTTAAGAGCACTTTGTCCTACTCCACATGTCTCTCTCGGAGCCTCATATGTGTTTGTTGGCATTAGCTGTCCTCAGTGCTGAATAGAGCAAGGACATCCTTTCCTTCACATCAATGGGATTAGAGGAAACATTCCCTCTTCACACTGCTGCAGGTCATCTGAATGCTCAGAAGACAACATGGAAATACAGTGCAGATAACGGAGAGAATATCAGGATACTTTTTTTTTATGAGAAGGCTGGTCAGTTTTTAATTTGCTAATTAACAAGAAACGTGTTTCTGATCTCAAGGGATGTATGCAGATGATTCGAGGCAGCCGACTCAGAATCCGCATTCCTGCGCAGTCATTCCATCACTCTCGAAACAATGAATGAACCCAGGGGTCAAGCGATGAGTTCAAATGCTACAAGCAGCACGGTGATGGAGCTGCAGTCTGCTGCACTCGACCCTGATGTCCCGTCTTCGTCTTTGTCTCCAAAAATTTGCCAGAGCAATTTCAGGAGAGTGAGCCGCACAGAGGACAGTAGTCCCTATCCGATCCCCGGCCTAGCAGAAGACATCCTGCACATGCGAGTGAAAGAAGGAAGCAAGATCCGCAATCTGCTGCGCTTTGCATCGGCTCGCATGCAAGGCGAGGGGAGAGACAGCAATGGGTCCTCACTGAGACAAGTGGTCTTCAGTGGCTCAGGAAGAGGAGTCACCAAGACCATCACCTGTGTGGAGATTCTGAAACAGAAAGTGGGAGAACTCCACCAGGTGTCCAAGCTCTACTACAAGACAGTGGATGAGGTCTGGGAGAATCCACAACAGGGAGCAGCCGGTACAACCATGCAGAGGACAGTTCCTGCTATCTGTATCCTGCTCTCGAAAGACCCTCTGGATCCCCAGGAGCCGGGATATCAACCCCCCCAGACCCAGACTGTTCCCACAGAGGACGCAGAGAGACGGAGAGGTCTAATCAGGCCAGCTCACATTGCCTCCTCACAGCCCACAGCCAAGAGAGTCTGTCCGGATGACTGGAACCACTGAATGCTCTCCAGAAAAGTCTGACCACAGCATGTGTAAGATCATAAAATGAACATCCTGTATACTATATGTCTTATATATTATATGAGGCTGGAACTGAGGGTTATTTATCACGACTTGTTGCAGCATTAAGTTGTTTATCTAAAATACGAAATACCTTTGAATTTCATCTTTTATATTTGAATGTTAATGTACAATTTTCCACAACGAGATTGGACAATTGCCTCTTCCTCCAAATGCAAAAATGGGAGACATTCTTTCAATTCATAATCTACAGTTTGCATCAGTTCACAACTGCACTGAGAATGAACAAAGGGGATCATTTTATTGATTTGTAATAATAAATGTAGATAAAAGCATCAACGTTTGTATCATTATTCTGTTTTTCTACTTTTGAAAATGATGTACATTGTCATGCATTAGAATCTTTTAGTTGAGGATTTCTTTTCACAATGATATTGTCCCTTTTTACGGATACAACATCACTGAAATAAATAAATTGCATAACAACTTTAATGTTTTGTTCTGTGTAGGATAAATGATGATACACATCTTTTATTTGAATAAAATACCATACGGTAGAAGCAGTTTAAACTTCTAAATCTGGAAATTTGAACAGAGACAAACCTATTTTAGGCACATGACCACCTGTATGCAGTGAGTTTATTTTGATCTAAATTCAATGTGTTTTGGGGTTACAATCTGTCCTCCTAAACATGTCATCTGGCAAACCATATTGTCTGTATTATAGTGGAATGCAACAAAGTGAAATAGTATGCAACACCACAAGCTTTGAGATTATTTCACTCTAATTCTATAAATTAACTCTTGACAGAAGATATCATATAGGCAAACCCCCAAATCTGATATTGCTGTCGGTACTAGTGCGTGTGGTACTAATTATTGGGGTCATGGGTTTGATTATTACAGCACATTTTATCTCGTGTTTTGGTATTGGAGATGATATGTCCCTTCTGAGTTGCCGTAGAGAGGAAAAGTAACTGGACCTGGGTACACACATAAATAAATAAATAAAGAGGGAGGCTGAACGACATGTCTGATCTCCCGACTCCGTTTGTGAACATGTTATAAGTGCACCTCACACAATAATCTAGAACGCTCGGTTACACTAGTGATAATGATTATTAGTATAAATATCCCTTGGTTACTCGACATTGCAGTGATAATAAAAAATGTCTGTATAAACATGTTGACACAGTTTTGCTTTAGGGAAACTCTTCTTAAAACATTGCCGGAACAAATGTTTGTTCCGTTTGTTTTAAAGGCACGGCACTTCGTTGTATTACAGTATTTCTGGGTTAAAAATCACATCAGAACCATGAGCTGCAGTTCGCACATGCGCAGAACGTAATCGCTAATTTGACGAGCGCTAGCTTCCTCGTTCAAACTCACCGGCGGTTCGTGTCGAGCAGCTGGCCGTCCCTCATCATGTTCAGAGCCGCCGTCCGACTCTCTGTCTCCGGGGTCCGGAGTTTAACCCGCACGCAACAAGGGTGTAAAGGTATTTCTTCACCTCAATGTTATTTTGTGATTCTGTGGCTCCTGCTACGATTAGCGCATGTTGGCTAAAATAGATCACGGAACCTGTAATGGCTCGACTTTTTGTCAAACGTGCATATGTTTCAGTCAACCTCTGTAGACATGTGATCAATACTGCTAATGTCCATGAAACCCGATTGTGCGTGAAAATGAGAGTGAAGCTCGCCGGTGTCTTTGTCCTTCCGGTGACCTAGTCCATAGGCTCAAACTGGGGCCTGTGTTTCTGTTGCTAGGGTTAACAGTCTAACTAGGTTAGGTGTGTTAGTTAGAAGATGGGTAGGTTAGCGAGTTATCTGTTCAGCCAAGTAACCTCTCGTCGCCAGTGTATTCTGGACATTGAGGTATAGGTTTGTACGAGACAGGAAACTCGTAACTCGTTAAACTAGCATTAAACCTGAGCTACATTGTCTTTTATGTCAGGCAGGTGCAGCTGTACCGTTAGTTGTATAATTCCAATTGCAGCTTACGTTACGTAAACTACTTACATGACGTAAACTAAACGTCAACCGTCTGATTCCAGCATTCTCGTCAATATATTACCTGAACTAGCCACGTCGTTTTTGCTAGAGTGTATTAACCCTGCTGGGTGACAAAAGTAACCTGGGTCACACCAGGACATTGGCAATGATCCGGATGCATTACATTACAACACTTCACTCTGACTGGTTTTCCCATTACACATTACCTGACACTTCCTAGGTGGTATTGTGAAATGTATATTTTATCAGGGAATCGATCGTCCAACTAATAGTTGTTTTCGTCACGCAGCTCTTTTGGCATCGAGGTGTTACTCTCATGGGAAGCCAGAGAGCGATGAGGAGTTTGATGCCCGCTGGATCACCTATTTCAACAAGTCAGAAATTGACGCATGGGAGCTGAGAAAAGGTATGTTTGTGGATGACAGACAGTGAAACTTAAGACTCATTAAAAAAGATCAAGTGCTTATCGCAGGGGTTAACGTGAGAGAGTTGTTTTGGTGCAAATATGTGAGTATATGTACAGGTTAAGTGCAATACTGTGAGATTGTTTTCTGCTTACTCGTGGATCTTACCATAAACTGTATTGTAAGAGTACAGTTAAATTAAACATTTCTTAATTTAACAAGTATGCATATTTAATTTCCAGAAAATGTGCACTCAATTTTTAATTAGTGACATCACTGATCTGTTGGTAACTGGAATCATTGTGCCATTAAAACTTTTGTCTCTATATATTTTAATGTGGATGATGGCCCCATGTACATTCAACCCCAGTGGCATTTTTTGTTTTGTCATTTAAAGGTTCTCTATTTGAGATCCAGACAATCATTCTTGGTTCAGACTACACTCAGACAGAGAACAGCACTGAGAAAAATATGTGCAACCACACCCTTCTGGTAATTATTTTGGAACAGGAGCACTATATTTCTACTGTTTACTTCAATATGTAATGACTGAGGAAAAAAAGCCCTAGTGGTTGAAAATATGCCAGAAGAAGTGTTGCAAAGTATGGTTAGTTTGCAATTTCACCCTGAAAACACTTCACAAATATAGTTGTAAAAATGGATTCAGTAATTTCCTTCAACAGTTTAGCACTGTAGCTTTTTGCAACAACATTTATCAAGTAAACCGTGCAATTATTAGGCAAATGTACTTGTGGGTATTTTTAGCACCCGCGGGTGGTGTGTGGGATCATGGTGTGTGTGGGATCAACGCAACTCATTTTCATCATAAATTAAGAATGTCACTCGGTAACTGTGTGGCTAACTTATTGAAGTCTGTGGTGGAGAATGGTACGTACGGTACAGGCCGTCAGACTTTTTAGTGGGATTAATTAGGTCTATCATGGAATTTATTCACATAGAAAAAGTATAAAATATCGCCAAATTTGTCCTTTTTAAGCCACAGAGGGCATTAACGCAAAGTAAAAGGGTTCAATTCTGTCTCTACTCTTCAATTCAAAAGATGTATTTCTCCTTTCAGGGATGAACACATTGATTGGGTACGATCTGGTACCTGAGCCAAAGATTCTCGAGGCGGCACTGAGAGCCTGCCGGAGGTTAGACGACCTGGCCACCGCCATCCGCATTTTGGAAGCTGTGAAGGTGAGAGAAAAAGGGCACCTCCTGAACGTGATAATATTTTTTGCGGTGGGGGTGTTGCGTTGCAATCGACATCTTTTGCTTGGTGGAAGTCATAAGTTGATGATTAATGTGTTTTAATATTTGTCTTCTCCTCAGGATAAATCCGGCCCTCATAAAGACATCTACCCGTATTTGCTCCAAGAGCTGAAGCCAACATTGGAGGAGCTCGGCATCTCTACACCTGAAGAGCTGGGCATTGACAAAGTATAGATGAGAAGGTAATCATATTCTCTGATCAGTCATGTGTGTTTTTCCATCAGATTCGTCATACGAGGGCAATCTAACGGCAATGTTGTTTGTTTTGTTTCAGACGAATGACAGTGGATATCTCCAGGACACAGAACTATTTTACTGTTTGCCTCATATGATGCGTGATATTTAATTTGGCCTTGTAAAATATCGATAAAGGAAAGTGTATCTTTATTGAGTGTCACCAGTATTTTGGGCTATTTTAAATTATTTGTGTACTTATTGAAGCAATACACTCAATTAACTCTGGCATTAATGGAAAGCAGAGCTCACTTCTCTTGTCTGGACACTCGTGTGAGTCCCATTTTGCCACCAGAGAGCAGCGTTTTCACATGAATGTAAAAATCATTTTACTGTATTCAATCCACATTACATCTGTTTTCATTTCAGGGAAAATGTACATGCTTGTAAAATAAATGTGTTCAAGTTACCTTATTTTCAACCCATCAATGGAATATTGTACCAAGAGATAATAAATATGATACTAAACTTAAATTATTAGTTTAAAAAAAATAAGATTAGGACCGTAGGAAACACTTTTAAATCAGCATTTAATATGTCAATATTACAATGTTAGGATTATTATTATTACAATGAATGCTATTTGGATGAACAAAACATACCCGTCAAACTACTGATTTTATTATTTTTCTTTAAATAGAAGAGATTTGCTCTTAATTAATATAACCTCCATTTGATATATATTTCTTTTTATTATTGGCTCTTCACTAACATTTGCAAATATGTTTTGCTATTTGGTGAAACTGCAGTGTAGTTTAACTATTTAGATGTGTTTTGTGTCTTTGGGAAGCATTTAGTTGTTAAAACAAACTGTTTTTTGACAATTTTAACATATAAATCATGAATACATTAATCTGTACGAATCAGGGTTCAACGATTCGGACTTTCTAATTACCTGGGGCACCTAAAACATCACGTTGGGCGAAAAAATCTAGCAACTCAATTGCTCCATCGAGCAAGTGGTAAAAATAAAAGAATTAAACTGCTCTTTCAAGCTCTGATGCCAGAAGTTGCCACGGAGTGAGCCATCTTGCTTCCTTCTGTTGAGTTGCACATGTGCAATTCCAATCAGGCAGTGAAGAGAAAATGGCTGCTGGTAAAGACCGTTTATGAGCTGAAGTGCAGACAAGCACTTCAGCAATCATGGAAACAGGATGTTTGTTGGTGGCCTTAAAGGATGTGAGTAAAACTCCAGATTGCTTACAAAAGGATTAAACATGACATAATGTTAGTCTTTCTTTTGATAACTGCTAATGCTTAAACTATTTATTAAAGGGGCAATTCAAAATGTTCTTTGGTTAAGTATATGTATGACCTTGTAAGTAAAAAAACAAACAAACCCTGAAGGCTAAACCCTGCAAGTGTAGATAGTTAACCAAGAAAAATAGGAGTAACTGAATTGAATCTGCCCCTGGTATGGTGTGGGGCCACATTAATCAAAGTGTACTGATTTGAGAGGAATGAGTTTGGTATGTTTCCCTTTTCATGTCCAAGAAATCCCCATTTGACAGCTTGTGTTAATGAACTCTAAAGTGTCGGCCTAACAAGATGTCTTGAGCTTGATGAAAGTTGGAATTGAATCTTTTACATCAAGTATTTTGTTCTTAACTGTCAACAGCATCTGCCTACAGAGGCCTTACTATAAGCACGGCTCCAGTAGTGTCACGTGTGTGTGAACAAATTGAGACATTTTCCAAGTTGCAGTTCAAATAGTTTATGTTGACAGGCAGAAGTCGGGACTTTTATTTTTTGTGTGAGCTCCTTTAAACTATTTCCAACAGAGTGATCAAGTTGATCAGACTTCACCGCGCGCATCGATCTGATGATGCCATGACCGAGATGAAAATGGACCTCCAACAGATGACCTCTTTTACACACCTATTGTTAGATGTTTATAATCCTGCGCCAAAGGGGGGGGGAAGAACAATGACGACTGAACTATGACTTTATAGACTGAACTTCATGCATGTTTCTGCTGTGAAATGTAAATTATTTCGCCGGGCGGGGGGAAAGTGTCCCGTGGCTGCAGAGGTCAGACCCCGTAGCCATGAGAATGACGTGTTTGTTTGTTTTCTTCTTCATACTTGTTCGTAAAGATCGTGTTATCTCAATAACCGTTGCGGTGGGACACGAGCAGTGGGTGGGATATCGCTGTGAAGTGGGTGGGTATAGTTCCACAGATATGCAAGAAAGAAAGCCCACTTTACGAGCTTTACGCACGGGGCGGGCCTTTCATTCATGCGAGTTGGGGGTGTAGGCCACTCAGTCAAAGACAATCAAAGATGTTTGAGTTTCCATGCGCAGTGACCAGGGAGGTAAAGCGCAGAGCCGTTTTACCCCTCCTCCAGTTCTAGCTCCGATCTTTCCGGCCTCCGAACAACACTGGCTTTTAAATCACATTTCACCGGAGGAAGCTTTTTTTCCGGTTAAAAAGAAAACTGGTCATGCGATGCGATTTATTTCTGCCGGAGGGAAGAAGGAACAACTAGATACGACCTGTTGGCGATGATGGATTACTCAAAGGCGCAAATGGTGAGTGTCGACGACTCTTTGGTAACTCTCCTGCTCGTGTTTGTTACAGTAACAAAGCAAATGGCGATTAATCTGGACTTTTTCAGGACCATTTGACCTTCATGGATTTAGATTAGCTTTAGTTTCGCTCGAGGTTCAGCGATGTCTGATTATTAGGGTGGGCCTTGTTTTCGCATTATGTTCCCTGTGGAATAATTACGTTTTTACTTGAACGAAAAAAAAAACTATTTGTGATACAACCTAACCCTAATTCTTTCGTATTTAAGTAGCATCTAACAAAGTGAGATACAGAAAATCTTAGAGATACTTTAAAAAAAATCCTGCGACTCATTTATTTTCAACTAAATGAATGTAATTATAGTCCCAAGCCATCAAGCTTTGTCTCACTTTAATCCACCATTAACTGTGCCCTCCGAGGTCCAGACAGCGTCTCTTCAGGAAGTTTCTCTTTACATGACCTACATTATGATGTTTTGTAGTCCAAAACAAATATGTATAACTTTTTTCAGACTATATATTCTGTATGTAAACAACACATTTCAGTTATTTTGTCCCTTTTAGCCTTCTTATACTTGTTGAATGTTGTCTTCATTACTTATAATTTTGGATTATTTTCTGCAGTATATAAATGCAAAAACACAAATCAAACATTTTATTAATGAAGTTGGGGATTTAAAAACATTTTTTGTCCATCTAGTCGAACTTATCCGAGGAGGGCAGTTCAGCTGGGTGCCCACAGTCCAGTAATGCCGGAGTGAAGCTGGAGGCGGTGATGAAGCAGCTGCAGAGACAACATGGAGCCAAACTGGAGATGAACCTGCAAGAGAAACAACTTCTTCACGCCCAGCTCCTGTTTGCTCAACGCGCCGCTGCAGCCAGAGCATCTGGCTCCAGACTAGAATCCACATTATTTGGCAAAGCAGATGGACCGACTTATCAAGCATCCCAACACGCTTTGAACAGCCACCTCAGCAGAATAGATCCAGATGAGGAAGATGAAGACTCTGATGAGGAGGAGCAGGAAATGGCGGAGCCTGAAGTGAATGGCGAGATTGAGGAAAACAATGATGATGAGGAGGAGGAGGCCGTGGGGGACGGGCCTCATCAGCAAGTGAAGAAGCCTGGACTCCCGCCGGTTGCAGGCTTCCCTTTCGCTCCGTACTCCACACCTCACTCGTCTTCTGTGAAGCAAATGTCAGAATCTCCGCCTTCAGCAATAAAACAGGAGCATGAGGAGAAAGAGCTTCTGTCTCCTGCAGGCCAACACAGCTTCACATCACCCAATGGCTTCGCTGACTGGGGATATGACGAGCCACTCAAACAAGTAAGTTACCTTTTGATTAAATTGGCCAAATCAAAGCCATATTGTTTTTCTTCGCTGTAATATTTACGATATTTTATAGTGAACGCTTCCTCTCATAAATTACTATTACAAATCCCATTGTAATACCTCTGTCCACTCTTGGATATATTATCGTGATTCTTACTCTATTTTGACGTAGCCAGAGCCTCAATTCAAAGAACTGAACATCTGTATCTCTCCATATTTGCTGGTGTGTGTTCTAACTCTTATTAATAATTGTTGACTTCTTCCTGCTTGGGGGCTCACTTCTGCCTGATCTGCCTCCTGCTTTCTCACATCTGGGGTGAAGGAGTGTCTCCTATTGGCATGATGCCCAAACTTCATGGTGTTTAATTAATGACCAGGCCAGAGTTCTCTCCTTCTGCTATATGTTACACCTCATTTCTCACACTGTTGAAAAAGCGACCTCGCCACTGGTCGAGCTAATTGGTCTTGGCTGTGGTCCAAACCTGACTGTTCAAAGCAGCTGGCAGAGATGAAGTCAAAATGAGAGCAGAGGATTAATTAAATAGTCTCAAGCGTGTATTTATGGACCAAGTATGCTTAGGGGTTAACTGCTGTAAGAAATTGGTGGATAAAGGCCACCCCTTATCCGGCAATTCCTCTCAGTAATTAACCCGTTTCTTGTCTTCGACTGCTCAACTTTTAAATGAGACCCACATTTAGTATTTACGAGTGCTTTCCAACCAATATGTTTGACTACTTTTAGCGAACAGAGGGTCCCTTCAGATATTCATTTGTTCTTTTTTATGGAGACCAGTCTGATTGGATCTTCTATGTATGTGTGTGTTACCCTTAAAATGGCCCCACTTCAATACAACACATTATGATTAATGTGGCCTGTTGCCAGAAGGACAGCTGGGTCAGTGCCTCACAGAATACCAGCAAACAGCCACCCATGAAGTTGACTTACAGTATATTTTCAGTGGAGCAGAAAGGGCTGTTGGTTTATCAGTTGTACACATCTCATGTTCATTATTTCCTTTTTTTCTTCTTTCCTCCCTGTTGCCTTTTTGGTACAAGTTACATGTGGAGTGAAAAGTTACTGGTTTTCTCTTTGAATGGAAATAAATAAATGTACACGCTCTTTAAAAAAAAACACCCGCTCGCTCAGAAACCTCTTTGCTGACGTAGCTCAGTGAATAGCTTTGGCTATTGTAGCCGTTGCTTGGCAACACTTAATGGCAGCTTAATTCAACTGCAAGTAATCAATACATTATATGGCCAGAGAATTGCATTTCCTTTTGTCAAACCAAGCACCCGCCACCTCGAGCAATGGAGAACATTTGTTCTGTTTTAATAAAGGCACAATGACGAGGTGTGTGTGTGTGTGTGTGCGTGTGTTTTCTGTTTTTCCATCACTTAAAGCACAGATAACCTCTCTACCATTATTTTAAACCAATGCTTGTCAGGCGTTCGCTTGGAACCACTCGGGTCCAGATTTAGGTCTTGCTTGTGATATTTAACTCAATCCTATTTTCCAATGTGTTCATTGAGCTAAAATGCATTGTGTGTTTCTTTATCATTGCTAGTTTGTAGGAAACCTTATTGAGCTTAGCAAGCTCTTGGTAATTTACAAGCTTGTAACCAGACACAAAACTGTCTTCTGTGTTTATTTGGGTTTTAATTTCAAAACAAGGCTCCTTCAGTGGTTTGCAGTGAATCTGTTCTTGTGACGTGCGTGTTAATACCGTGTCAGCTTCACATGGGTTCTTCTATGTTCTTATAGTTAATGGTGTTTCAGCTGTAATGACTGTAAATATTTACCCTCTCTTAATCCTAAAATTGTCTCCCTCCCTCCGTCTCTCGCTTTTTCTTCCAGTCATTTAATTAATGAAACATCTTTGAAGATGTGGACAGGCTGTACAAGCCCCACCATGCTGTGCAGCCATTGTTCACTTTTTGTGTGCGGTCTCACTGTACACCCTTCGTTGTCTTGTGGGCGGGGATAAACGGCCCCTGTTTGCTCTAAGTCCCAGTTCACCGCACAGCAAGGGGCCAGATAAATTATCTTGACTTATTCGGGTGACTAAAGGTCCGTTAATTTGGATTAAATATTTCTCCCCCAGTGGGTACTGAGAAGGGATCAAATTACACTGTCGCTGTGCTGGAGCAGCTGAATTACTCTAATAAAGCTCATTATAAGAGTTAGTTCCCGTTTAATGTTTGAGTGTTACATTTATTTAGGCTTTATTTGACTGGTCGAACAGATATACTTTTTTGGAGAGAACTACTTTGTTGGTTTGGTAAGATGCATTAACCTGATAATGTGTCATTTAAATGTATAAAACATTCTTAAAAAAGAAATGCAACAAGCTTTTTTTGATCAAACAAAAGAAACCTTTTCCTGACCTACATACTGAATACTATTAGGATTCCCAGAGCTGAATGTGTGAAAAATGTGTGAGCAATTAACTGAAGGCTCTTTGTTAATAGAGCCACAGTAGGTCCCACTTGCTCATCAATAAGAGGGGGATGGGTTTTATTTCCATTTCGTGGTGAAAAGACTGGGATGTTTATCTACCTTCACATCAATACGCTCTCTGCTGGGGGAGTAAAAGTCCTTTATCAGAAAATTCTAAGCTAAAACCATTAGCTGTGTCAACAGCTGTGCCACCATAGAGGCAGTTGTATGTTTAGTATTGATACATACAGTTGCATTTTGTTTAAGTAGTTTAACAACTAAAAACAGTAATACTACATTATTTTACACAGGAAAAGTTGGTATAGTATATCTTTATCCGACTCTTTAGAGTGAGCGTGTGGATAAAAGTATTGTATATGTGGTTCAAACAGTTGGCTAAACATAGATAAATGGTTGAAATGTGATGGTTTAAATGAGATTTGAATAATCTCTGCGAGGCTGAGAGGGGACGTCTGCGTGAGAGTTTCATGAAGCCGTTTGTGTGTCTGCATTTTCAGTTTGAATAGTGTTTTACTCTAAACAAAAGGAGAGTTACAGTTGGACTGGAATCCAACAAGTTAATGGTTCCCATGTATGTTGTAGTTCAAAAGGTGAAATGTAATGGGTATTATTGGTATTAGCCCGTGAGATCAGGTTGCCGCAACAAACATTTAGTGGATGTGTTTAGCGTACAAAATGAAGTATCATGTCAAATTGTTATGAGGGAAGATGATGAAACACAAAACAGTTCTGTTTATAAAACCCACGCTTGGCAATTGAAGCATTTAATCCTGTTGCAAACAAAAACACATTTTGTTTTTGATAATAAACATGCTTGTTTTAATATGAAACATGCTCACGGAAAACCAGAGCATGAACAGACAGGTGTGTGAGCCTCCAAAAGCGTCGAGCAAGCAAACGGCTGATAGATATATCAAAGTCGAAAAGTGTGACATTTCATGGGCAAGATCAACAATAGTCCTAAATGTTAATGCTGTGTAATTTCAGTATTAAATAACATTGAAAAGGGTAATAAATTAATTGTAATGACGGGCCATTCTTAAGAATGTTCTACCAACCATGTTTGATTTTCATTCTAGCATTATCATGCAGCTCTCGGCGTGCGTTAGCAGGACAATAACGTCTCAGCAGGCTTGTCTAAACAGTTGCACACACACTGCCCTCCAATGACGTGTTTAACCTTTAACTGCCATGTAAAGGGGGAGCTGGTGGAGGAACAACATGTTGCATTAAACTACCTCACGAGCATGGGATCTTTCAAAAATCTTTTTTTTTCTTGTCTTCTACAGTGTGCAGCTTTAAAGAGACACTCCATTTTAAGAAATCTAAGTAAATAAATAGGGAAATATAAAAATAGTTTGAAAGTTACAGACACGATACAAGAGCAAACTCAAAATTACAAGGCATGCAGTACACATACAGTATTTACTGTAAACTACTAGTTCAGTATAAGTGGAGCGTCAGTCAGCAGGCCACGCCCCTTTCCCACTCAACCCACTTACACCAACTAACCTCTAGCTTGTGTCTTTAGTGGGAAAGGTTACAATTGGCATTAATTCACAGGACGAATGATTATGTAGTAGTTACGGGGCTTTATCGTGATGGAAACACGACATCCTGTTGAACACAATAGTTTTTGCCCCATTTCTGGTGCAAAGCTATGTGACATGCATCCATACAATGAATATGCTCTCTTCAAAGCCACCAGACTCCAGTCAGGCAACATGTATTTAAAACCCTGCGTTTACAGGCTATTTTTTTGCGGGAAACGGTATGAGTGTACCTCCAAGTAATGATAGTGTTTGACTGTATTAATATACAAATATATAGCAAAGTATATACAACATGTTATAAATTGAAACTTAATTACATCATATACTGTATATATGCACACAGTGTGTATGGTATAGTACAGTAATATAGCATAGAATACACAATGGGATATAATCCCTTTAGTTGTACACAACAGCAGCAGTTTACCGTCTGACTGTCAGTAAAGTGGTTTCAGTGGAAAAAAGCCGGCTTGGTCTCACAAGTGGAAAGCACAAAGTCCAGAGTCCTTGAGGAATATGTAACAAATAAAAAGAAGCTTTAGATAGGAATGCTATCGCATTGAGGAGAATATACATATATTCTCAATGTGATAGCATTCCTATCTGTATGTGTGTGTATGTGTATGTATACATATGTATATATGTGTGTATATATATATATACACTACCGTTCAAAAGTTTGGGGTCACTTAGAAATGTCTTTATTTTTCAAAGAAAAGCACTGTTTTTTCAATAAAGATAACATTAATCACAAATACACATTATACATTGTTAATGTGGTAAATGACAATTCTAGGTGGAAACGTCTGGTTTCTAATGAAATATCTCCATAGGTGTATAGAGGCCCATTTCCATCAACTATCACTCCAGTGTTCTAATGGTACATTGTGTTTGCTAATCACCTTAGAAGACTAATATCTGATTAGAAAACCCTTGTGCAATTATGTTAGCACAGCTGAAAACAGTTATGCTGGTGATATAAGCTATACAACTGGCCTTCCTTTGAGCTTGAAGTTTGAAGAACAAAATTAATACTTCAAATATTAATCATTATTTCTAACCTTGTCAATGTCTTGACTATATTTTCTATTCAATTTTCAATTCATTTGATAAATAAAAGTGAGTTTTCATGGAAGACACAAAATTGTCTGGATGACCCCAAACTTTTGAACGGTAGTGTATATATATATAGATATGTGTATATGTACACACACACCACCACCATACATTTTCCATATTTGTTTTAGTCTGAAGTAAGCAGTTGACTTCTAAATGTGTGTTTTTGCCATGCTCCCTCCATTAAACTCGTCGTATAATCTGGAGGACAGACGGTTGACGAATGTTTTTCTCTATGTTTGTGTTCACAGAGAGGAAATGCCATCTGGGCTGAGGAAGCTGATGGAGGAAAAATAAAAGGAGAACCATCCAGGGACTTTGCCAAGGTAAGAAGCTTTCGTCGATGCATGTCAATGAGGAAATGGCTGAAATAATCACAGTAAAAGGTGATTAGCTTGTTGCTCATGGTTTTGTGTTGTTGTTGTTTTTTTACTAACAGCTATATGAACTAGACAATGACGCACAACGGAAGGAGTTCCTTGATGAACTCTTTGTCTTTATGCAGAAACGAGGTACGTTAAAATAAAAAAAAAGACTTCAGGTTGTACAAATCCTTTTGTTTTTGTGAGTAGCTACGGCACATTGTTCTGGTAATATGAGAAATTACTGCAACAACTATTACTATATAATATATACATATATATATATATATATACACACACATACACACATACATGACATACACTTTAAATTCCATATACAACTGATGGATTTAGTTATTATTTTGTCAACAGAATTTCATCACTGTGTAACTGCCGTTAGTCGTGCATTTGGTCTTGTGAAAACAAATCCCAGTCACACAGAAGTAAATGCAGCCGGACGCCACCGTCCGCAATTTTTCCTCATGTGTGCGAAGGTCACAATAATGGGCAAGGCCTGTGTGTCTGTGACATGTGTTCATCTTCAGCACAAATAAATCTTGTTTCTACCATTGCTTTTATCCTTTACTTAATTGGCTTTACTCCAAGTCGGGATTGCATGGGTTAGCTGTCAACCCTGTGATTGGCAGGCCCTCCCCCTTGCACTCAATCACAGAGCTGCTGTGGAATTGTCCCCACCCCCATCCGTCTGAAATAAGCTCCATTAGAGAAGTCTATCCACGCAGATTATACGTGCTAAGCCATATTACCTAACATTAACCTCAGACCCCAAGGTGCGTATTACAGAGTATGTTCTTGTTTCCCTTGTCCTGTTCTCTTATTTCATGCCAACTTCTCAGAAGTTGAAGACAATAAACACATTTCAGTGGATTTAAAAAGTGACTGTCTCCTCTTCTCACTCATGCAGGAACTCCTGTGAACCGCATCCCCATCATGGCAAAGCAGGTGCTGGACCTGTACAGGCTTTATAAGCTTGTGACAGAGAAGGGAGGCCTGGTGGAGGTTATTAACAAGAAGATCTGGAGGGAGATTACCAAAGGTCTCAACCTCCCCACATCCATCACCAGCGCAGCCTTCACTCTCCGCACCCAGTACGTGTCTCTCTTTTTTTTTTTAGGAAAGCCCCAAAAGCTGTTTCGTTGACAGATGTTCTCTACAAGAAAAATCAAAATAATAAAATGAGCTCTATTATGAAGAAGTAGATAAATATTTATTTGAAATTAAAGTCTCTTTTTAAATAGTTTAAAATGTAATCTCCTGAAATGATTGAAGTTATTATTTAAAAATGGATACAACACTTTAAATTATTACTATAATGTTGGCAAATAAATTATATGTATTATTTTTACGATATGTGGTGTGGCCTTTAGTAATGAATGCATTACAGTACTTACATTGCTTTTTTTATTTTTTATTAATAAATAATGAAAAACTAACATTTCGTGCAGCAAAATAACAAAAATAATTTCTGCAAAGTAAATCCACCAGCTTTGATATCTTTCTTTCTGATTAGTTCATACTTGTTTTCATGCTGTGTGTGATTAAATAATGAACTTAAAGAATCTCTGTTGGCTTAGACATGATCACAGTTTGAGAACGTAAAACTCAAACATTTCAAACCGGATATGTTCATTCGCTTTCAACTTAAGAAGTCTCTATTCTCGGTGGAAAGGGAAGCTCTTTCATGGATACATTAAATGTTTGATCTTTTATTTCCAGTGCTCGTTTGCACAGATCAATTGACAAATTAGCTTTTTCTTTGCAGATATATGAAGTACCTCTACCCGTTTGAGTGTGACAAGAAGGGTCTGAGTTCTCCAGGAGAGTTGCAGGCTGCCATTGACAGTAATCGCAGAGAAGGTCGACGTCCCAGCTACACCAACAGCTTATACCGCTACTCCTCCTCCCCGAGCTCCGCTTCACATGCCATGCTCTCTCCACCCACCATGCAACCAACCCCGACCGGATACGACGGCCTGAATACATCCGCCAGCCCAAATCTGAAGAGAAACACAGGTATGAAAACTGGTATTCATCCTTAATAATGTTGGTACTTTAATCACCTCCTACTTGGTTATTAAAGAATGTTTTTAACTATTTACACTTTTTGTGGGAAAACAGGATACACTTTTTTCAGTTTTAATGAAGATTTCATAGACGGGATCATATTTTACACATATTATGAACTGCTGTCTGTTTTTTCTTTTTTCTTTTGTGCTGTTCTTCTCATTTCACAACATGTTTAAAATAATTACCCCTTTGTTTTTTTCATTATCAGATGAGAAGTCAACCCCTGTGTTACCCAGCCGGCTGCCCATGTCTCTGGCCCTGGGGCAGCAGCAGCAGCAGCAGCTGGCACAAGCGGCCACGATGGAGCATTTCAGAGAGAGACTGGAGCGAGGAGCCGGAGGAGCTGCAGCCGAAGGTCCGGAGAAGAAAATGATGCGGATGGCGGAGGAGCAGCAACGCTTCATGCAGCAGGCCCTCCAACAAAATCTCCTGGCCTTTGCGTCTCACTTCAACCCCGTGAACCTCAAACTTAACAATGGACATGGTGAGTTGCCTTCGCTCGGATGATGCATTTCGTGTCATCACATAACAGGATTTTGGCAAAGTCCATAAAGTGGAGTATTTTCTTTTTCTCCCTCAGAGAGCAAACAGGATTTGTCTCTGAGTATCTCCACCAATGGAGCAGCCAGTATCAGTGTATCTGTGGAGGTCAACGGCACCGTTTACTCAGGTGAGTAATTACCTGCGAACAGGGTTTTGACCTTTTCTACATGTTTTTAAATTAAAAGAAAAGCAGGAAATGTATTTGTATTACATTTGCTCTAATTTAGTTTTAGATCTATTTATTCATATATATTTTATGTTATCTTTTTAGCCGATTTGAACGTACGCTACAAAACCAACGCTCATTGTTTAAGATGTGAGACTGCATTTGATACAATACATTGTCAAAGTCAAAGTCAAAGTCAGTTTTATTTGTCAATTTTCCATATGTGCAAACATACAGAAGATCGAAATTGCGTTTCTCTTCTGTCCAACATAAAGTGAATTGTGCAACATATAGACAACATAGAGTGCAAAAATAGTAAAAAACTTGTGAACATATAGACAACATAAAGTGCATAGACAACATAAAGTGCAAAAATAGTAAGAAACATGTAAACATATAGACAACATAAATTGTGCTAGCAGCATTCAGACATGTGAGTCTGAAAGAGGACGGAGTGGGAGGATGGGGAGAGAGTTCAGCTTCCTGACAGCCTGGTGGATGAAGCTGTTGGACAGCCTGGTGGTGTGAGCCCGGAGGCTCCGGTATCTCCTCCCAGAGGGCAGGAGGCTGAAGAGACCGTGTGAGGGGTGGCAGGGGTCACTCAGAATCGAGGTCGCTTTGCGGGTGAGGCGGGTGTTGTATATGTCCTGCAGGGATGGGAGGGGGGGGAGTGAGGCACCCATGATCCTTCCAGCTGCCTTCACTATGCGCTGCAGGCGTTCCTGCTGTGGTCTGTGCAGCTTCCGCCCACACAGTGATGCAGTTGGTCAGGATGCTCTCGATGGTGCCGCGGTAGAAGGTGCACATGATGGATGGGGGGCTCCCTGCTTTCCTCAGTTTCCGGAGGAAGTAGAGGCGCCTCTGTGCTTTCTTTGCCAGCGATGTAGTGTTGGCTGTCCACGAGAGGTCCTCACTGATTTCCACCCCCAGGAATTTGGCGCTGCTGACCTGCTCAATGTCCGCACCGTTGATGGTCAGTGGTGGGTGATGGGTGTGGCCTTTCCGGAAGTCAACAACGATCTCTTTGGTCTTGCTGTTGTTGAGCAGGAGGTTGTTGGCTCCGCACCACGTGGTCAGAAGGTTGACCTCCCTCCTGTAGAGGGTCTCGTCATCCTTGGTGATGAGACCTATCAATGTTGTGTCGTCTGCAAACTTGACCATGTGATTGGTGCTGTAGCTGGTTTTGCAGTCGTGAGTCAGCAAGGTGAAGAGCAGGGGACTGAGCACACAGCCCTGAGGGGCCCCTGTGCTGAGTGTGATGCTGCTCGAGGTGTTGTTGCCAACACGTACTGCTTGTGGCCTCTCACTCAGGAAGTCCAGCAGCCAGTTACACAGCGAGGTGTTGAGCCCCAGCTGGTCAAGTTTGCAGATTAGTTGTTGTGGGATGATTGTGTTGAATGCTGAGCTAAAGTCTATGAACAGCATTCTTACATAGGAGTCTTTTTGTCCAGGTGGGTGAGGGCTGGGTGGAGAGCAGAGCAGATTGCATCCTCCGTGGACCGTTTGGCCCGGTATGCAAACTGGAAAGGGTCCAGAGTGGGGGGGGAGAATGGATTTGATATGCGACATGACTAGTCGTTCAAAGCACTTCATGATTATGGGGTCAGTGCCACTGGACGATAGTCGTTGAAGCAGGACGGAGTGGATTTCTTTGGCACAGGTATGATGGTGGTTACCTTGAAGCATGATGGAACAACAGCTTGTCTCAGAGAAGTATTAAAGACATCCGTGAAGACGTCCTTAAGCTCCTCTGCGCAGTCCTTCAGCACACGACCAGGGATGTTGTCTGGACCTGTTGCCTTGTGGGTGTTGATGGACGAGAGTCCTCTTCACGCTGGCAGCAGACAGGCACAGAACCTGATCATGGGGAGGGGACGGAGTCTTGTGTGGACGAGTGCTGTTCTGTGCTTCAAACCGGGCAAAGAAGCTGTTGAGGTTGTTTAGCAGAGAGATGTTGCTGTCGCAGTTCTGTGGCGTGGGTTTATAGTCTGTGATGGTCTGAATGCCCCGCCACAGGCTGCGTGTGTCTCTGCTGTCTTTAAAGTGCCGGGTTATCTTTTTTGTGTAGGAAATTTTTGCTTTCCTGATGCCGTGGGACAGGTTGGCTCTCGCTGTTTTCAGGTCCGTTTCGTCCCCAGCTCTGAAGACCCTATTTCTAGTCCTCAGCAGCCGATGGACTTCCCCTGTTAGCCACGGCTTCTGGTTAGCCTGAGTGGTGATGGTCTTTACATGGGTCACATCATCAATGCACTTGCTAATGTAAGAAGTAACAGTGTCTGTGTACTCCCCAATGTCAGTGTGGTCGTTGTATGTGGCTGCCTGTTTAAACATTCCCCAGTCTGTTGAGTCAAAGCAGTCTTGGAGAGCGCAGGAGGCCCCCTCTGGCCACACCCGTACCTGCTTCAGAACCGGTCTGGAGGCTTTCACTCTGGGTCTGTATGCTGGCATTAGCATGACGGTGATGTGGTCAGAGAGACCTATGTGGGGGAGGGGGGAGGCCTTGTACGCTCCTTTGTGGGTTGTGTAGACCAGATCCAAAATGTTGTCTCCTCTTGTAGGGAAATCAACATGCTGGTGTAGTTTGGGAAGGACAGTCTTAAGGTTTGCATGGTTGAAATCTCCAGCAAAGAATCCGTCTATTTCAATAATAAAAATTTCACATTTTACGCTCATAGTTCTCATTTTACAAGAATAGTTTAGCAAGTAGGTGTCCAGTATAAAGAATGAAAACGGTGAGCCCGTCTTTATCAGGAGAACATGTCCTGTAAACCTCAGAGGATAACATGCCGTATCTCGTCTTGTTTTTAATCCGAACAAACGTCTTGTAAAAAACACAAGTAGTGGTTTTAGAGGGTGTTGTGTGCCAGACTACTTAATGGCCTGAAGCACTGACTTCCTTCTACAATGTGTTGTTAATACACCGTTTAGCTGCATATTAAACAAGTATGACATTTTTTAATGAGTAGGATTTGTTACCTGTCAACAGTGTGAGGCTAAGGGTTTCTATTCGCTTCTATTCTGTGTGCTAAACTAAGCTTGCCTGCGGGTTCTAGCCGTATGTTGTGCAGACATGAGATTTGCCCATCTAACTCCTAGCATCAAGCAAATTAGAGTATTTTCCAAAATGCCTCTTAACTTTTTAAAATCTGTTTCTCTATGGTGTAGAATGCCGCTCTAAAGGCTTAATTCCTCTAAATACTTATTTCATTCAATTTCTCCCATGCACTTGACCTTGGAATATGTTATTCCTTCAACTATGACTCTGTAATCATTCAATGCATCTTTTCTTTATGTCTATTTGTTGTAACTGTATTCTTCTCCCTGATGTCTGTTCTGTAGGGAAGCTGTTCGCCCAGAAGTCAGCTGCTGCTGTGCCGCCACAGAATGTAACTCTGGCAGGAACAAATGGTTTCAGTGCCATGTCCTCCTCACACAGCCCCTCCTCTTCATCCTCTTCCCCCTCCTCCTCCAAGGGACCACATTAAGCCCCATTGGTCTTTAAAGCTGTCGTTAGCTAATGTTATAATACATTTGCAATATGCATACCTTTCTTGTCAGGCTAGGACTTTGTAGACTCTACTTCTGTTTGATTGTACACCTCTACTCGTACTCGTTGACCTCCCAGTCGTTCTCTCAAGCAGTGCAGTGCCTTTTTGTCAATCTCAGCCGTACCACATGAGGACATTTAGTATTTAATTTTTCCATTTTGGCAACGTAATGTGCTTTAAATGAGTCTCGTCAAGGGTACATTGATATTTTACCTAAAAAGCTCACACATTTACCATGAAATAGATTCAGATCGTACTTACCTTTGTGCCTGTTAGAAGCTTTTCTGTTTTAAAATGTAGTGGCATTCATGTCTAAAGGGCTTCACACGGCTTGTTCAGAAGTGTCTATTTATCCTCGTTGGGTGTCAACTGCATTCATAGCAAATTATCAAACAGTTTTTAGCTGCCTTTTTTTCCACAGTAGAGCAGTTTGGTTGCCAAAAGTGCAGCTAATGAAGACCAAAAAGCCTTAGCTCCATGTCATAGCTTCTGTCTATAACAGTTTCTGAAGCCATTTTGTATCCCTCTTAGTAAACGTTTGAGTGAAAGCTCATACTTTATACTTTTCATAGCAATTTTCGGGGATTATGTACGCCATCGGTTTCCTTTTAGAGTTAGATACATTTGCTCCAGATTGGTTGGATTTATGTTTTTTATTCTATTTCATTTAACTCTTATTTAATCATGTGGCTCGGCCTCAAACTTACAGACTTTATTTCAAGTCAGCTATGAAAAATTGGAGACAAGATTTTGCTGGGAATTGTATGTCGGATGGAAGTGATTCAACATTTACCTCAATTGACTTTCCATGTTGGTAAGTTTCTCTGGAATTTATTCTGGATTCAGGAATGTCCTCTGGACTCATCATAGTTTAACTGTAGCTCATTATATATTGCAGTGTTGTATTTGCATAAACAGATAATGTATCAATAATGACCTCAAGCTTTTGACAAGTGAACACTGAAACAGTTCTACCTCACTCTTCTGGAGAAATATGCAATACTTAATGCAGCATGTGTTGGTTAAGCCATCTGCTGAAATATACTGTATGTGGACAATCAAGTAGACATATCAATCATGCAAACAAATGTCACTGAACTTGGACATGTGGTCATGAAGAATAAAACAATCTTGTGTGCTGTTGAAAGACTGGTCCTTTTTTTATACACACAGTCAGTCTTACCCCTTAAGGCTTTTGCCTTTATGAAGATTATAATGTTGCAAAACAAGTTGGCTGTTCTCTTCACATGAGATGCAAACAACCATGTTCATGTTCGTTTTTTTATAGTTATTTTTAGCCAAACAAATCCCTAATAAGCAAGTAAACATGTTATACAATGTGTGAATAACTGTAATATAAGGTTCACTTAATGGCTGTTCTTTTAAATGTTCAACTGCATCTTCATCCTCTTTATCAATGACTAAGTTCAAATTGTTTTGTCACACTTTCGTGTCCCAATTTCAAGAATGAACTTCTATGTTCAAATATTACAAATGTAATATATCTCTAATACTCAAACAGAAGGCGATTAATGCCATGTTTACCAATTATTACTAATGACTATATATTGGACATCAGAAATACCTAAAGGTGACTCAAATAAACATTAACAATAAATATTTGGAACATTTAAATCTATTTACCATAAATTAATGAGCTATAACACTGGCTTCACTGTCGCCTTCGACCCACAAGATCCGAGGAGAGGAGAACTCTGCACCCGTCATCAGCATCTCCTGCAGCCAGCGGCAAAGCTTCACCTTGCTGCTCCTCCTGTTCCCGCCAGGAGCCCACACCACGCTGCTGGGGACCGTTGTTGTATTGCTGGGCCCTTTCGGGGGAAGGGAGGCATGGTAGAACCAGGACTGAGTGGGGAAGACTGTCAGATCCTGCTGCAGTAAAATGAAAGGGTTTCTTTTGAAATTCTGGTGCTTGAAACACTCCCACTTTTGTCCACTGGGACTGACTAAATCAACACAAAATGTAAGCTCCTTCCAGTAGCTTTAACATCTTTAAGCAAGAAACCTAAACCTGCCAACAATTAAGAAATTAATCTCTGAAACAATTCCTGTCCTGGATTTTAATTATCATTTAAATAGTGTTTTTAGTTGTGACATTGATGACTGGCACATTTGTAAATGTGGTTTTCATAATATGTATTTCACATCAGATTGCGTTTACAAAGTGAAAACTCAACACGTGTGTGTGGGAGAGTAAGCACAGAAAGAGTCCGTAGGCCTATATGGAGAGTTAATTCCCGCACTCTGCACTAGACCTACAGGACTGTCTCAGAAAATTAGAATATTGTGATGAAGTTCTTTATTTTCTGTAATGCAATTAAAAAAACAAAAATGTCATGCATTCTGGATTCATTACAAATCAACTGAAATATTGCAAGCCTTTTATTCTTTTAATATTGCTGATTATGGCTTACAGCTTAAGAAAACTCAAATATCCTATCTCTAAATATTAGAATATCATGAAAAAGTATACTAGTAGGGTATTAAACAAATCACTTGAATTGTCTAATTAACTCGAAACACCTGCAAGGGTTTCCTGAGCCTTGACAAACACTCAGCTGTTATAAATCTTTTTTTTAACTTGGTCTGAGGAAATATTAAAATTTTATGAGATAGGATTTTAGAGTTTTCTTAAGCTGTAAACCATAATGAGCAATATTAAAAGAATAAAAGGCTTGCAATATTTCAGTTGATTTGTAATGAATCCAGAATGCATGACATTTTTGTTTTTTTAATTGCATTACAGAAAATAAAGAACTTTATCACAATATTCTAATTTTCTGAGACAGTCCTGTATGTGACAGAGGCTATGCTAATGGCGATAAGAGCTCATGGGTATGAGGAAAAGGGCGGGGCATGTGTTTTAGGATTTACTAGGGTGATTGTTCTTCTAGTGCCACAGCTGGATTGGCATCTGGAGCACTGTTGTAGAATGCTTCAGACACAATTTAGAGGTATTATGAGATGATATCTCTGCCCACAGCCCCCCCCCCCCCCCCCAGGCAGAAATAATTACCAGTCAAGTCACTCTGCAGATAAGGAGATCACTGTCCTAGGACGAAGACTGGAATATACTCCATGCAAGTAAGGGACAGCAGGATGATTTTTTTCAACTTTGAACCGGGAAAGACGCCTGCAGTTGCGGAACATTTCTTGACGACAGCTATATGATACATCTTATTTATAAAAATCATGTAGTGCGCAGGTTTTGTTACACATTTTGTTATTTAAAGCTGAAATGTGTGATTCTAAATATCCAAGATATTTCAATGTTTTTTTTTGTGCCTTTCTGACTTTTGAACACGAAAACAATGGCTTTGATTGACAAGCAGAATCATGTAGGGAAATGCTTCCAGCACTGAAAGACAGATGTTTAATGATCTTCTCCACCAGGACCTCTGGGTTTTGAAATAGGCTCAGATAAACACCTTCCGCACACTGTTGGCACCATGCCTGACGAGGATGAGGAGTAGGCCTACCCAGGTCAGCCCCTGTGGCAGTCTGTGCTGCTCTTCTGCTGTAAGGGTATGATTGAGGGCATCATGGTCCTACTCTTCCTCTGGCCTCTGGTGCAGGTCCTTTTCACCAAACAAGTAGAAGGTATGGTCTTAAAGGATAAGCTTGTCTTTTTCTTTTTGTCTTTAACAATACACACATGCACATATTTACATTGATAGTTGGCGCAGTGTTTGTTTTTATTGTATATACGAGCATCTGATATAAGACATACTTGAAATATCGTGTATATGCCTTCAGGGAAATAAGGTAAAATGGTATATGTTCTGTGTAGTATCTTGACTTCCGGTTCAAGGAAGTGTCGCTTGTAAATAATGTCATCCAGGTCAGGGTTCAGATCGGAGAATAAAGATGGACGCATACTGCGCCGTATACGATCACACGAGTACCGAGTATTTTACTTAGACAATTAAATGTCAGTACACACACGTAAATATTACATGGTGTCAGAATTGTTTGCTTCTCATCAAACCTGACGACGGAAGATGGAGAACACAGGCATCCAAACGCCACGGATGGCTTGGGAGTCATCTAACCTGCTCAGAGCATGGAGAAAGTTTCGCCAACACGTGGAGCTAATGTTCTCCGGCCCGCTAAGCGCTAAAGAGGAGGAAGAAAAGTGCAGTTATCTACTCCTGTGGATCGGTTAGAAAGGCAGAGATGTATATCACACATGGACCCTCAGGGCAGATGAGAGAAAGGTACTCCAAACGTACTATGGGAAGTTTGAAGGATATGTAACGCCCGAAGCTAACCCCATTTTCGCGCGATATAAATTCCATGATACGATACAAACGGCTTTTGAATGTTTCGAACAGTTTGTGATTGCGCTAAAGCTGCTAGTAAAGGACTGCAACTACCCTAACGCTGATGAGATGATTAGAGACCAGATTGTTTTCGCTACAAACTCTGAAAATGTCCGGGAGAAATTATTCTGTCATGGTCCGGATCTAACGCTCGAGAAAGCGATAGACATTGTGCGCTCACACGAGCGCTCACACAAGCTATCACACGAGCTATCACACGGGATATCACAGCGGCTAAAGACGATGGGTTTCCCCGCTGCTAACACAGCCAGCCAGTCTGTCCAGGCAGTTCGCAGAAGGCCGTTCAGTTCCGAACAAAGATACGAGCGAAAGTTTACTGGCGGCAACGACAGCAACAGTGTCACGCACGTCAAGGAGTGTGGAGCATGTGGAAGAGAACACGTTCGTCCCCGCGGAGCAAGCTGGAGACCATACTGGGTATTAGAGATGCACCGATCAGGTGTTTTGTGCCGATCACTGAAATCAGTATCTGCCGATCCGATAATACCGATCACCGATCACGGTGTCGATTGAAGCATTCTATTTATTGTGTAGCATTATTGCCTAGGACTACGAGGAGATACATATATAAGGTACCTCAAACATTAAAGAAATTACAGATTTCTTTAAACATTTAGGACTTTTACAATGAAAACCGCGATGTAAAATCTTTGGATTCGCGCGATAACCCCCAAGACCCGCCTCTTTTCACACATTAGCCTATAACCATGGTCACCCCACTGACCTCACCCTGACCGCTCAGTCGTAGAATTGAGATTTAAATAAGAGCCGTACCTGTCACCGTCAAAGAATTTGTTTATGAAAGCAACAGATAGTTTCAATGCCTTTTAGTTTCTATTATATTAAAGAAACTGCACAGCTCCTGCTTGCGATGGAGAACAACATACACACACACTGATTATGATGATGGCGAGAAGATCGTGAGCCAAGAGGGTGGGACCACCCTGAGCTCCATCAGAAGGTGTTCAAGGGTCTAAACCAGGAACACCTCTATCTGTTTTAACCAATCACTGCTGCTGTCGTGAGCCCAGAGGGTGGGACCACGCTGAGCTCCAACGATGAGACGGACAAAGATTAAACCGAGTGACGTCTCCATCTATATTATCTAATCACGCTGGCTCTTAAAGATATAAAGAGTCATGTGCTCCTGGAGAACTGGAGTCTGTTATTGAACGATGCTTTGAGCTGACTTCATCCAGGCCCGTGCTGCACGTTAAATATTTTGTGTCTTTGGACTTTTTGTTTTTCCACACTTAATTAAATCCACTTTGTTTTGAATTTTACTTTGCCGTCCTGGTCATCTTTTCCCAACCTTCGACACAGCAAATGAAAGACTTACTAACACAGGAGCCCGGCCCAGTGCTCACATACTTCAACCACACAAAAGAGGTGAAACTACAGGTCGATGCTTCAAAATGCGGCTTAGGAGCAGTTTTGCTTCAGGGAGAAAAACCAGTCGCATATGCATCCAAGACACTGAATGAGACCGAAGAACATTACGCTCAAATTGAAAAAGAGCTGTACGCAGTGCTCTTTGGATGCAAACGCTTTCATCAATATCTGTACGGACGACAGGTGACTGTCGAGTCAGACCACAAACCGTTGGAGTCAATCATGCGGAAACCCTTGGCAGCAGCACCGCCGCGCCTACAGCGCATGATACTGCGACTACAAAGGTACGACATTACCATTACACACAAGCCTGGAAAACAAATCCCGGTCGCGGACACGCTATCCAGAAAGCCGATTGAGTGTAATGATAACTCTTTAAGTGAAGGCATGGATTTACAAATCCATACGGTGATCAGCAGTGCACCGGTGAGTGATCGCAAAATGGCAGAAATCAAAGCCGCTACAGCACAAGATGAGCAACTCTCAATGTTGAGACAAGTTATCCAAGCAGGATGGCCTGAGTCAAACAAACGATGTCCGTCTGCTATCGCTGAGTATTGGAATCATCGGGACGAGATATCGGAGACTAATGGGATCCTGCTCAAAGGTGAAAAAATCATCGTACCTCACTCACTCAGAGCTGAAATGCTTTCACGCATACACACAGGACACTTAGGGATGGAAAAGTGTAAGCAGCGAGCAAGAGACGTACTGTTTTGGCCAGGAATGTGCAAACAGATAGAGGCACTAGTCGGATCTTGCAGCATCTGCCTTGAGCGACGCAGCTCTAATGCAAAGGAACCGATGCTATCGCATCCTATCCCAGAACGACCTTGGCAAACAGTAGCCACAGACTTGTTCACATGGAACAGTACTGACTATATAGTTCTTGTTGACTATTATAGCAGGTACTTTGAGGTGGAGAAAATCACCAACCTCACATCTACAACTGTCATAAAAAAGCTGAAATCCATGTTCGCCAGATTTGGAATACCACAGACAGTAGTCAGTGACAATGGACCTTGCTACAGTTCACAAGAGTTCAGAGGTTTTGCTCACGCATGGGACTTTGAGCATACCACAAGCAGCCCGCTGTACCCGCAGAGTAATGGTTTGGCTGAAAAGGCTGTTAAGACTGTCAAAGCCCTCATGGACAAAGCACATGCACAGCAGATAGACCCGTACCTCAGTTTACTGGAATACAGAAGCATTCTGTTTCATGTAATCAAGGGTAAATAATTTCTAAATTGCTACGAGATTGATCTTATTATTCTCTTTTATTTCTACAGTTCACCTACAAATTCTTCTTCTGGTCGGCCTGATAGTCTTTTGTCTGTCTTTGGTCCTTGGATGACAGCTTCAGTTCAGTCCAGGCATCAGCTGCTGAAGGAGGACTGACCTCTCATACACACACACAGAACATATTCTGTGAATATCTATAGCCATGGTGTATATTTTATATTACATTGTTTATATATATATATTGTATATATATATTGTGTATATACATATATATATATATATAGTCTCAAAAAGTGTATGTCTTATTAGATTGTTTTATATATATATACTGTCCTGATGTATCTTTTATTACATTGTTTTATATATATGTGTGGATATTGTATAGTTTATTCTCATTCTTATTCTTTTTAGTCTGCTACTGCTGTGGTGTGTTTTGCACACATAAGAATTTCACGAACCGATTATACTTGTATAAAAGGGGATGTGACAATAAAAACTTGAAACTTGAAACTTGAAACTATTCTGTGCTGGAGGAGCAGTCAGATTTGTGCAATGAAAGACAAAGCTGTGGCATCAGCACCAGCTCCTGCCGAACCTGGTACCTTTGCCCAGAACCCGCCTCCCTCAGCAGCAACGGCAGCGTCCAGGCAGCAATACGAGGAGCTTGATGGAGACATAGTGGAGTACGCCCCCACTTTCACCAGCCCCGCCACTTCGGAGAGTGAATTGGCCTCTCTGCCTTTCTCTAAACGAGCCCGAGCTGGGTTTGAACAGAAGGAGCAGCCAAAGTCTGATTTTTCCTTGCGCCGCCTCAGCACGCCACCACTAACATCCCCCCTTTATGAACCCATTGATCACAGTCGTGCTTCTCTTCCTACATTTCCCAACATGGGTCTGTTGTCCAAAACATGTCAGGCTCTGCAGAGGCGCTGCATGGTGACGGGAGATCAAACATCTTACAATGAACACAGCAGGCTCACCAGCCCCAGCGCTGTCTCTCTTTCTAGGCCTGAAGAACCAATCCCACTGGCTCTGCTGAGCTACAGCTCCAGTGCCAGTTGCCAAATACAAATATCACCAAACCCCTGCCTCCATTTCACTTTGGCCTTCTCCCCGGAGCAGCAAACCCTGGCAGTCACTGTGCTGGGCCTCACTGGGATGCCCCACAGACTGGAGGATGTGTCTGTGCTGGGCAGTCTGCCGCCTGTGTACCCCTGTCCCATGCAGGCCTCTGCCCAGAGCAGCCTCAGTCCTGAGACCCACAGTCTGCTGCTGCTTTTGAAGGTGAGCTCTGTGAAGAAGTGTGTCCTGAGAATAGCCGAATACACACGGGAAGTTCCCAGCGCGAGAGGCACCACGCTGGGTAAACTGGAGGTCAAATGTGGAGGGAGAGACTGGAGAGAAAAGCATCTGTTTCACCTCTCAAGAGAGCTTAACACAAGCAAGTGGAAGATAAAAAAGGTATCGGTGGATTAAATTAACATATGTGAGCAGGTGTTGACTTTATTTTGAACATACATGGAGGTTTGGACAGTTTAACCTTGTTGGGAGGCCCCAAGGCAAAAATCTGCTGTTGGGCCCATTTTGGTCCCTCCTTTGAGCTCTTTTACGACTTCATTTAAAAAACCAGATGTGCGACCAGCTAAGAGGTAATCCAGTTGAAAGGTTACCAGTTGCAAACATCTGCTGGAAAAAACACAAAGAGGAACGAACACATGGAGACATAATTTGTTTGAAATTATTTTGCTTTTATTTTAGTTGTTTGCTGTTGTTGTGTTGCAAATGAACTTGTGGTCTCTGTGGTCCAGACAATTAAAGTTATTTGTGTTCCCCCGTTGGTGATTTATGTGATTTATGTTCACGACGAGCCTTATGCTTGATTTCCTGCTGATTGAAGTTCCCCTCTCTGCTCTTTGACTGCAGAGTCTGACCTCACAGGATGCACTGATGTGCTGTCCTCCACAAATCTTCATTTTGCTTCAGTATCAGACTCTGGCCCATCGCATCAGAGCCACGGTCCTCAGAGCAGATAACCTAGCCAACCTTGGTAAAACCAGTGTTTAATGTCACTTACATGTGGAATAATGTGTATTTGATTTGCAGTTCCCACAAGGACATTATGTATGGAAGCATTATGCAAGCATGCGTGAGCAAAAAACAAGTTGTGCCTTTCAGGGGCAGAGGTAAAGTAATTCTCTAAAGTAAATGTTTGCTTTTAATGTTTAGGGGATTAAATAATGTCTTACAGAACCCGAATGCAGCAGGAGATCATCCCTTTGTTAATGACATTGTTGTTTAATCCCTCACTTTTCAAAATCCTCAGGAAAAATTGTTCCAATCTCATCTGGATCTCTGATCTGACAGATCTAATCTTTGTTTGCATTAGCCTGTCAAGGCATTACTCTTATTGCAGACATGTCCTGTATAAAGAGATATTGTATATCAGTTTCGTGTACATTATCGGATTATCTCTTGTTTGATGTCAGATTCAGAAAGTATGTTTCTGCAAAGTGCATTTTTAGGTTAGGGGCAATATATGTCATTTAGCGCCATGTTTTACTTGATCATACTTTATTGTGTATTCACAGTTGAAAATGTGTGGACAGTAAAACATATTTGCTTTCGTTGGACAGTGTGCAGACACATGTTTGTTTGTTATAGACTTATATAACTAATGCATAAACTCTGGTGGATTAGAAAGTGCTTGTCCTCAACTGTGAGAACGGCAGCTTTTAATACAGCAAGAAAAGAAAGATTTGATCTAAAACTAACAAAAAGGTATTTCTAGCCTTTTTATATGCCAACTCAAATCAATGAATTTGATACTTATGCTCTTATGATTATAAAATATAGTGTTGTCCTGCCATTTTCTGTTTCAGATGTAGTTTACTCGTATTATAACAGTGGGGAACCTTCTCTTTCGAGCTTGCATTCGAATCTTAGTCATCATGTATAATGTTTTATTTATTGTTTGTTTACCTGGTCACAGAATACCAGGTGGTGATCAATCTGTATCATCAAGGAGTTGTGATCAGCAGCAGAAAAAGTGAAGGAGGGTCCCGTACTGTGTGGGATACTTCTGTCTTTTTTGACCTGCCTCCAGGGGACATCAGTCGAAAATTGCTCCGGGATCACAGCAAGAAATGCATTTGTTGATAACTACGTGTATTTGTAATGTAACCCTGCAAAATATCACATTCCTGCACGAATTCAGGCCCTTTCAGAAGGTAAAGTTCTTGGTCGAGTCCGAATCGGAGCTGCGGGTTCTGATGCAGGACGTGCTCACTGGAGGGACGTGTGCAGCCTGAAGCTGGAGCAGGCACGCTGGCACACCGTACAACCAGAGGCTCTCACACATCTGACAGGTGTGTTGTAAAAACAAGTTCATGACCAGTGGACCTGACGTACTGTATTATAACTATAAGATATTATAGGTCAGCTTTGCCATGAAGTGTACACTATGTGTATCAAATGATGCGTTTACTATATGTGGGAACTCTTGACAATTACCTTTATTTAATATCAACCTGTTAACCCGACTATGGTAATGTACTATAAGTGCACCACATTACCTTTGTAAATATAAATTGTGAAACAGAATTGTGAAATGTATCTTTTACAATGTTGGTGATCTTGTAATCATTTGGTCTGTGAATAAAAGAAAAACATGAAGACAATTAAAGTTATCTTTATCTATAAATCCTGAAGAGTCACTCCAGTATTCAGTCTGGTAACTTAAATACACTTAATAATCTGAACATGTAATACACACATGCACTAAAAATCAAATGATGCTCACAATACAATAGAAATAAGCATGTTTCTATGCGAATGTTGGTATTCTGTCCACCTTGGTTCATACATCTGGGATGTGCTGCTGCTTATCTTTTTCTTCAACAGGCTCATGTAGAACCTATCATGTCATACAAATAAACACACTTTTGCCAAACGGAGCTTGATGACATTTATTAAAACTTATATCTGAGTTAAAAGCATCTACCAAGTTTAAACTGTTTAAGTAAAGTTCTTAAATTGCAGTAAAGTAAAAGGTTATAAGGCACAATGTTGGCTGAGGCAGCCATTTGTGATCACTGTGCATGTATTGCAGTATATACTGTTGCAACTCTTGCCCAATGCAGGAACACATCAGTCCTTTCCCTCCTCTTCATCTTCATCAGGGCTACTTATATCTACAACCTTGGCCAGGAATACTCCGTCAGGATAGTAGGATATTTTCTGCTGCAGGTCAATGTCATCTGAACAGGGACGCGACGTGTCAGACAGTTTCTTTGCAGGAGGAGGGCGGTCCAGAATTGATTGCTTGCACGTCAGTGTGGCTAAACCAGGAAAAATGAAGGTCATATCAGTTTTGTATTTTAACACATGCAAAAGTTAGAAGACCACAAAAACACACAAAGAAGAAGAGAAATAAATTAAGATCAGGGACTTATCCACAAATAAAGTATCTGGTTATCCACATTATTTAGTCCACTTGGGTATTTGTGGATATGTCCCTGTCTGAGAAAAAGACTTGACTCACAATATTTCCCCAAAGGCTCCAAACCATAAACATGGCACAGATCACAGCACAGGTCTATAGTGATTATTACACTGATTCATTTTGAACGTCACCTTGCAGCAGATTCTCATTTTTTGCCTTCAGATTGCAGATTCCTGCTCTCAAAGATGACGTCTGGCAGAGGAGAGAATGGTTTCAAATCTGTCATGTCATTTTTATATTGTGTGATAAGTCCTCTTTTACAGATGTATTCTCTATTTTTTAATAAATGCTTTTTAGAGTAGATTTTTTTTCACATCTCCTTTTCAAAGAGCCGCTAAAAAAGAAGTGCAAAAGAGTGCAAGATTCTTTCAGGACAACCTGCTGTTTTGTTCTTTTGTTGCACAGTCTGTAATATTTGCCTTTTATTTATTTATCAGCACTAAATACCATGAAGTATTAACATTTTAATGGCTTTGATAGAGTTTACCATGTTCCGTCTGGATGTTACAGACTTGTTCTCATGCCTGATGGACAAGACAGTGATGTACTGTAACTCTTTCCTATCCTCCTTTCATTGAGTCAGATGTTGCAGCTGACCAGTTCACCCCTGAGCTTCAAGTCTGATTATAGAAATAGTAATTTTTGAGATTATAGCTGAACTACGTTTCACATGCTGACACCCCACCCTGTGTGCTGTTTGCTCTTTAATTCCTTGAAGCTGGGATTAGTGCACGGGTAGGTCTGCTAATTTTGTGATGTAATCTGTGTGCCACGATTATGCCACCAATTATATGAATTTGCATCAGTTGCAGTTGCTAATGTGTTATTTATGAAACATACAGACAGGCAACTACAGATGGTCTTTTGAGCTGTGTGGTAGCTGGAAGTTGTAATGTTTATGTTTGAGTCATTTAGCTGTGTCATAAAGCCTCTTTAAAGTGTTTCTGTATGGATTTTCGACTTATAAACACTCCACTTGGTGTCATTGTAAGCCTTCACAACCTGGAGGCTCTGGTTGGGGAGGTTTTCCTCTGCATGAGCCTCTTCTTCCTGCTTTCCCTCCTGCCCTGTCGGACAGTCACTGCCCTCCTCGTCCTCCTCAAACACCGGCATCAAACCGGAGCTCTGCTGCCAAATCCTCCTGTCCACTGAATTCTGAAAGGAAAAATATGTTTGTGCATATATTGACATTTGTGAAATATGGTGTATCTGTAGCAATATGTGACGGTGCTGAGATGTTCCTAACCCTCACAACTTTAGATGTTTGGGACCAGTCCTGAGCTGAGGGGGCTGATCTGTTGTGAGCCGCCTTTCCTTCTTGCCCCTTAAACAGACTCTTTAACTACAAATATGGTAAGATATATTATATATTCATGATACATTATATATTCCTCTTGCAAGGCATTCAAACCAGGTATAAAACAACACCCACATGACAATGCCGATATGAGGATGTAATGTTTGCCTTTGTCCCACTCTTAGTTTGACATGCTGACATTTGCTTATTAATTGTGTTAAAAAAGGTATTGAAAACTTTTACATAAGTAAAAGTTGCAGCACCACAGAGTACCAATATTTACATCAAAATATTTGTTTGTATAAAAAGTACAAGTTGTCATTGTGCAGAATGGGACATTTCAGAATAATTTAAATGATATTATTTATATAGTGCAGCCGGTAAAGGTGGGGATTTTAATTACTTCATTTACTTCTGGTTAGCTTACGAAATTCAGCAAAGTCATAAAGGTATCCTCATACAAGGGTTTGTATGATATCTTAGGACAATAATTTCATCAGCAATCCATCATTGTGATATTTCAGTGTGAACCAAAGTGGACATACAGGCGGACATTACCATCCATAGAGAATGACGAGAAAACCTGACATTATGTTGGTGTGAAGCAGTATGTACCTGCTCAGTGACCATCCTCCTCTGCTGGTCTGTATCTACATTCATTTGATCCTTCCTGCCTTCAACAGACGGTTTCTCATCATTAACCTGCAGACGAGAGGTCATGCATCATGTTTATCACCACCAAAGGAAACCACCTCAAAGGAGGAGTTGTTTTCACAAACTTTACCGAGTAAAGCCCCCGTGTTTGAAGCCTCTGGGCTGCTTCTGCTTCCTCCTGCTGCAGCTGGTCCGTCCTCCTCTTGCTCTCTAAACAAATTTGGAGGAACCAGTTTGAGAGCAGAGCCAGTGAGAACAATCAACACACGACATCCAGCTGTATTTTTAAAAACTGGGTCAAACCTTCCAGCTGGGCCCTCAGTGAGTCAGTGGTGGAGACATTTGCTTGGCCTCCATCATTTTGGTCATCTTCAGGGGGCTTTTTTATGAGTGTTCATGGGAAACAAACATGATAAAGAAAGAGGAGATATGCTGGTTAATCCCACATTTAGCACAAAGTCCGGATCAGTTAAACACGGATTTATGATTGATTTGATTCACAGATAGATAAGATTGCATGTTGTGGGTGTATGTGAGGCCTTGAGAGCAGACATTTTAAGTTGAGCCTCATTTTCCCCATCTCTCTCTGCCTTTCTAGACGCTTCGAAGTTTATTTTCTTTATAACAGTAACAATTAAAACCTGTCCACATTCACCTCTTACTCTTAAAACTACAAGTCATTTGTAAATGTGTCAAAGAAAGCTTAGTTGCTTCTCTCTTTCTCCTAGCTTTTACTTCAGTCTTCGAACTCCACTGCTTTGTATACATACCTACCATTAAACTACATACACAACATATTGGTGTATTATAAAGATCAAATTCAGTTCAGTGAGACAGGAACATCTTGTTACCTCAGGGGCTTTGTTTTGGCAGTGGTGGGAGTCTGGTGGCGGCTCCCATAACAAAGAGAATTGTGATAAGCTGATGAAGTGGACACGAGAAAGAGAAAGATCACAGAATTTCATTTCGAGCATTTTGCTGATGGTGCATTTTAAAAAATAAATGAAAATCTCATCAAAATCCACTTACACTGTCTGCGTCTCTGTGTCCTCAGTTTGTACTGAGGCTTCACCGCCTACAAATACAAGGACACAGCCCGTTAGCACCCCCTCGTGGTTAAGAATAAAAGGACATATGCTTGTTGAGAATATGTGCTGGTGCCACAGACTGCTAAGAAAGAAGTGCATTCACCTTTATCCTTATATCTGTAAAGCAGAGCCAGAGTCATGCTCCTTTCCAGCTCTTGTTTGCATTCATCAAGCTCAAACTTTAGGAGTGAGTCTGATTCCTTCTGTTAAAAAAGATATTGTTAAATAACACCCTTTGCCAGATGTACAGCCACTGCTCGGAGCTGAACGTAGATGTTTTATCTTTTTTAATTTAGAATAGATTCATTCAAATTAACTGATGTAGAATATAGTTATTTTCAAGGGATGGTCTTACTTCATGCCTGGAGTTGTTCCTTTTGAGTTCCTCTAGATCTTCCTGTGTTGACTGCAGTGTCAACGCAACTTTTTGCCATTTCTCTGCCCAGTGTGAGGCCGCAGCTTTCAGGTCCTCCATGCTCTGGACTCTCACTGCATCTTGTTTCTGATGTTCTTCCTCTTGCCGGTGTAGCTTCTCACTTTTCTCAAGGACCTCCGCCTCCAAACACTGGCACCGATCCTGCAGTTTGTGTCTCTCTAATTCCAAAACTTCAGCGAATTCCCTGGATAAGTTTTCAGTTTCATTAAAGACAAGGACATTATAATATATTATAATACGTTGTTTTTTATAGGATTGAAAAAAAGTGCTTGTTCAACATCTCACCTAAACTTGGAGCACTTTTCTTTCATATTGCTTAACTCATCATGGTCTTCTTCATTCATTTTACTCAAAAGTTCTTCTTTTTCTCTGATCAGCTGAGATCGTTCTGCCTCCACAGCTTTGATCTGTTTGGAGCTGGTGACTCTCTCTGCCTTTGCCGCCTGTAGCTGAAACTGGGATGTTTTCAGTTCCTGCTTAATCATTTCCAGCTCACATGTCAGCTTTGCTTTTGCCTGGCGTAACGACACAACAGGGATCATTTAACAAAGAATTCAGAAAAAGTCCACTTTTAAAAAAGATGTCTACGTTGAGCTTTTAACCTCTCTGAGAGCCTTTTCCCCCCCTTTCATCATAACAGTTTCCTGATCCTGTTTGTTGTTATGAGGCTCAATGTCACAACCCTCTGAACGTTGTTGGGCCGTCTGCAGCTGTGACTCCAGGACCTGGGCCCTCTGGTGCAGAGCTGCTTTCTCCTACACATGCAAAAATAAGCTTGTGATGATACATTATAGTTAGATTTTCGGTCAGATTTTGTAGTTTATGATTATATAAGATACCTTGATCAAGTGATTTTTTTCAGACAAAGACCCTGTCAACTTGGCCTTCAGCTCTTTTATATTATCCTCCAGCTTAAGCACTTGAGACGACAAGATGGCTTTGTCCTGAGAAGATTTAAATACTATTTCAACGTTTTAAATGTACAGAGGTTACGGGACTAAGACAGGAAACTGACCAAGCACGCTCGACTGATCTTGTTGTTCGCTTCACTCAGCTGCTCTTGCACTTCGGAGTGATTCTGTCTTCTTTGATTCATCTTCTCTATTTGATTCAACAGCATTCTCTGTGTCTACGAGTACACGGAAACAAAATGCCACAGCATGACGATGGAAGTATGAAACAAAAAGAAAATGGCAACACAACAGACAACTGCAGTGGAACTTTTTGATTTTGTCGAAAGAGAATCAACTCTTTATCAATCATCTTAATCAACTCGTAAATTTTAAGATTTCCCAGATATATTTTTCAACTAACCTCCGTAGAATTCTGGAGTTTCTGGAGAGTCTGGTTTTGTTCTTCTTCTTGGGTCTTTGCCCTCGTCTCAGCATCTCTGAGAGCCTCTCTCAGCTTGCACAGCTCTGTGTCAACCTCCTGCCGCTTCTGAATTTAAGTGTAAGAGAACTAACATGAAGAATAATACATTATTTAGAACCTAGATCTATTTTCTTAAACATGAAGTTTACACACCTGTCTGACAAAGTCTTCCCGACTCATTGATAATGTTTCGGTTGGTTGATCATTGCTTCCTCTCTCCAAAGTACTCCTCATTTGCATGAGGTCCTTCTCCATCTTTAGGACCCTTGTAAGTGAATTTTACATAGAGGAACTTTTCATATTTTCTTAAGTGTTTAAAATTCTCTGTTCCGTGTTTTTTGCTGCACTTACTTTTCATGAAGCTCTCCACGTTGCCGGCCCTTTTCAAACTGGGATATTTTAGCTGCCTCCTTCTCCTGCTCAAGAAAACCCATTGTTTCTGACATTAGTTTACATAGACATTTAAAATGAACCTTTTCTTTAAACGTACCTTATGTTTCATGTCAAGCAGTTGTGCAGTAGTTATGTTGTAGTTTAGGTGTGCATTTTTGGTCCTCAGCCGGTCCAGCTGAGTATCTAAACGCGCGTGAGCATCCTGCAGCCATTGCACCCCTTCTGCTTGTCTAAAGCTACTTTCACCTCGGGTAGCCCTTAATTCGGCACCTGGAGATGGTGAAAATGTTCGAGTAGCACCCTCAGGTGCCAGATGGGACAATGACTGCCACTTCCTCAGACTTGGGTCATTCTGTCTGAAGCCACCAGCGCTCCCAGATGTGCTGGAATAAAGTCAGAATGTACACCACCCTGGTTTGAAAATTAATGTAACTGTGACTCTGTCACTTAAAACCTCTATAAATCTCCGCCTCACCTTGTGCTGACTTTGGACAGGAATCCTGTCCCAGAGACAGTTGCCATACCAGACCATGCTGAGGTCTAAGAAAGAAAAATACATAAAACATTTTCACTTTAACCAGTTCTACAACAAACAAAAAATAGATCTGGGTCTTACCTGAGCTGTAAAGCGCGATTTGGTGTCCCACATATCAAGGTCCGAGGTGGAGGGAAATGGACTTGAACTTTTGTATGAGGGTCTGAACATATTGGAGTGTTGTCTAAGATCTTAATTATCTCTTCCCTTTGTATGGGAGAGGTTGCAGTCCTCATCTGCCCACGTGTCAGCCAAAGCTTCAGGGAGAGGTTTTCACACAAAGGTGACTGCTTGAGGTGTTTGGCTATTCTTGGATCATGTGTCTTAATATTTCCACTGTTTACTCGATGGCAAACAACTAGTTTTTACACTGCATGGTTATTACAAGGTATTTGTGATCTAAAGATGTATTTACTCTTATACTACATTGGTTAATTACACTCTTTTTCATTTCTAAGTGTCTGTATACAAAAGTGTATTGTCAAACTGTACCGTGGTGCAGAAATCCTCTCCTCTCCCCACTGTGCTTGTGAGACTCACAGTTTTGATTGCATGCTTTCCCATAGTAACCTATGTACACAGAAGGCACTGAGGTGGGTGTGGCATGTGCTAATACTCCTGGGATAGTCTCCACATGATCTCACCCAGTCTGCTGACTGGTTGTTAAGAACATCTCCCAAACAGTGATCATAACACTCAGAGCGTAGCCTATATCTGATTAATTGTTTTTCACAGTGAATGCAGATAAATTACTTTATTTAATTATTTACTTTGGGGACACATAAAGAAAAAGGCTGAGAATGCTCTTAGGTGTTTTTCAAAGGTTTTTATAAGGCACAGTATGTGCTTAATTTTCAAATAGTACCGTGGTTATATAGACATGTTAAAAATCTACAGCTCTGTGTGAACTATTACATGCACTTGATTAAATCCAAAGATGTTTCTTTGCATGGGCCAGTCAGACCATCTATCTCTCAAGAATATTGCTCATCTCAATTAATGCTCAAATAGTCGTATGAGTTATATATGACTCTGTGTTTTAAATTAAACAAAACAAAAGCGTAAGAGAGTTGATAATCAAATACATTTTGAGAATAGAAAAAGTAATAATTTAAATGTTTATAAAAATCTTCACCGCTGAGCTCTTTTTGTGAAATACGCCGTATAACGGAAGCCGGAAGTAGTCATAATAAAGCTAACAGCAGCATCCTTTGACCATTCAATAAGCTAAAAGCTATCAGTTTAAAGGAGCTACAGTTTTACTTTCAGCATTTCATTTGACATTGTATTCATTTGAGTTCTTGGGAAGTGTGTTTCGCGTCAACTCAGAAAAGGTACAACACTTTAACACCTCGTCTTTAATCAAATACAGCGTTGGCGTCCTGGAATTAACGCTACATAACAGGCCGACGCTAATGCTAGTCAATTAGCTAGCATAACTTCGGTAACGCCACGCACATTTAGTTGTGACGTCCTGCTGCCATAAAGTTAGCGTATTATTTTTAACAGAAAGTCTGTGTTTGTTCACAACATAAAAAAGCTTATCTGACAATAAACGTGAAATTAAAACTTTTGTCTTCAACGTTGCGAGTCATGGCAGCGGATTGGTTGGGTAGTTCGGTGTCAATTAACTGTGGGTCAACACTGGGAGTCTATCAAGGAGAAGTGGCGTCTGTGGACCAGTCGAGCCAAACTATCTCATTAAGGCAACCTTTTCATAATGGAGTCAAGTGCCCTGTTCCCGAGGTCACATTCAGGTAAGACTCGGCCACCAAGTGTTTTCTCTCTCACGCTAGATGTTTTTCACGAGTTGTGCTGATTGACACAGTTTCCTCCTGTTACTAATTATAGTTTTCGACTCTTTAAAAAAAAAAAATCTTCCTACAGTGCCATTGATATAAAGGAACTCAAGATTTTAGATATCAGAAATGGCAATCCTAGGAACAGCTCTTTTGCAACTACAAAGGCAGGTAGTGCTCCAGTTACAGTCCCAAAGGGTGACCCCAGATCTGTGGAGAAACTCAACTCTCCTCAGCACTGCTCCAAAAGCTATGGAGAACGTCACCTGGACATACCTGTCCAGCCAAAAGGATTTCGTAGAAGACACAACTCCTGTAAGTTCAATGTAGTACAGCTCGATCATACTAAATTATTGCTGCTGTGTTGCATACTGTCTTGAGTTCCTGTGTATTTTTCCCATCAGGGTCATCAAGTAGTCGAGGGGCAAACCAAGTGACGCCTAAGAAGAACGGGGTGAAGAATGGTCAGATTAAGCCCAGAGACGACGAGTGTTTCGGAGATAGCACGGAGGACGGACTGGATACAGACTTTGATTTTGAAGGAAACTTGGCTCTGTTTGACAAAGCAGCCGTTTTCTCAGAAATCGATATATCAGAACGGCGTAATGGTGCAAGGTCACGTGGGACTCCTCAAGATCAGACGCCCACACGCTATCGTCATGATGAAAACATACTGGAGACCAAACCTGTTGTGTACAGACAGATTACTGTACCGCAGCCTGGGGCCAAAGAGTACTGCACCGGTAAGTTGTTTCACATTAATGAGCAAATGGTAAGGATTGTTTTTTATATATTTATATATATATATATATATGGTTTTTTTTCTTACAGATTCTGGGCTTGTTGTGCCCAGTGTATCCTATGAACTACACCAGCGTCTGTTGTCAGTCGCTGAGCGACATGGTCTCTCACTGGAGCGAAGACTTGAGATGACTGGAGTGTGTGCAAGTCAGATGGCACTTACATTGCTGGGTGGGCCCAACAGGTAAGCATGCGGGGATCGTTTGTAAGCACAGATGAGAACAGCTGTATCTAAATAAAAGGCAACTGAGTGTTCATTTTCATGTTTCTTCCAGATTCACTCCAAAAAATTTGCACCAGCGTCCCACAGTTGCTTTGCTGTGTGGGCCGCATGTTCAGGGTGCTCAGGGCATCAGCTGTGGTCGCCACCTGGCCAATCATGAAGTGGAGGTCATCTTGTTTCTGCCCAATTTTGTCAAGATGCTGGACTCGGTCACCAGCGGGCTCACCCTCTTTAACAAAACGTGTGGCAAACAAGTGTCAAGTATCAAAGGTGGGCACATTTTTCTATTTTTATAATTTGCTCAGTTTTTTTCATACGTTGCCCTCTAGCTAAGGTTATGTTTTTAATCTCGACTCCACAGACCTTCCGGACACTCCCGTGGACTTGATCATAAACTGCCTGGATTGCCACGAGAACACATTCCTGATGGATCAGCCTTGGTACCGAGCAGCTGCAGACTGGGCTAACCAGAACCGAGCGCCAGTGCTCAGCTTAGACCCTCCTGGTAGTGGAAAGGGACAGGCGGTCGAGGCCAAGTGGTCCCTCTCTCTCTGCCTCCCCCTTCCCCTGGCTGAGGGGGCTGGTAGGGTTTACTTGTGTGACATAGGTATTCCTCGCCAGGTGTTCCAGGAAGTCGGAATCAAGTACATTTCTCCTTTTGGCTGCAAATTTGTCATCCCCTTGCACTCTGCATAATGGGGCAAGTGGTACACAAGACCCCTCTGTGACCACACACATGGTTATGGAGACGTATATTCCAGAGTTCATCCATTACGGTTCTAACTCTTCAACATGTGAATGGGACCACTATTTTGTGCTTACGTTCTACAAGGAATAAGTTCTATGGGTATGAGCTTTATTGAAAAAGTAAATGTGTCGACCATCAGAGGCTTCAACCATCATGTAGATACTAATGTATTTACATGATACTAAAATAGATTTGGAAGATAGATTTTTTTTTAAATACAACTGAAGTGTCAAACAATACCATATTGTGTTAAGTAGTTTTAGATTGAATAGGACTTTGACTTAACATGCTGAATGTCACTGCAATCTAACCTCCTTCCAAAGCCATCTAGTGAACTCATGGAGATCTACCATATGATACATGCAAAGGCGATGTCATTACATTAATCTTAATGGGACAAGATAAATCCAACTTGCATTGGTGCTACTATTGCTCATGTATTGGCTTTATATTCTGCCATACTCAACAGCACTCTGTAACTCGTCTGATGTTTGGCATTGAAAATCCAGTGAAGAACATTTGGAATATTTGTCGTTTTGTATTTTCCATCTAAGCCTGCATTGAATGGAGCAGCTTCTGCAGATAATCTTTATATCGGCTGTTTTGTTTGTTGATGGTAAATTAGGCAGTAATGATAAGGCCTTTTGATAGGATGACACGGCATGCAAATCCTCTAGCAATTTAGCTTTTTAGGGGGTTACAAAATGTTCGAAGTAAATGTGATAACATAGAGCGATGATGAGGTGAGCCTGTAAGGCAATTTACTCCGTCATTCGTCGCATGAAACATTCGGCATCCATCCATCGCCAGCAGTTGTATGAAGTTAGACCTTTTGTTAAACGAAAATATATTGTGATCCCATGTTAGTTAGTTTAGTCTATAATCTTAAAATGGCTTATAGGAAATGGTGTTTGTTGAATGTCGCCAAAAATGTGTATATAGAATCGATATTGCATTGTTTTTTAAACCCATGAGGCGAGCCACACGACACACCGACTGTTCCAAAGCTAGATGTTTAGTTGTTTGATTAGTAATCAATGTCAATAAGAGGTTTCTTGGGAAGAAAACCTGGATATTTCAGTTTCCCTTTGGCTCTTTATTGTAACTGCTGAAGGACCATACCAGTGTGTTTGTTTCAGTTCCTAATTACAAACCATTTGTTTATTTTTACATCAAATATTTGTTATATTGGTTGCCAATTACTACTGTGTAGTATTAAAAACAATCTGTTAATCAATCAGACAAATCCATCATCGTGAACATAAAGTCTACGGGAGTGAAATAATAATTGTGTGGTGATGTTGTTTAGTTGCAGATTTTGAAAGTAGACCGCATTGATGACACGCCAAGGAATGCATACGTGGCATTTGTCCTAATAGATTTTCATGTTTGGAAAGAATAGAGCCTTCAAGACGTATACGTCTAAATGTATAAAACACAGTATTATGGTTTGCAGTTGTGATATAAGATGCAAGTGATTTGTAATGAATGGCGGTATGGTCCTTTTAAGTTTCAAACCGCCTTGCAGTTTACATTTGAGCATTTATTTTATTTTATCAAAGTTGAGTTGTTTGACATAACTAGTTTTATAAAGCATAAATGCTCTATATTTTGACGGTGAATGTCTTTCTGGGCGATTTGTCTCGATGATCAAGATGCAACTAGCAGTACTGAGTACTCTGAACCAAATGTATTGTGGTTTTTGTTACGAGATATTGCGAAACAAAGATATTTTCATTAATTCCCCCTGCCTTTAAGAGTGGTTGTTTGTGTACCTAACCACCGATGGTATTTCTAAAGTTTAGACCGTGAAATATAATGCGGGCATGTATGTTTCTCTAATGCCACATCTAGTTGACATGAAAGTCAAAACCCTTTTCTTGTTCTTTGACATGATTACATTCATTTTTTAAATGTGTCCAGAGCAGAGACTGTTTTATGAAGGTTTCTGGACCTGCGAAATGCATACATGTAATGATGTAATACTGTGTTTACACATAGAGCTCACATGTGCACATTAACGTGCACAGGATTCAGTGAAAACTACCTTCATGCACAAAGGGTTTGTCCTTTCTCCAGCATTCCTCCGGCCTGATGTGTTCCGTCTCATCTGTTGAGACAAGTCTGGCTGGGAACCATCAGCCAGCGTCACTGGATGGTTGAGTCGATATGGTCTTTGGCCGCCAGGGGGCCAACACACCAAGTCTCGTGGCTCTTTCCTTATTCTGTTGTAATGGCAGCTTTATGTACTATTTCCTCTTACAAATGTGTTTTTTTTCCTTCGATATGTGCTCGCTCAGAAACCACGAGGTGATCTGGGCTGTCTGGCGGCCTGGCATTTGTTTTTGAAGTAACTTTGTTTTAACGCAGGTTACGCTTCTTGAGATTTACTTTACATGTTTCACATTCTCAGATCTGTATGTTGTTGAGTCCTTGCGAGACTAGTTTTCAGTTCAGAAAATAAGATCGCATGAAGCAGCCAGTGGGAGGTTGTGTCTAGACTGAGAGACCGTTTCCTTTCGGGAGCGAAGTTCACTGTCTTGTGCAAAAATACTGTCATATGACCGAGACAAAATAAAACATGTAACAACAAGTTGACCGTTGCTTCGTCTTTGTGAACTTCTTATAAATATGGGTCATCCCTCACCAAATTGACCAGCTAATTCAGTGATCCATTCTTAACCAGACGGGTTTCTTATTCACGCGCATGTGCACTGCAAAATCAAGGTGGGGCAAAAACTTGAATTTTTCAGAAGGGGAAAAGGAGCGAGGCAGTCTGAAGGAGACTCAAATGGGTCTCAATCGCATTTTATGTAACCTCTGGGACGTTTAACCACTTGATTTATCGCGTTTTTCTTTCTCGCTCACGCGACTCTTTCTCTAGAGGGACCATCGAGACTGCAGCAAAACGTTTTTAGAAACTTACAACAACAACAAATGATCAATTGAAGCGAATTTTCCGAGTGATGTTGACAGGAGACGTACCAGCAACAGTCGTGGCTGGTTTTATTGACATACTTTTGGACCGCTGACGCTTTGGGCCACCTGGGGCAGATTGCACTTCCTCATCGGGGACTGGATGTGTTTTTGCGCCTCGACATCAACTGTCAGTTATTTTTCGTGAATGGAAATTTGTCTTCTGTCGCTCAGAGGACGGGAGCACAGTCACCTGGTATCGCCTCAAACAGCCTGCAAACAGGTAAGAGTGTATTTAGAAATGCAGCTTTAATGGGCTGGTCGATGCAGTGACGTTGTGTTGTGGTGAAGCTTCACACGCGCATTTTCTAAAATAGAGCCAAGCTGCACTTCCGTTGGCTTACTGTACAGTAACTGATCACATCTGAAGAAGTGGATCGGAAATCATTGGGGTTTTTGGGACCTGTGACAAGTAGGCCAACACAATAGTGAAGTATATGTTGAGTGTTGCTCAAAGTGCTTTACAGTAGAACAAAAGAAGGCTTTAGTAAATATGTGATCTCCGTATTTACAACTCCCTCTGCCTTTTGGGGTGCAGAAGCTGCATCGTGCAGCTCTGTGAAGTGATTGGTATTAATGGTTTTTGCTGGTATTGTATTCTACTGACTCGATGTGATGCATCCGGACTGCTTCACAGCCTGAAACGGTTCTTTTGAAACTGTTACTGAAGTTGCAACACTGTCTGCAATTGCAGGAATGTGTATCTTGCATATGGGTTGGGTTTAACTATTGCTTCTGTCCTTTTCGGGAAATAATCAAAACAATTCAACAAGCCACCCTTGCACTGAGTGCCAAACATAAAATAGAGTTCAATGGAACAAGTCGGCTTGTTGTCAGAGGGAGGAACTGAGGACCTCGTGGGTCTGTCCAGGGGTGATGCCCCTCTTTGTCTCTGGTGCTGCTGCTGTAGCCTGAGAGCTTCTTTCACAGAGGATTCTTCTTTTAGAGTCTATCAACAATGCAAACTAGGGTTAAGCTTATGAAACAAGCACATGAAACCACAGTCATGTCAGGCACGGCTGCATCAGCAGAGCAGCATTGCACAGCACCTCAGCAAGGAAGTGTCCACTGCTCAGGCATGCCAGCTTTGCCTTACATGGTGTTCTCTTAAATGTGTTTATGTAGTAAAAGCTTCAATTACCCAACGTGGCATAGGTGTCAAAGCCGTCATTGTGTTGTTTGAACTTTGAATGTCAAAGTAAGGGGGATTTCCCCCCTTACTGACAGTCATTGCTTTTCTCTTCCTGTTAGTCTGAAGACGGCCTTGTTTTCAGCGATAAGTTGTATATTTATCAATGATAAACAGGACGCTGTTTTACATGTTCCCTATCAGTGTGCTTTAACGCCTCGTATTACTGAGCCTCACAGGCAAAACCGACCGTCATTAAAGTGATACAATGGCGGCTTGTGCTGCCTGGCCTACCACTGGACTCGTACTTCCTGTCTCACATCCTGCAGAGAGACCTCAGTTTTAGTGAGCAGTGATGCTGCACCCGAGTCCAGCTGTTGTCCCAGAGCCAGAGGGGATTTCCTCCTCTGAGTAGGTTCCTCAAGAACATCTGCAGGCTGTCAGAGCCAGCTGGGTGAACTGTTGGCATGCCATGCACTCATTCTCTCTCTCTGGACACGTCTCACTGCTCCGGTGAGTTGGTTTGTATATCTGCCAGATGACAGCTTAGGGGACAAGGACACACATCCTTGTTTCCTTCTCTCGGCACTTGGCCCTGCCACCGTGCTGCTGTAATGGTGATGATAACAGGGGTGCAGCATCAAAGCCGTCGCAGAGCATCCTGAGACTGGAGGGGCAGGATGAGGGCCAGATTACCCAGACCCCCTGCAAAAATAGAAGAGAGCTGCTGGAGCAGTCAAAATCCTATTCAAGTAAAAACAGAGAAGCATGATCAGTAAATTACACAACAAGTGTTCTACCAATAAACGACCCCTGTGAATTGTTTATTAGTCCATATTATATTATTCGATTGATAATACTGGTGCATTTTGATCAAATGAAACCATCAGGGGATTTTTAGAGGACAAATGTATCTTTGGTGTAACTGCTCACAACTCATAGACATCTGAAATGTGGCGAGGGGTCCCAGGTAGACACTGAGACTGACATTGTATTCTATGAGTTTGTTATGTTTTGTTTTATGTACGTCTTGAATGTAGCCAGCTGTCAGATAAATGCAGTGGAATGAAAAGTGCAATTCTTGCCTCTGAAATGAAGTGGAGTAAAAGTTTAAATAGTAGAAGTAGCCTAAAAAGGAAAAAAGTACGTCAAAGTTCCACTTGAGTAAAAGTGCTTTGTTGCTTTCCACGACTGAGATCTGTCAATCGCAGGTGTTAGATGTCAAAGGCCAGCGCACGCTGCTGCTGTCGAGTGACACATTTTCAGATCTGTCCACACGACCTCCAGCCTTCCTCACTTCACTGTGCCACAGCAGCGTTAACAACACCTCGCATGATCATTATTTTTACCTCTACAGATAGAAGAGGGAGTGGCAGATTTAAACAAGACCAAAGGAGATATTCCTACATTCCTGTCGTGTCTTGCTTTGTGCGCTCACACTGCCTGTGTACAGTTTAGTCTTTGACTTGCATGCTTAAGACAAGAGACTAGACAACATGTTGATCCACCGGTTTGGTTTAAACAATAGGATTTACATGTAGGCCAATGATATGTCAAAGTAGACTGTAATAGGTCAGCGTTGTTTGAAGTGATATGAAACTTCTATGTATTCGTGGTTGTTAGATTTGGAGTGAGTTTGTGCTCCTTGGGCTCTTTCCTGACTGCATTCATGTTGAGTCTGTCACACAGTTTGCTGGTTTCCTGTTGCTTAGGTCGTGCCTAGCGTCTCCTAAAACCGTCTTTCTTTCAATGGGATGGACTAATTCACTGCAGCAACGGCTGTCACGGGGCATTTTGAGGTATTTGTGTCATGAGATCCTTTTTGATGCTATGTTTGAAAGATCATTTACGTGACAATAACACACCAGCAGACACAAGTTGATTGTACTCACTGAATAAAATATGAAGTAGAATTCATGTCTCCGGACCTGCAGAACTGAGTCATTCCTGCCCCTAAAGCTACTCAGTGGACAGACTGATGATGATGGTCTCCTCAATGAGACACGGGTCAGTAGAAACTCGACCGGCTCACAATGACAGCCTTGTCCGCTCCCTGAAAAAAGAGCAAGCTGTGGTTCCATGTGGAGCTCTCTGGAAGTGGCAATGTGACACCATGACAGACTGAGTTCTGTCCCATTCAATGGGCTGCTGCTGGCCCGCCGCTGAGATGCATTCACTGTCCCAAAAGAGAGGAAATAAAAAGTGCTGTTGTGTGTCGGCCTTGGCCCCATTGATCCACACTTGGTGAGATCACTTTTCTCTTTCAACAAGGACTTTGACTTGACAGATTCTGTCAATTGAGTTTTTAGAATATAACTGGCAGAATTCCCTGCTTTAAGTTATAACTCAGAGAGATTTTAGTCAGAATAATGGAGCAGCAATGACTTATTAGCAGCATGGCTCTCGGGAGTCGGTCCACCACTTTGGTCCAGACTGAAACATCTTAACAACAATTGGATGGATTGACATCTCCTGGTCCCGACATGATGAATCCTACTGACTTCACACCGCGAACACAACATACAGGTTGACATTGTGGATTCATTGGGAAATATCTTGCGTTACAATTTGGTGAATATATTTATGGTTTCTGTTCACCTTTGGGGATCCCCTCACATTTGAACGGTGGTAAAAGTGTTAAGATATTATAGAATAGTAAAAGTATGCAAATATCATCAATAAAATGCACTTAAAGTATTTAAGTACTGACTATCCAGCTAAAATAGGCTCTGTCATTATAACTTTCTTCTATATTATACTATTACATTATTATTGATGTATTTTGCTGGCTCTGGTCCAGGTCATTTTATTCATTATATATACTGTTGGCTGGTTAACGGCTTAATTTATAAATAGTTCAATTTAGTAGACTAAAGAGCATACATTACCACACAATTTAAATCAAGGAAAGTACACATAATTACTGAATTGTGTAAATGTAATTGCTTACTTTCCACCACTGTTTTTTATGTCGCACAGTGGTTTCAAACCTGTGGTCGGACACAAGATGATTAATGTTATAGGAGATAATCCAAAATATTAACATTTTTGTGACTTTTACTGAAGAAATACTGGATACCTTTGGCCTAGCAGGCCTCTAAATATTATGTAAACAAATAATAATTGAGAGCGGAAATCTCTTTGGTTGAACTGCTCATGACTTGTGTTGAGGGGTCTCGTGGTACGAGTCGTGTGGCTTCCTTCACAATGAGCATTAGAGCCTCGAAGCACTGCGAGCATGGCTTCAGACCTTTGCGGTTTCTTTTCCTGTCATGACTTTTGGTGCCGTGTGAAATGTCAAAGTGTAATGTAGAAAAGATGGGTCGGGATGAGCAGATGCAAAATGGGGGGGGAGGGGGGATGTGTCCAGATAGACAGCCGCAGTTCTCCGTGGGGGACGACATCCGTCTCACCCTCGTCACACGGAGTGATGACAGTCCTCTTTGGGACGCGTGAGAGTGTTTTGTTGTGAAGAGGCTGGTCACTTAAACGTGTGACAAGGCAAACATGCCAGTTATAAATGAATTAGAAGAAAGATGCTTTTAAAAAGAAGAGCATGGAGAGTGATGTCATAGAAATATCTGACCCCCCCACACCCCCTCCCAACACATACAGGAAGTTGACAGCATCATAAATTACATGTCGGAGGATGTGACCTCATGTAAAGTGGCAGATGTATCAAAGCCAGGATTTTCCCTGAGCTCAGGCCATTGAGCCTCACCTCTTCTCCATGGGAACTAACACAAGGAGAGAGAGGAAGTGGGGTTTTGTGGTTCTGGGGGAGGATTAAGAGGGGGCGGGCAGGGGGTGTTGAGTGTGACTTAACCCATAGGTCATCATTCTGTTATAACGTGGTTGTGCGTGTATCATGGAAACACTGCTCGTGGGTGACTCAGGCCCGAGCTGATGGTCACCAGTGGCTGCTTTATTGGCGTAAAGAAACGCTGGGCTGGACGAGTCCCTCGGGCCGGTCAGCTCTCGCCACAAGTTTGCATTCCAGCACTGAAGAAAGCTCTCTGGATCCCTACAAGGGCCAGTCAGTGGACCAGTGTGTGTCCACTCTGGGTCCAACTGAACTGGTTTACCAACTGAACTGAACCACTTGCCGAAGCAGTCACGTGGTACAGCCGGGCAGCGAGGCTTCGGATCCACAAACTGCTGATTGAGATGGCGCCAGTGTGTGTGGCCTGCCGTCTGCCGATGTTGTGTGTTTTTGTACTGTTTCTGTCTTTTTTGATGCAAAACGTCAACTCTCTGCTGGTGTATAATCGCCAAACACTGCTGGACCTCCGATTCTCTGCCGCTAATCCGGCAAGGACTACTCGTGGTGGAGATGGAACGTTGCCTCCGTTTTTATCGGGGGGACTGGTTTACCTGTGCCGCACCCCGGCTCCACCTACACGCTGTAAACGCCACCGCCGCCGGGGAAAACGCAGTGGTCGACTGGTGAGAATGAGGGCTTCTTCAGCTCCTCGTCTCCCTTTTCCGAGGCGTTTCCTGGACCCTGTCGACGCCTGGCTGGTACCTGCCGTCGACCCGGATGTGGCTTTCCTGCACCGCGGGACCTGCTCCTCTCGTCCCCGCTGCCGCGGAGTTAATCCGCATAACCTGAGGTCTCTGTGTCGGGCTCCCCGGACCTCTAACGCCGCCAATCTGCCAGCCCCTACCAGGTTTGGCCTGGTCAACGCAAGATCGCTGACTAATAAGACTTTTGTCCTAAAGGATTTCTTCACGTCCAAGGGCTTGGACTTCCTCTTCGTGACTGAGACATGGCTCAGTATTGGTGAGTCCAGCGCGTTCACCGAACTTGTACCGCAGCACTGCTGTTATTTTAACTCTCCGCGGACGTCAGGCCGAGGTGGAGGTATGGCAACTGTTTTTAAGAGTGACTATAAATGCCAGCAGATTTCACTGACATTCTCACCTGGCAGCTTTGAACTGAGCATGTTCGAGCTTGGTCGCGCTCATACAGTGCTGTGTACTGTGGTCTATCGACCTCCCAAATACAATAAGGGATTTTAAAATGATTTCTCCGATTTCTTGGCTGAAATTATGCCAAAATATGATCGTGTTCTTATTGTTGGGGATTTTAATATTCATGTGTGTTGCCCCGACAAACCTATGGCAAAGGACTTTTTAGACCTTGTTGATTCTTTCAATCTTGTGCAGTCTGTGTCTGGCCCCACGCAGGAACACGGACATACACTTGATCTTGTTTTATCTTATGGTTTGCCTGTTCTCAACCTGGAGATTTGTGGCGCCTTTTTCTCTGATCATATGCCTGTATTATTTGATGTGAGTCTTGCTTGTGAAACGGTTAAGCCGTGCGCTCCTGCCCGTTACGGCCGTATGATGAAACCTTCCACTGCTGCTAGTTTCTCTCCTGCATTTCTAAACCTAGCCCAGTCTGATACTATGTCCTCTGACTCCTTGGACACTGAGCAATTAACCTCAGCCTTTCTCTCTTCCTGCACTGGAGCTCTTGACATTGTTGCTCCCCTGAAACTCATGCGCCCCAGACCTAAATCCGAACCCTGGCTTAATGACGTCACTCGCGCTGCTAGGCGTGAATGCCGGCAGGCTGAGCGTAGGTGGAAGAAAGACAAGCTTCATGTAACTCGTGACATTTTGAAAGAAAGCTGGAGAAAGTATCAGAGCATTGTAAAGTTGGAAAAGATGAGTTACTTTTCTAAGATTATCTCTAGTAATTTAAACAAACCTCGTGTTCTTTTTAAAACCATTGATGCGATGCTAAACTCTCCTTTACTCACTTGTATTGAAGCTTCAACTGAGGTATGTGAAAAATTCCTCTGCTATTTCATTGACAAGATCTCCACTATTAGAGCCAGTATCTCACCACCTTCTTTCGACCCTCCATTGATATCATATGCGCTGTCTTCCAACAGTTTGGACCAGTGTCGTTGTCATCTCTCTGTGACATTGTTGCTAAATTGAGGCCATCGTCTTGTCCCACAGACCCAGTCCCTCCTCGACTTTTCAAAGAGATATGGGACACTATTGGTTCTAATGTCCATACTATTATAAATAGCAGCCTAGAGTCCGGTTCTGTGCCAGTTTATTTCAAACAAGCGGTTGTGGTACCTCTGTTAAAAAACAAATCTGGACACTTCTGTCTTCGCTAACTACAGACCCATCTCGAAACTTCCTTTTATTTCAAAAATATTGGAGAAAGTCGTACTCTTACAGCTGCAGTCTTTCATACATGCACACAATATTTTCGATATGTTTCAATCCGGTTTTAAAGCGCTTCACAGTACTGAGTCTGCCCTTCTAAGAGTGTTCAATGACCTCCTGGTCACTACAGACTCTGGTGACTCTGCTATCTTAATGCTCTTAGACCTCACAGCTGCTTTTGATACGATTGACCATTCCATCCTTATCTCTCGCCTAGAGCACTGTGTGGGTATCAGGGGCATTGCCTTAGAGTGGTTCAGGTCCTACCTGTCCCAGCGATCTTTCTCTGTTAGTCTTGGTGACTTCGCATCGTCTTCTGCCCCCCTATCCTGTGGAGTTCCCCAAGGTTCCATTTTAGGGCCCATTTTATTTTCCTTATACCTTCTCCCCTTGGGCTCATTTTAGAAAACATGGCGTCTCCTACCACCTTTATGGACGACTCCCAAATATACATACCCCTAAAGAAACGCACCTGCTCTCTGACGCCCCTGGTTGACTGTCTCAATGACATAAAGGCCTGGATGGCGCGAAACTTTTTAAACATAAATGAGAGTAAACGGAGGTAATTGTGTTTGGACCAAATGGCGATGTCCCCTCCATTGACCTGGGTTCCCTGCAACAGTATGCAAAACCCATGGTCTCTAATCTGGGCGTTAAAATCGACAGTGGTTTTAAATTAGATAAACAGATAAACTCTGTGGTTAAGTCCAGTTTTTATCACCTGAGGCTGCTGTCCAAAATTAAACCGGTTTTATCCGCTTCTGATTTTGAGCGTGTAATTCATGCATTTGTTTCTCGCGTTTAGATTACTGTAATGCACTTTATGCCGGCTTAAACAAGACTTGCTGGCCGCCTGCAGCGTGTGCAAACGCTGCGGCTCGGTTGCTTACAGGATCCCGCAAGTACGATCACATCACCCCAGTCCTGTCTTCACTCCATAGGCTTCCTGTCCACTTTAGAGTTCATTTTAAGATTTTATTGTTTGTTTTTAAAGCGCTTAATGGGCTGGCCCCTCAGTACATCTCTGACCTCATACAGGTGTACACCCCCTCAAGGGGTCTGAGATCGGCTGACCAGCTCCTCCTAGTAGTCCCTAAAACTAAGAAAATTACCAGAGGAGACCGGGCCTTCTCAGCAGTAGCCCCCAGGCTCTGGAACGACCTGCCCCCCCAGGTCAAATTGTCGCCCACCCTCCAAACCTTTAAGTCCCGCCTGAAGACCCACCTCTTTTCCCTCGCTTTCGAGTCAGTTTGAGCTATGTTTTGTATTGATTTCTCTCTATTTTGTTTGTATGCCTTTTATCTACTACTGTAATATTATATTTTATTATTATGCTATGCTTACTGTGAAGCACTTCGTTAAACCCTCTGTTTTAAATATCTGCTATATAAATAAATTGGATTGGATTGGATTGGATCTAGAATAAAAAGTACAAAAATAAGTAAAGTTTCATGCTTTTTATTTATTACTTAGAATATTATTCCAAAACATACTTTATAGTAGTTATTATCCATCAACACAGAAGCCTCATCTTTATGAAATAATGCGTCATGGAAACATTCGGCCCAAGTTGTGAAAGTGGGATTTAAAAAAAGACTTCTTAGTTCTGCTTTCTTTATCAGCGAGTGATTTCTACTGACACTCAGGGTTATTCCTGGGTCAAAATGGGTCTTCGGTGCTCCCAAAAAATGTGTTTGCGCTGTGCGCGCACGGTCTATATTACCATGTCACCGTAATTAGCAGACATCTATGTATTTTTTTTCCCCATAAATAATGGAGGCAGTGCTTGAGGAAATCATTTTGCTTCCACTTTAGATTAAAATAGATAGGCTAATAGATTGACAATTAGAGATGCACCGATCAGGTTTTTTGGTGCCGATCACTGATCACTGAAATCAGTATCTGCCGATCCGAAAATACCGATCACCGATCATGGTGTCGATTGAAGCATTCTATTTATTGTGTAGCATTATTGCCTAGGAATATGAGGAAATACATATATAAAGCACCTCAAACATTAAAGAAATTACGGATTTCTTTAAACATTTACGACTTTTACTTTGAAAAATGTCCTAATTGATACATTAAAATGTATTGATTGCCAGTGATGGGGATTTCAGATATGTATGGAACACATCTGCATTATTCATTTCCTGGAACTCTTGTCGAAATCTATATACAGGACTTTTTTTAACATACAAAAGTCGGACTTATTTTTATAAACTCTTCCTTGGTACAGCAAAAATGTTTTAATATAAGCATAATTTAAGCTAAATCTCAGAAACGATCTATAAAGATACAAAATCAGTTCATTGTTTCCTTGTATATGTTAGTGTATGATTTGTTGACATCTTATTTTGAAAAACGGATGTTGTTTCACGTGGTTCTTTCCGCTAACTTTGCAAAACCAAATGTTGTCACGTAAATCCTTCCGCTAACTTTATCAAAATCCTCGCGCGCTCCCGATCGAATGCGTGTACCGTGAACATCAGTCTATAGGTGCACAGACATGTGAGTGTCGGCTGAGTTGACGCAGTGATTCAACTCCGGGGACAGGGATGCCGCTCGGTGCGTGATTATCCCCTCGTGGACCTCTGCACTCTGCCGGCCCTCGCCGGGCGCATTGTCTCAGTTGCGATGCGGCGCGATTGAAACGTCTCTGATAGTTCTCGCAGATGTTACGTCATCTGATCGGCCGTTTTGAGAACGCCGATCAAAACCGATAATGGGAATATCGGCCGATATGGATCGGCGCCGATCAGATCGGTGCATCCCTATTGACAATAGTCCAGGTGTATTCGTGCACGTCGGGCTGTTGAGTGAGTGATCAGCAGCTGGCCGCTCTGTCCATTCGCGCACCTCACAGTTGCGTATTGATCAGACAAGAAGACACGCTTATCAACTCGATTACTATTGATCAAAACAGAACGAGGGTTCGGCTGTAGCCTACTTGAAACATACTATTGAGAACATATTCGCTGACATGCACGTGATGAACAAAGTTTTTGGTTTTTTTTTTCTCCATCACGGACTTTTTTTTGCCTTAGGAGCTCGGGATTTGTCATAGGCGTTCGGGAAAACGGCTTAGGCGCGCGCCCAAATTTTCTCTATGCAGGAAAAACCCTGACACTATCTGATCTGAATCTACTCTTGTGCGTTCTGATAATAGTTGACTTGTTTACTATGAATGAGTATGTGCACCGACACAGCAAAACCCACACATTCACTTTCTTCCTGACAGTTTGTGGTTGAGTGAATATCTTTTGAAGCAAGGGCGTCAAACTGATGACATTCTGTTTCCCTTAGGTGCTGAAGGCGTGTGTGTGTGTGTGTGCCAATCAGCTCTAATGGTAGCAGCTAGAAGACATCACCTGTGAGAGGGTTGAACCACCTCACCATGACACAGGTCCAGGTAAGATCGGCCTCCAGAGTACATGCTTGTCTAAACTCCGGTACACATCATGAAATGTCCGCCGAGTCATTTGTGAGACATTTGTTTAATACAGAGTGATCTGCCCATGTTCCCGTAGACTTCATGGACACAGGGCACAGAGTGTGTGGCCAGGTATAACTTCAAAGGCACATCAGAGCAGGACCTGCCCTTCAATAAAGGAGATGTGTTGACCATTGTTATTGTCACAAAGGTAATATTTCATGGCCTAACTTATGTTCCTATACATATATAATTTTGCTGTAGATATAAAAACACATGGAAGGACTTCATGGTTGTGTTTCCTTATCCACACTATTTTTTTTAAATTTCTTAATTTTAACCATTTGTGAAATTTTGTGTTTCAGGATCCAAACTGGTACAAAGCAAAAAATTTCGCAGGTCGCGAGGGAACAATTCCAGCCAACTATGTTCAGAAAAGAGAAGGAGTGAAATCTGGAGGGAAGCTGAGTCTAATGCCGTGAGTGCTTATCAGAGTTGACATGCCCAGTGTGATCACGTTCAAGGCAAACAGGATTAGGTTGGCGTTGTCTGTAACTCAAAGGTTGCCACCACACCAGCTTGGTGTGGCTTTTGCAGCTACGGCTAAAATAGCTCGACTTTGCCTTCTTCCTATGGCGGTGTGGTTGCTGAAGGCAGATGGGCTATTTGTCGCGGCAGTGACGACGTAGCTATGTGAATGGGGACCACAGTTTGGTCGGGCTGTGTTGTAATTGCAGTGCACTTGTTTCTGTTTCCAGCTCGGCCTTGCTTGAACTTGTGCTCCGTAGTTTCCTGTTGTTTCCTTTCTATCTCCGACCGAAGTAATCTTAAAAATCTCCCGGTTGTGCTGGTATGTGCATGAGAGCATGTCAATGAGTGACAGGTTTATTTATGGAGCCCGTAGTCACACAACAACAACCACTGGCAAAAAACAGGCAGGCAGAAAATGACATACTTTAGCTGCTCTGAGCTTTAAATACTCACCATTGACCCTTAACCACCCCTTATGCATATTTACAGACATACAGTAGATTGTCTTATTTAGACATACAGAATGTTGTGACTAAGAATCCATTTTCATGGGTCGAGGAACGCCACCTGATCTCATCATATGAAATGCTGTTGTCCTTATTGTTAAATGTCAGCAGTCATGAAGTTGAGAGTTGAATGGTAAAGGGGATCTAGGGGTATCAGAGTGCATGCAGCATTTTGTATAATACATCTTAACTCCCTGTAATACAGAGCTACAAGGGAAACTGTTCTTCCTTCAACTCTGAGAGAAGCTGCTTCTGTGTTTCCATCATTTTCTCAGTTTTCCAATGTGCTATTTTTGTGCTTGATATTCAAATGTTATTTTCTCATGGAGCCCAATGCAAATGAGTTTATCGTACATTATGTTACCCTCTCAGTAATAGAACTGGTCACTGTGGATATGCAAATAACTGTAATCTATACCTCACCATCTCCAAAACGGTATTTGTTTTATTTGCAATTTGCATTAAAACAACAAATGTCTCAAAGACTAATGGAAAATAATCCGCTTTTACACGCTAATATTGTTCTGATTGATACTTCTTCCAACAGTCAGAGGCCTCCCATCCAGTGCTGGCAGAGTGTATACTTGTATGCTTGTACTATTAATAATTACTATATGCTCATTTTGGAGGCTGTAGTTTGCATTGCTGCTGAACTGTGTTATACTGAGTAACCGAGTGGTGTTTCAAATATTCTACCCCATAATAAAAATAGTGTGGACGATATACCAGAAACACTTCTTAGTAGCAGTGTAAAGTGGTGTATGCAACAGTGTACCTAATAAACCGGCAACTGGTTTTACCTGTAATATGCTTTGTACTGCTTGATGCAAACAGTTGGGAGTCTGCAGAAAGGATCCAAGTAGATGTCAGTCATCTGGTCTCTAAAATGTCTTTTCTTTTGGATGCTCAGTCACCTCTCTGGTTCTTCCACTCCCAGATGGTTTCATGGGAAGATCACGCGGGATCAGGCAGAGCTGTTGCTTCACCCTCCTGAAACCGGCCTGTTCTTGGTGCGAGAGAGCACCAACTTTCCCGGCGACTACACCCTGTGTGTGAGCTGCGACGGTAAAGTGGAGCACTACCGCATCATCTACACCAACGGCAAGCTGAGTATCGATGACGAGGGGTACTTTGATAACCTCATGCAGCTGGTCGAGGTAAGACATTAACACTTGGCTTTGTTTTCTAATGTTGGCTCCGGTGCTCTGTAGAGCTTTGGTCTACTCTATGTTTGCTGTATTTTCCTGTTTTAGAGGCCCCACGTCTCTGTGCTACGTCACAGACGACATACAGTTCCTGGAACAAGTAGTGAACAGGAAGTGTCAAAGAGGAAGAGTGAACAGTATGCTAGGGGTGCAGAGTTCTAACCTCAAGAGACGCCAAGCTTTTTACTCTTTACTCTTCCTGACGAGCCTGCTTATTTCGAACCGAAGCATATACTATATACTCGACAGAGTAAAATAGAGGGGCATGAGTCATTTTAGTCTGACCTATTTGAGAGGAAACCTTGTCTGTTGTCCATTATATATTTTGCTAATTTGATTATACAGCCCTCTATGGGTCATTATGAAACACTGCTCACTGAGTTGTATTGGCCCTAAACGGTGGTGTTGCTTTTGTCTTATTAAGTTTGATGTGACCGTTTGTGGTACAGTCATGTGCTTAAATATTTCATACATTTCTTTTTGTTGTAGCACTACACCAAAGATGCAGATGGCCTGTGCACCAATCTAATAAAGCCAAAAGTGGAGGAGGGGTCGGTGGCCGCTCAGGATGAGTTTTCCAGGGGTATGATGCAACCACATCGTTTGAACCTTTTTGTTCATGCAAAGCATGTATGAGCCTGTTATGTTATGTTTCTCTCTTTAAATGACCAACAGGTGGCTGGTCGATGAGCAGGAAAGACCTCAAGCTGCAGCAGATTATTGGGAAAGGAGAGTTTGGAGGCAAGTAGCTTTACGTTTACACTGCATAGTACAAATGACTCAACTGTATTAAGTTGTTTACATGTGCTGGGGGTCAGATATGTATTATGGACATGCTAACAGGGAGAAGAGATGGAGCGGGACTGGTTTTACTTTAAAAAGAACTTTGCGTCAACAATAATAGGTAAAGAAATGGGCATTATCGTTGGGTTTTGATAAAAGTCAAGTAAAAACACAACTAGATTTAATTCAAAGTCATTGACTTATAACAATCTAACCTTCCCTCAAGCCCAATGTGATTTAAGGAAAGTTTTTTTCTTATTTTAGTTTCTAGTTTTGCATCAGGAAGACGGTTAATTAAGAGTAGACATTGTTAGATGTATGTCAATAATCAATTGTTATCATTTGTGATCTTTCCAGATGTCATGGTGGGAGACTATAGAGGGACCAAAGTAGCTGTGAAGTGCATAAAACATGACGCCACAGCGCAGGCCTTTATTGCAGAGGCTTCCGTCATGACGTAAGGAAAACATTTTAATTTGTTGTTCACTTTTGCTCTTTTATTTAGTTTTTCAGAAACATGAATAAACGAGTAAGATGTAAACTACATTCCATGTCTGTGTGCTCCTCTCCTTCCAAAGGCAACTGCGGCACGATAACCTGGTGCAGCTGCTTGGAGTGATTGTGGAGGAGAACGGGAGTCTGTTTATAGTGACTGAGTACATGGCCAAGGTGGGGGGCAGACGGTCTGATACATACGTTAGCATCTTTAGTACTTTGATAAAGTTGTCACATCTCTATTTGTTTATCTTTAGGGCTGTTTGGTTGACTACTTACGTTCCAGAGGCCGGACAGTACTTGGTGGAGATGCTCTCCTGAATTTTGCACTGTGCGTATAACTGCTGTTTTCTACCATCTACAAGTATTCTGTTTTACGTGTAGACTCTACAGTTTTTGATCTGCGGGGCTGTGGAAGACTGTATGTGTTTTTACAATAAACTTATTGTTTACCTCCTCCACCTACCTCAAAAACAGGTCAATATTGTCAAATGAAGAGGTTAATGTTTGTTTTATGCATTAACATTTGTTGATGGTTAGAAGTGTAAAGAGCAATAATGCACCAGTAAAGGAGGAGAAGAAATCAACGAAAGCAAATGTTTAACGGAGATGTGCAACGTATTGAAGTTGAGAAACACTGAATGTAGAATACGCTATGTTTCTTTGCCAGATGTTCTGTTGGATTATTAGGACATTCGTACTACATGTGTGTGATCCCAAGACTGTAAAGCGAAAACTCCTTCAGGTTTTGAACTTTCTATTTCTTGTGTTTTTACAGAGATGTCTGTGAGGCCATGGAGTACCTGGAAATAAATAACTTCATCCACCGAGACTTAGCAGCCCGCAATGTTCTCGTATCAGAAGACAACATGGCCAAAGTCAGTGACTTCGGTCTGACCAAGGAGGCCTCTTCCATTCAGGACACGGCTAAGCTGCCTGTGAAGTGGACATCGCCAGAGGCCCTCAGAGAAAAGGTAACCTGTTGTTCACAATGACTGTTGCCATGTTGAGTTGTGTTCTTTGCCATGTGTAGGTCCCACTCACTTAAATACACTTTTGTGTGTGTTTTTCTCTTCAACAATAGAAATTTTCCACCAAATCAGATGTTTGGAGCTACGGTATTTTGCTTTGGGAGATTTACTCTTTTGGCCGAGTGCCTTACCCGAGAATTGTAAGTATCAATATATGTTTGGAGGAGGCATACAGAACATATAATTAGGGTTAGGAATTTGATTTAAGAGGGAGATTAATCAGCAATGCAATTACAGTCCAGATGTGTTCCTCTTGCTGTAAAACTTCACCCTAAAGGTCCAATATTTGGTGTGGTATTGTAACTTTTATATATATATATATATTTGATGTAATGTACATTAAAAAACTGAATATAAATTACATTCTTAAAAAAAAGAAGTGAAAATCCAAATTGGTAAATTCTTTGGTTACTGTATATACTTTGTACTTTAACGTGTTCTGTATTTTTAACCAGCCACATTATTTTCCTGAAATAGACCTCCATGTGATACGGAATACACAGATCTCACTGTTTTGTTAAAGTAAGTTATGTTTGCTGTCAGCACGTCTGTCTACCAACAACTTTTTCCATTCCGTAGCCATTAAAGGAAGTTGTGCCTCGAGTGGAGAAGGGTTACAAAATGGACTGTCCAGAAGGCTGTCCTGAAGTGGTGTACAACATCATGAAACAGTGCTGGAACCTGGATCCTGCTGCCCGACCAAGCTTTCAAATGTTGAAGGAGTGGCTCCAACATATCAACCAAGGGATGGTAAAAAAACAATGAGACTTCTCACAGAACAGACAGGAAAAGTGACTTTGCTATTCTTTCATTTTGACCACCTGGACCATAACCTAAGAGGAAAAAATAATTTCAAAAGACTGCTCTTCCAAAGTTCATGACGAAGTTTGCTTTCACACATTGTCCCTGAACCGTTAAGCAAAACTGTCGATATTATGCTCCTCAGCATGACCCCTCACCTCGAGTGAGTCTTTCCGGCTCGGTTACCGGCGAGTCTGTCCTTTGAACACACCGCTGCCTCCCAGCCACAGTGCCTTGACCTTTTTTAGAAATATTTCATGTCTTTTATGTTGATATCCTTGGCCATTTTGGTGGCATCATTACATTTCTTGAACATGTAGAGTAGCCCGTGACATAATTTGACTGAGTTAACTGAATCCATGGTATCAGTTTAAACAGGAAAGATGCTTAAAATTTAGGAATACAGTTGTGATACATCATGTATCACTGTATTATTTGTACAGCTTAAAATAACTTTGATTATAAAGCTCTTTTTTTTTCATTGCCATATGATTTGAAATGTGTTTGGATCCCTTCATAAGTCAAAAAAGGAAGCAGAAGTTGTCATCTTTTCTACTGATATAATAACACCATTCATCTCAGTCAGGATCATCACATAAATTCCCATGTACAGAATGTTCCCTCTAAATATAAACAAATGTTTTTATTTTTTGAATCTTTGGATTTAACCAAATGTTCTGGATTTTCTATGTAACGAGAAACTGAGTGTTAATAATTTTTACTGTGCTTCCATTTTCAACAATAAAGAATAAGAATACATCTTGAAAATTGTTTCGCAATAGTGACTATGTTTAGCATCCTTCCTCATCAATTGGTCAGTGAGTTGAAGTACAGCTATAATGTTCCTCTAATGCTGTATTTAAAATAAAGAAGAATTTAGAGTTATTTATACTTTAGGGTTTTTTGTTACTTTCTACTTCAACCACCGTTATTATATGGACAACAATATATGTGTTTTGCATAAAAGGTTCTGCGAAGCAACATGGATTCGATTAATATATTAAAGTAAAAACAAAGAAATACCAATATTTAAAGCTGTTGTCACATTGTGGGCTACCCTTCTTTCAGCATTGCAACACATTTATTTATTTACTTATTTTATTGACGTTATTGCTATTATTCAGTGCAGCTCACAAACAAGGAAACAGTGTCATCAAGGGTAAGGCTTTCTTAATTAAGGACAGCGAGATATTAATTTTCAATTTCTTACAAATAAACAGAAAATCGTGAATAAGGTTAAGTCAGTGTCCTTCAAAATAAAAAATGTAAAAGAACATTAATTGTCATAGATTATTTTTTTAAGTGTAAATGTATAATAAAGATAAGAACATATATTTTTATTGTGTCTTCTTGAAGGATGTTGCTCAGCGAAGCAACATGTAAAACTATTTTCGAATTCCCCTGCACACTGAATCTACATTGTGTTTTTAATCAAAGAATAAACCCCCTAAATAAACGCAAGCGGAACCACGACAAAATCCACTGCGAAAAGGGGGGCTTATTTCTGTGCAGCACCCTGTGGTGCTACAGGAAAATGAAGCCTGAAAACAGAGGCGAGTTGGCAGAGAACAACTCGGGGCTCGCGGATTAATCCAGGCTTTGTTCAAGTTAGTGATGGAAAATGAAGCGGATGTCTTTTATCGGGAGCTGCCAAAAGTGGTAAGTCACCAACGTATTGTTTCATTTTCGGAAGAGAAGAGAGTCAGAGGGGTTTGAAGATTTAAAAAAATGTATTTTACTTGACGTGTGTCGCGAGCGAGGTGCTGACGTCAGCGTTTCAACTGTCACCAGGAGCTTCACGCGCACCTCAATGGCTCCGTCAGTTTCCACACCATCGAGAAACTCATCAGCCGAAAACCGCATCTCCACATTGAACACGGGATGACTGCCATCGGAAAAGGCCAGCGGAGGACACTGGATGAGTGAGGGCAACTTACAGCAAACGTTTCATGCGAGTGTTGTTGATGAATTCATCAATTGGCGTAATTCGTCATTACGTCATTCATAAAAAAAAATAAAAATGCAAGATGTAATGTTAGTATAGAAACAAACAGTTGTAATTAAATTCATGTAAGCTATTACAGTAATGTGTTTCTTTGTTGGCAGTGGTACAGAAACAAAAGTGTGTTAATGCTGACGATGGTAAGAGGGTCTTTGTTTGTCAACATGGCGGTCTGTCCGCAGGTGTTTTCAGGTCTTCAAGGTCGTTCATCAGCTGGTGGACACAGAGGAGGACATCCTGATGGTGAGTACTGGCTTGTTTTGTTGTCAAAATTAAATTGCCTTTGTACAGGCAAAAAGTGGGAAATGTTTTCCCCAGAATATCAGTGACAGGTGTTTTTCTTCTTCTTTCTTCCCAGGTGGCGACAGATGTTATCAGGGAGTTTGCGGCTGACGGTGTCAAATATTTAGAGCTGAGGAGTACCCCAAGGGAGGAGAAAAAAACTGGTAAAGACACATGGAGCCTCATATTTTTGATGAAGTGATTTACTTTCAGGGTTGTTTTATCAAATTATTAGTTCGACAAGTTGTATTGTGTTTTTCTTGAAGGCTTGACAAAAAAGAGATATGTTGAAACTGTCATCAAAGCCATCAAACAGTGTAAAAATGAGGGACTGGACATTGATGTCAGGTAGGAAGAACCTGTGTTATTTACATTTTTTATTTTGAGTGTAAAACCACCAAAGTGCTGCATAGTTTTTGCGTGTTGACCACAGTTGCACACTTTGAAAGCATCCATTTGTCTTCAAGGTTTTTGGTGGCAATTGACCGTAGGAATGGGGCTGAAGTTGCCATGGAGACCGTAAAGCTTGCTGAGGAGTTCATGCTGTCAACTGACGGTTTGGTGTTGGGAGTTGACCTCAGTGGAGATCCAATGGTCAGCCAATATTGCATATTTGCATAATCCGAGTTTAAAAACAACACTATTGGTGATAGCTGTGATTTATCTCAGTACGGTGGTGCCAAGATTAACTGATTTAAATAACACAAAGAACTGGATCTCGGCGTTAACACGTTCTGCCTTTCACAGATGGTTGATGTATTTCTCATGCAGATTAAAATGATAGTTTTACTCCTTTTATATGACACATCGTGAGGGTTAAGACACCCACTAGTTCGCTGTAGTTCTTATAATCCACGTCATACAAAAGAGGGCTTTTACTTATGATCACAACTCTCTTGTGAAATTGTGTTTTTAAAAGCTGCAGTGTTTTCAAATGTCATTTTTGACAATCTTAGTATCACAAATGAAATTGCTTTGGCTGGTAGAAACTATAGCAAATCATGTTAACGGTATTCAGATTAAATACCATTTATTCATATTTTATCAAGGATTTTTTTTGCCATCAACTGCATCTAGACTTTGTCACAATAATTCAGAGTAATTCATGTAATTTTCATCTTAAGGTTGGCCATGGCAAAGATCTACTTCCTGCTCTGCAGAGGGCCAAGGACTGTGGACTGAAGTTGTCACTGCACCTCTCAGAAGTATGACCTTAATGTTATTCAATATCTGTAGTGACAATGTCTGTCAATGATCTGACGTGACAACAAAAACTGTTGCAGGTCCCATCACAGCTGGAGGAGTCCGATTTGCTGTTGAATCTTCCTCCAGACAGGATCGGCCACGGCACCTTCTTGCATCCTGAAGTGGGTGGATCTCAAAGTCTTGTGGACAAAGTGGTGGCGAACAACATACCGCTGGGTAAGAGTGAGGTGACACTATTATTTTTGTGTGCATGCAGTAAATTGACCAGCTCTTTTTCTTGTAGAGCTTTGTCTGACATCAAACGTCAAAGGACAGACTGTACCGTGTTACTCCGAACATCATTTCAAGTACTGGTACCAGATGGGCCATCCGAGTGTGATTTGTGTAAGTATCCTTCATTACGCTGCAGTCTGATTGGTTACCTTACTTTTACGTGCATAAAACACTTCACAGAATAATCTAAAGATCTCATAGCATTTCTATGACATACTATCCTGGGAATTGTTAAGGCTTAATCTACTATCGCTCTTATGACATTTTAATGACATTGTACTATATTACATTTTATGACGTATTATACGAGAAATTTGTATGGCAAGTGTTTAACGGCCTAAATGACTTCATTTAATGACGTTAATACCTTTTCAGCATAGGATAGTATGAATTTTTAGCTTGTGTTCTTTATGACATAGTTCTTTAAAAGGCTTACTATATGTGCACTTATTGATGGCATACTATTGCATGACTTGGTGGTTTTATGATCAATTATGACTCTTTACAACAGACGTTTCTGAATTGACAGTTCTTTATTACATCGGGGGTTCTCAAAGTTTGAATGACTGAGCTGACACTTAATGGTTGAAGTTGAGTGTGAATAATGATTTATTCTGTCACATTACAGACTGATGATAAGGGAGTCTTCAGTACAGACTTGTCTCAAGAGTATCAGCTGGCAGCGTCCACATTTGGGCTCAGTCGTGAAGCCGTATGGAATCTCTCCCAGCGGGCCATCGACTGCATCTTTGCACCCGACGCCGTGAAGCAGCAGCTCAAACAGAAGTGGCTCGCGATAAAGCCTCAGGTGTTCAAGTGACCAGCTCAGTGGAACCCACAGCCAGTATACCTCACATTTCAGTTTTTTAAAGACTTTCCATAACACTTTTGTAAAAATGTTTGTAAAAACCAAGTAAATTATATCCATTTAGTACAAGTGTAAGTGTGTTGTATTCTACTACTATACAGAGTATGTGCAATGTTGCACACACCATAAAATCAGAGCAAAACACTTGTCATGACATACTTTAGAAATGAAGATGTATCTGGTAAGAATAAAAAAGACAGAATAAAAACACAATTTCAACAGGTATCCAGTCTTTTGGCTGCGCTCCAAATAACAGATCATGTTGACTCTGTTTCATGTAGCACAGTCCTATCAACACAGCTGTATTTATTGTCGCACCTTCTTTCCAAATTTGCCATGCTTGTCCTTGCTCTTCTTAAATTTGCTGTGTTGCATTTCCTTTTTGTTTACTTTCCCGTGCTCAGGAGCCCCGATATTTGCGTGTCCCCCATCCAACTTCCTCTTCTTGTCACTGTTGGGTGGAGGATGCTGTTACAAACAGCTTTTTACAGCAAACACACTTTTGCCAAAGATGCAGAATAACAGTGTACCTCTTGATGCTAACGATAGCGCTGTTCCCTGCCTTCTTCAACACCTGGTCCCATTCCTCCTCATCTCCACAGATCTTGTACCTGTGAATACAAAGAAAATCATTAGAACTGCAGCAAATTTCAAATGCGTCATATAAATAAACGCATACTCACTCTTCCATGTCCATTTCCTTCACTTTCTCGACTTCCAGCTTGTGTTTCTCCTCAAACTCCTTTGCTGCTTCATTCTGTTAGTGAAAGATTAATTCTCACGTGAGAAGTTGAAAACAACAAACGTTTGTTTGATAAACGACTACAACCACGGACCAGATCATCAGTCAGGCTTCCGACAGTCGGCTCCATGGAAACGTCTTTCGTGGTCGCCATCTGTGCCTCAATGGCTTCTTCTTGGACACTGGTGAAGACCTAGGGTAGTAGACACATTCAAAGCATTAATGTAGTCGCAATAGTTTCAACGCCAGCTTTTATGGCATCTTCTTTATATCATGTTAAGTGAATTGTTAACTTACTCGCACAAACTTCCGGATCAGACGGTTGAAGAGACCCATGAGCTGTGAGCTTGGGAGTTCAATTTCCTTTTCGAGCTGATCAACCGATTTGTGCTGTAACCCTATACCCAGCAGTAATGCCTAGAAGAAGAAAACAACTGAAATGTAACATCAAATGCCCCAAAACTGTATCAACAGAAAATCAACAGAACCAATGGGGGAACTTACACACTGTGCGGCTGAGAGAGCGACGTCCCCGAGCTGCTTGAGGAAGAAGATGCGAGCCACTGTGGGGATCAGGTCCATGATGAGGTGGTAGTCCACCATGCTCCTCGAATACAGTTCCAGACGTTTGAGGTCGTACGGGCTGAAATAGGATGCCAGCTCAGCGCTGGTCAGAACTGTGAAGGTCAAAGAGAAGTGAGATCAGGTTTTGCGAGACGCAGAGGAAATCCGGTCCGGTTCGTTAGGAGAAGAGTCTTACCGCTCGTCTCCTCCTTGACCTTCTTGTTCTGCAGGATGCTGAGTGCCATGCTCGGATGGAAGCTGCTGAACTGGTAGGAGAGGAGAGACAGGAAGCGCCGACGGAAATCTAAAGAAAACAAAACCCGTTTGGTCAAACTTCTAGATGTTTAAACTAACCAGAGCTCCAGAAGTAGTTCAGGAACAGTTGTGGAATGTCACCTTTCCAGAAGGCAGACAGCCACTGGTTCTGCTCTGCGGCTTCATCCGTGTTCAGCTCCTTCAGCATCACACACGAGTGCTCTCCCGTCAGGTCATTCTACAGACAACCACAGACACCAATAGTTACAGCGTGTGACATCAGCACAATGTACGTACACATAATAGAATATATATTTTATACTCACAGGGGTTTGTCTCAAGTAGACTGGAGTATAACCCGCTTTCCTCCAGAACCTGTCAGGTTGCAAAAATATGTTTTGGCATTTCTAAATCTGCAAAAATATCAAAAAGCCCTTCTCTTTCTCCATATTCAAGGAAACTCACTTGAATAGCTGATTAGTAAGTCCAAAAGAAACTCCCAGATAGTCCAGTCTCTCTGCTCTCCTCTCACTGAGCTTCAGCAGCAGAGGAGGGAGCTCCTTCCGTGGGGTGATCACCTCCTCCAGCAGACTGACAGCCTGGACAACAGACAACAAGGCCCATGTGTAATCTCATCTCTACATTGTGTTACTCCAGTTACACTTCATGTAAGGAAATGGTGTCTTTTAAATATAGCTTAACACATTTAATTGTATTACCTCACTGCTGACGGACGTGATCTCATTGGGATTTGAGAGTGTGTTCTCATCCATGGTGGGAAACTTGCCCTCATAGTACATCTGCAGCATTTCGAGAGCTCTGGAGCCGTAGCCCATCTAGTGGACAGGTGGAAAACCAGTTACATAGAGCACATACCGATTCATTGAAAACTGGGCAAACATGCCGAGGTACGCCAACTCTTACCCCTTGGTAGTCTGGATTTACAGCAATTCGCACAACTCTGGCTCCGGAGAGGCTTCCAAACTCTGGGTCTTGGAACTACAAAGAAAGGAGCAGAGGATCTTATTCATGTTTGGAAACCTGAGCGGTAAATATTTTGTCAAAGGATTTATGACCAGTGTGTACCTGTTCTGACACCGTCCAGGGAATGAGGTCACCAGAGGCCTTCTTTCCTCTGGACAGACTGTTAAGGATGGACTGCTGAGATATTTCACCCTCCAGACACACCTGCGGGACAGAGGAAACAACAACAGTGAGTCAAGTTGGTCAACATGACAATTGAAAAGACAAGATACAAGCGACAACCATTTTTTTCCATAGAGACTGAAATTGCCTGTGAAGTGAATTAGGAATGGCTGATTTGGTGGAAGACGTTCCTCTGGACTTATTGGGACTAATTTGCCACAAAGGTTTGCTTTCAAATGAATGGCCTTCACTCTCGTTTCATGAGGGGGTCTGGAGTGTCTTACCTGCACCACAGCGAGGACCTCAGGTAGTGAGTTCTGTGTGGGGGGAACAGGTGGCAGGAGACAGAAAATGTGGTGGGCCGGCGCATCGGACAACAACTGCAGGTCATTTGGTGAATTCTGGACCCAAGAAAATAATTTGAGTGAATAAGAATGACCTTACAGTTATACTCCCTGAGGAAAAGAAAATTATGTGAATACAATATAAGATCACCTTATAGTGCGATGCCACGTACAAGGCCATCAACCTCTGCAGGAACGCCTCGGAGGCCTTGTGGTAACAGAAGAGCGTGTCTCTGTTCACATAGTAGCTGAAACGTTTGGATTAAGGACAATCACAGACGACACTAGAACTCGTTTTGCTTTAGACTTGTGTCATAACAAAAGTAATACACAATATCATTAAAAAGTCTTGGCTATAGTATGTTGAAAAAAAGCCATAATATATTATGTTGAGTAAAAGTATTTAAAAAGGCAGTGTATGATGTTAAAGCATCACAAATAAAACACATTTGAATAAGTCATAGTATTGTATGTAGGAAAAAAGATCCAGAACAGTCACTGTATAGTATTTTGAAAAGGTCATAACAAATGTTTAAGTGCACCTGGTGCGACCGGCCTGATCTTAACCTGGCTAACATTAAGCCTTTAAAGTGCATGAAGGATACAGGTCACACATCTGCGGGAGTGAGCAGCCAGAAATGAGCCGGGGTATGTTCATGCAGTCGAGACAGAGCAGGTCATTCAGCCACTTCTCCACGGCGTCGCCTGGAGCGTACCGAATGGACTCTTGGAGAGAAACCTCATGGAGAGAGCGAGCTGTGGACAGAGAAAGATGAACAGCGGTCAGTCCGTCCATGTCCTGCCGTTTGTTCTGAATCTAGTCGACTTTAACACCTTCCCTTTGGGCACTCCCAACCCGGAGGGAGCAGTCCACCGTTTTCAGAGAATCATGGCTGTTCCAGATAGATACATAATAAAAACACTGAGGTATTTACCGCCTGCCAGCCTCTCTGTGTTGGTGGTCCTGTTCACTGCCGACATGCTCTGCTGACTCTGGGCACTCTGCTGCCTCAACTGCTGGATCAGTTTGAGGGAAAGAGAGCGCCCAGTGCCTTCATACCTTCAGAGAGGATGGGGAAAAGTAATAAAATAGCTTCAGTTGAAATAAAGAAGCCATTCAGGAAATTAACAGAAATATCAACTATTTCAGAAATTGATTATTTATAAAAATCAGTGGTTGCAGCTTCAAGTGTTAATATGTGCTTAAGTTCTTAGTCTTCTATTATACCGTAGCTGAATATATTTGAGTTTTGGACTAATGATCAAACAAAACAAGCAATTAGAATATATTACATTTGGATCTATATATATTGTTATTAATTTGTGTCAATGTACAAAACTATATCGACAAAAAATATTTTCTTGCAGCCATTGAAATATTACAACGTATTATTGTTTCTACATCACTGGTCATAAAATCCATATTACTCAAAATAGTTTCTCCAATTGTCTGTGTGTAATCTTTGTGCACCAAAGCAATGTTGCATTTGATGATGTGGATGTCCTCTGACCCATTACTGACCCGTTGATGGTCGAAGCCATGAAAACCAGATAGGGCCCCAGCAGCTTCTTAACCAGAGGGAGCGGGATGGCTGCAGCCTCATCAATGACCAGCAGTTCAGCCTGGCCCAGCTTCACTGCATCCCCGGGGTGAATGTACTGTGGGTCACATGAACAGGAAGGTCCGATATGAGTATTCATACTGCTGTAAATAACAAGAAACGGAGAAGAGCGACGTGGTCTTGTTTACCTGAATTGTCTGTCGGTGTTCTTTGAAGATGTTCACCCGCACCACAGCCTTGTTGAATTCTGGATTCAAAGACTGGATGATTTCATAATCAAGATGCTCCTACAAATGCAAAAAGGGGGATATGAAGTGGTTATTACAAACAGCATGAATGTAACATCACTGCTATAGAGAAGATTCACAGGCTGCCCACCTGATACTGTAGTGCATCAAAGCCTTTGAAGATGAACTCAAACATGGTGTGGAGGTTGTCCGGGCTCGGGGAGGTTACAAAGATGTTGGAGTAGCTGTAAAGAATAAGAGGCCATCGTTGGAAAAAACGTGTAAGACTATGTAATAGACAAAACGGATGGATATATATAGATATATATATTTCATATTTATTTGTATGACATAAAATGAATATGTACCCAAAAGCCACAGCTCCAGCGATAGCCAGCCCGAGTGCTGCAGACTTGCCTCGACCTCGGGCAGCAGTGAGAGCCACGGTGCTCCTCAGAGTCTTCTCTGAGGTCGCCTCAATGAACTTCAGCAATCCTTTAGCCTAGAGGAAAATGCAAACCGTGAACGTTACATCTATTACGGATACGTGTGTAATGTCTATGGATCACTGATGTGATCGGTTGGCGTGAAGTAAAAGCGTAAATTAGCTCTTCAGTGAGAGGTCTGACCTGGTCCATGGTCTTGCAGCAATCCACCAACACACCCACAGGCTGTGTGTCCTGAAGAGACTCCTTCAGATCCTTCAGCTCTTGTTCTCGTGGAGACAGACCTTCTTCCTGAAGGGTCAAGACGACAGGGGTCAGAAAACCGTGAGCATGTAGCCAACAAGCAAGACAATGATATTCATTTGGCACTTTCCCATACGATACTAAGTACTGTTGGGATTGAAAGTGTACAGACCTGTAAACTATTAAAGTAGCAACGGTTAGGTTTTTTTCCTTTAACTTAATATGAAGTAAATGTTCAGCGGTGAGATTGGTTCCCTATAAACCTGTCTTTAAACAATACGCTTCTCTCTGCCACCAAACGTGATCTCTCTGGGAAATTAAGGCTCAATTTACAGGAGAAGAGGCAGTAAGTTGACCATTCGTAACTAAGACAGGACGAGTATCGTGATTTCCTTTTTTCCGGTAGCTAACGATAGTTATCCCTAGTTACCAAATACTATCAAAGTAAGTTATTTGCAGTAACTATCGCTAGTAGTGGAAATGGCGGAACAACCAATGCGGGTTGTCCTGTACAATTTTCCAATGGAAATACCTAAACGTTGCCAGATGACCTTATCAATACCTTTGCATAAAACACTATTTAATTTAATTCATACACTTATTCAATCAAGAAAAGGTGTTGGTTTCTGCATTGTTTTTGGAACAGCCAAACGTTTCCTGGCAGAGACCTGATGATAATCCAGGTAGTAATAACTGAACAGTTAATGTTGGTATGATAATAGTATCGCTTTAAAAAAGCGATACTATTATATCAACTTTGGAGAGAAACAAAAACCTGTAATCTACATTTTGTAAAAAAAGGAGTGAATTTTGCCGGAAACAGTAAATGTTTATCAAATTTAATTAATAAAATCAATAGATTATTTTCTGTTGATGAACTAATTTGTTCCAAAAAATAGTTGTTTCTACTGCAATATAATTACCTGAGTCTTTGGAGGCACAGGCTTAATGTTCGCCATGTGGCTGGAGATTGGCAGGATGTTGAGTTGGTCATCAATGACAACACAGTTTTTGCAGGATGCCAGCGACAGAATAAATCTAGAAACAGTGGAAACAAAATAAACATTATTGTAAAACTTTTGGTTCCAAAGGCACCAATATTCCATGAAAGACAGAGGAACACGTACCTCTCATTGAACCGTCCCACCACGTCCTGATGAGCCTCTGTCCGGTAACGAGAGTGTACGTCCTGGATGAAAACAACCAACATTTAGTCCAACTCAAGCAAACAAGAGTTTGACATGTATGGAGATGGAACAGCTCTGTTCTCACCATAGTCATAGTGTAAAGCTGCTTGAGAGAGTTCATTGTCCTGAGCAGAATCACCACAATGCCACCTCCTTCTACCGTCTCAACAGTTCTCGCCAAGAGATTGGGAGTGAGGGCTTCGAAGTCCTGTGTGGCACAAAACACGAGAGCTTAAGAGTCAAATACATTTATTCTCCAGCAGTGGTTCCCAACTTATGTCCTCTGTATTTTTTACAGCCAATAAGGAGTAACTCACCTGCAGGACGCACATCCCGTAGGTGTTCCCCAGGATCTTGTGTGTCTCGTTGTAGTAACAGTATCGGATGTTGGTTGCAGCAATGAAGAGTTCAAACGGGTCATCCCGATTCAGATTCAATGTGCCAGTTTTTATCTTCTTCTGCAGATGTTTCATTCGCTTTTTCCGGTTGCTGTTTCAGACATTTAGACAAATCAAACAACCCTCTCCTTTGTGACACAATAAATGGCAAACAATTCAATCTCTTGAAATACATTTACACACACACCTGCTGAATCCCAGCTCTTTTTTGTAGCACCAGAGTACAGAAGGCCGTGCTCTGACGGAGGCTTTAGACAGCATGTGATGCAGAATCACAACCTGGATCAGACACATGTTTATTAGGTTTGATTCCACATGTAAGAGACGTATGTCACAATATATTGAAAGACACTTGAAACTGATACATTTTACCGAAAGGAACAGACAGTGAGGGGAGGATTACCTGATCTCTACCACGATCTCCCACCACCACAAATATGGTCCGGTGTTGCAGAGCGACTCCATTCTCTATCTGGACACGAATCCTGTTGTCCACCTTCTTGCGGACTGTCGCCATTGTTTACTGCGACTGAGGTAAGCTAAGTAAAACAAAACAAAACACGTCGAAGAAAAAGATAAGGGATATGGAGGGACATAAAAGTTGTAGTACCACCCAGAAAGTTAAGAAAAAATGAAATGGGAGGGAGGACGGGTGACTGGAGCTAACTTGCTGCCAAAACAAACGCAGAGTTAATTGATACCAAATTATGCCACAACGCGATGTTTCCAATATTTACCTTTTGTTCCACACAAATGGCTGTAGTTCAATCTTTATGCAATTCAAAGTCCAGGGCTGAATTTACATGCCAGCCATCATGCTGTTGATACACTCACGTGGAGATATCCGTTCATGGAGGACCCCAGGTGCAACGTCATAACTGCGCGACTTTTCCTTGGGGGTCGTTATCTTTACCCTGAAATCAGTCTGCCAGGTAGAATTCTCTAAAAATGAAACGCTCCTGGGTAAATCCATTAAGTCGATTTATACAACTGTGTTAACACATTTCAAAAAGATATGTTGGGAGGTTCTTTAGTTTGATAGTAAGTCATTTATCGGCGGACTGATTGGGTGGTCAAAGAGAACAATCTGAACACTTTCATCCATAGTTCCTGTTAATTGCAATGAGCATTTTTGCCGTTTTGTTTAAGAGCAAATCAATCGACCAATCGACCATGGCCTATTGCTTCAGTTAAACTTGACGTGAAGAAGTGTGACGATGATCAGCATTTGAAATCCAGTTTTGACGGTTCAAATCGAGACTGTTGATTCCAACGTCGGACGCAAACCGTTATGCATTCTGCCTGTGAGCACGAGCTCAGGGGGGAAAAACCACGTGACACATGTGCGGGCTGCAGCACACCTTTCAAATACAGCATGAACAATGAATTGAAGTTACATTTAATTTTCTTCAAATCAGTCGGGAATTGTTGACACAATTAAAGATATTTAGCGTAACGGACCGATTACACTTAAAACAAATACAACTGCTTATTGTGGGAATTTTTTTTTTTAAACATCAGGCCGCTGAAAAGTATTGAATGAAACCTTCAAAATAAAAGACAATCAACACAGAGTACAAAGTAATCATTAGAACAAATGTATGCACTACAGTAGTTAATAGTAATACTATTTTCACTGACTCAGGTTTTATTGTACATCAGAGAACTGAGGCTGAAGCATGGGTATGCAACACAACTTTATTGAAACTCTTGAAGCAACATCAATTTACAAACAAGGAAACGGGAGCTCATTGAACATAAAACACTTTTTTTTTTTTTGAATCAAAATGACAGAAAATAACCGAGAAGGGGAATAAACTCGCACGGGTTGGACCAGCAGTGGCAGGTGCATTTTTTTAATAAAAAAAATAACTTATGAAATCTTTCAAGTTTACAGGAATATTGTTAACACATGGCTTGTGTAAATCGATGATTGGATTTACAGCTCAGCTTGTGTTTCAGACTTTAAATGATTGAATATTTCCAAATATCAAAGCAGGCATTACTTTGATTTAAGAGACAGGAAAAATACCACTGATGAACAAAAAAAAAAGAGAACATGAGTGAGCTTGGGCAAATGCATTCTTGAATTTTGAATTTTCAGTGTGGTGCAAGTTAGTCAGTCACAGTCATTATGAAAGGCCTTTTCAGGATCGTATTGCCTGAGTGCTGCCTCTCGACACTCCTCTGGGTCCCTGACCAGCTCCGCGCTTGTAGTTTGGTTGGTAACCATCCTTGAGCAACAGAGGGGAAAAGAAAAGAGACATTTTTAGAAACTACTAGAGACAGCATCCGTGACTTTAATACATCCATTGTGAGGTCTGAATGGCTCTTTCATACCCGCTGATAATTCCCGTTCGAGTAATCCCGAGGTGTGTTGAACTGAGTTTGTCCATAACCAGAGTTTGGAGTGTTGGCGAAAGTAGGGCGAAAACCATCGTAGCCACCTAAAATAGGAAGAGTTTAAACTTAAAATGCTTCAAGACAAACAATAAAATAAGCTCTGACTTGTTAGCCTCTTTCAGACATGCCATCAATTTGACATGACAAGCATACAAAGTCAAGCTGAGTATCACCTTCTCAAAAAACCCATAAACTTTTTCGAATTTAATCAGAATGGCTTAAAATTAACGTAAAGACAACAGCAACATTAGGTTAAATACACACAGAAATTCAATTCACTGTTCCTTTAGGATCTCTGTAATATTTATCATTTAATACGCAACAATAACATTTGTTTAACAGTTGAAAAGCTGTTTCCCCTCCTCCTACCTCAGAAGAGGTGTTGAAAAATAAAACAAAAAAATCTGTCCAACAAAAATAGTTAACAGGTTATCACTCCGTATGTGTGTGTTTTCATCTTTAATTAATACCAACGGAAATTCTAAATATCAAGCAAGACCCTTGAAATACACAAAATGGCCATTAATTGAGGCTTAAAAAAATTATTAGAGAATCTATCACCAATACTACGTAGTCTATAGGAGAGCAGAACAAACCTTTCCTCGATGTCTGGCTGACAAAAAGCCATTATTTCGGGCAATGTCCAATATTCCATGTCGGAAAAGAGCTTCAGTAAAATTAAGAATTCATTTGTGGTTGTAGGTTAAGAGCAAAGTGAGTGGTTTCGGCCGTCATCATCTTGGCAATGACGTCCCAGCCTAACTCTAAAAATGGGCGGATAGGCGAATCCTCGGTGCTGCTGAGGAGACATCTAGCAGCTAGCGACCTGAGGCAGTGTAACTTTAAGCCTCAATATGATTTAAGCAGGTGAGTGATATAACAATTCAACCCTGTGCTGTTCTCATAAATGAGAAAGTTAGCCACAGAGACCAAAACAGTCTTTGGTATCAGGCTGTAAACATGTATATGTGTGGTGTTAAATTGTTACATGGAGGTGTATGGCCATTCCAGAAACAGCAATTTCTTGGCTTCATTGTTCTGCACCCTTGGTGGTGATCTTACCTCTGAATCCATTCGATGAGCCTCTGTAGCCATTGATCATGCCCCTGGCATTGCGAGGTCCACCGCGAGACATGCCTCTGCTGTTGTAGAAGGACTGACCCTGCCGGACGAAGCCTGGGCCCTGCTGGGGAGGCTGTTGATGGCCTCCTGACTGGTCTTGGGAATGGAAGGCACCAACTACTAAAAGAAACACAAGAGTTGGTTTGCCCCAGAACAGTAGCACGTCAATCTTGAGTCAAAGTCGAACACAAAGTATTTACATAGAGACAGGAAGGCACATCTGGCAGAATCAATCAGGCAAGTTAATAATGAAGAGAACTAGAAAATCAGCCCACCAGATTGCAGTTGTTCTGGCTGCATCTCGGCCTGCTCCACAGGCTGCTGCGGCTGGCTGCTGAAGGCTTGGTTGTAGCTGTTCTGGTATTGGCTGGCCTGGTTTAAAGCCTCTGTCTCATTTGCTGGTGGGACCGGGGCATTGAGATTAAACACCTGAGAGAACAAGGGCCACATTGTGGTGAACAAAAAGCAGAGGAAAGGTCATTGCTCATTCGGAGTCCGTTACTCATTATTTCCTTGACATAGCCGCTTCACTAAAAACCCATACAACCTCAATATGAAGAAGGGGCACTTAAGGACTCCACAAGAAATTCCTAATGGAAGTCATTAGCAATTCACTATTTTAATTCCACTGACAGTGGTGTACGGATTCCTGCAGATACCTTTTTTTAACTGCCTGATGGGCCAAATATTCACATTTAGTGCTATTAAGTACAAATACTATTTGATAACGTGGGAAATTCTTCAGTAAGTGTCGTCACAAGTTCCTTACTGTCTGCATTGACTGGAATGGTGCTGCGTTGACATTGATGCCACTGCTGTGTGGAGCTTTGGAAGCAGGCTGGAAAACTTGCGTTTGAGAGACAGGTGGTTGAGCTGTAGAGGGCGGAGGTTGCTCTGACGACGAGGACACGGAGGTCTGTCGAAGATGGAAAACACAAGTTCAGCAGACCGAGACATTTCTCAACATCATATATTGCTTAAGAGGTTTCACTATCAATACCCTTTCTTTACATTTTCTTGGCTGGAACAAAAGATAAGATGACGCTATAGTTATGTGGAACCTTGCTTTGAGGATGACAAACATATTTTGACCCTTTTTAAATAAAAACAATATTAATAAAAAAACACCGTTGACAAGTTCCCTGAAATCAGGTAAAATCTGATTAAATATACAAAGAGGACTAACTTTTTCACTCAAAGGGACTCTTTCACAAAGCAGCATGTTTACCTGGATGGGGTCCATGGTTTCTGTTGAGGGACGAGGATCTGGTGTGTGTGAGGTCTGATACATGGGGGGTGGAGTTGGGGAGACGATAGGAACCTGAACACACAGTAAAAACGTCACATATTGTCACTCAAAATGTCTTCAATGTGGCCACACAAGCAGAGTTGTCCATTCAAGATTGATTGCTTACTTGTGTGGGCTCAGGTTGGACAGGAAGAGTGTTGGGTTGCGATATCCGGGTTTCTGGGTGACCTAAGAAGATCGTTGCAACTTCGTAAAACAGAAAAGTAATTTAAAGCTATTAAGTATGATAATTACACAGCACAAGGCGTCAGAACTAAGTTTTCTCTTTGTAAAACACACCTGGAGGACAAACAATCTGTGGTAAGTCCATGTTCTGAGCAGGTTTCATAGGCTGTGCTGAGACAATGGCAGGGTCAATGGGCTGTCCGTCAAATTCCAGCATGGAGTCCTGAGAGTAGAGAGGTGATGAGCAACGTGCTTAATATCTTTAGCAATCAGTCGTTACTCGCGCCAAGTTCCCACCTGCATGAAGTTGTACGTTCCCTGCATCTGTGCCATTAAGTCCTGCACCACCTGCTTCCTGGCCATGGGGTCAGTGGACGGCACAGGAGACACTGAGTTCAAGGGGTGGGTCTCCAGGGAAACAGGTGAATCCGCAGGCTGCATAGGAGGCAGCTGCTGCTGCTGCTGCTGCTGCTGCTGCTGCTGCTGCTGCTGCAGCATGGCACTGACTGCCTGAGTGAAAGACGGGCAGAACAGGTGAATAAGGAACATACAGGAAGAGGAGTAATTGAAAACTGGTGTCAAGCTTAGTGGATGCGGAGCTTTGAGCATGCACAAAGGTGTTGACGCTCGACGTGTTGTTAACAGCATTGTCTTCAGCACCAGGGGGGTACAAATTAGGGCTGCAACAACGAATCGATTATTAAAATAGTTGGCACGGATCGATAGTGAAATTCACTATCGATCCGTTGTGTCGCGCGATTATTACGCCACTAAATAAGTCACGGAGATGTTTGAGTATTAAAAAAGTTGAGTTGAGAGCGGAGCGGAGGCAGAGAAAAGACTTTAACGCTGCGTTGCGAAAACCAATCAGCGTTGAGACGCTCCGTGTTAGTGAATCTAACTGGGTGCTGCTGCTCGAGTCGCGCTGGAAGCGGAAGTCATCCAGACGTAGTCGGTGTGAAAGTCACCGAGCTGTGTGAGCCTTCGGTTGATGTTATAAACCCGAACACAAGGACGTTAGATGTTACGACGATTGTGGGATTTCCACAAGTACAAAGCAGAACGAGTGGTTATTCTTCTGTGGTGGATGGCGTTAATGATAACCGTTTTCACCGATCAAATTAACGGAGATAAGCCCCGCCCCTTACCGATGCGAATGACGTCGGTGAGAGGGCGGGGCTTTGAATTTTCTTTTTATATACGATTAATCGATAAATTAATTAACAGATGAATCGATTATTAAAATAATCATTAGTTGCAGCCCTAGTACAAATAACTGCAACTCCTTAATGCTAAGAAGGATTTGTAGTCAAGTGTAAACTCATATCAAACATTCAGACATATTTGTCTTACTTTACAGGGATTTTATTAATACCATAAGTATTGGGAACAACAAATGTATTAGAATGAAACAAATGTTGAATATCCTGAAAAAATATGATTCAGCGGAAAATATTATTGACATAAAAATGTAATAAAAGCATTTAAAACTAAAAGACCTGAGACATTAATAGTGAAAATAAATGTATAATTTTTCCGAATTAAGTTTTTTTTTATTATCAGTATTTGTGGCAGTCATGTCTGCTCAGTGGGCGTAGTGTCCCAGAGCTTAAGTCAGTGGTGAAACATGTTGTTATTTGTGTGGCATATACAGCAGGACAAATATTTATAAAATATTCATCAAAGTAAACTATACCTCATAAAAACAACATCTCTGCAGCATACCTCTGTTTCCGTGGCCCACTCATCCCCCTGCTCCTTCTCACTGCCGCTGTATGTGCTGTCTGGAATGAACTGTCTGTTTATAAACTAGAAGGAAACGCATTGAAAATCAGCACAAAGCAAAAAATAATAATATCAGCCGAGACTTTACTGCAAGGGGGGGGAAATAATCTCACCTCTGTTGTTTCCACCGCAATGGAATCTGTGAACTCCTCAATTATTTCAGTTTCTGTAAAGAGAAAAACTATTTAGAGAATGCAGTGTCGATATTGTTATGGCTTCATGACTTAGGAGATTGATCAACACCTGCATCAGCCGTCTGACTCTGCTCTTCTGCCTCTGACGATTCAGCTCCTACAGCTTCGGCAGCTTCTGCTGCTGTCGCAGGCACCGCCACCGCTGAGGCTGGCTCTTCTTCCTCCTCGTCTTCCTCCTCCTCACACACTCCGTTTTGGTGAGATGGAACCCGGTCAAAGTACCCACTCAGCAGAGCCTGGTCCAAAGTCTCTCTCAGTGCCTTGTCTAGGAGAGGAACAAGTGAGCAACTAAATCAAAAGCAAGCTACACAAATCACAACAATCAAACAATGCTGCTACTCAGTCTAAAAAATAAAGAAATAAAAAAGCTAAAGCCATCAGATCCCAATGTAGAGGGGAACGACCACATCTTTGAAATCAACGAAGAACACTGTTCCTGTAAAGCCAGGTAGGTTTTATTTACTGTTAGAATAATGTATAATCAGCACGTGTTTATATTCAGTATACCTTCAGTATTTAATGATTGCATGACAGTCTGGTTGGAGCAGACCAAAGGAAAGCTAAGATTGGAAAGTCTGCGTTTAAGGAATGGGACTTAGTGATCGGCTTACGAAATAGATTTGTACTTTCACAAGTGAAGATACTGTCTTTAAAAATGTCCCACCGAGATGATAATTATAAACACTGCCACCCGCTGTCATTATGAAACATAATCTCAACTGCTGTGTTTTCAGTTTGCTGTCAATTCAAAACATGAATTGGTTCGAGCTTCTCAAATGTAAATATTCGCTACTTGTTGTCGTCTTCTATGAAAGCAAACTGACTAGCTTTGTGATTTGGCCTGTTGGTCAGAAAGCAGAACACAAATATCATAAATAAAGTATCAACATTAAAGCCACTGAAAACTGCCCATCTGGATAGTCAATTGCCAGCTCTCTGCACTGCACTCTTTTTGGCAGGCACCACTTATAATGACCTAAAACCTATGGCAGCATTAACATAAATCTATGATCACAGGAAATCTAAGAAAGTCACTTGTTGCTTGACTAGGTAATTATACTATAACAATCATGTCTTGTGGTTCAATAGAACATACTAGAAGAGCTATTAAGCTAGCTAAAGCATTTCCACATTTGGCCCTTCAGACTAAGCAGGTCAGTGTTATTTCCTTTACTGCATCAGGCGTCTCACCAAGAAGTCTGATGCTGCCTGAATAAATATCACCCTGAGTCACTAAATGAGACCTCCTTACTGAGGTCAAAGTGTTGGCCTGTGTTCACTACATGGAACTCGGTCACCATCCCAATGTGGCGCCAGAGATCTGACTGATGGAACCACAGGCGGCAGGGCCACTGGCACCCTGCCCCGCTGCTGAGTCAGGGTGAGCCCACAGCGCTCAGCCCCCAAGCAGAATGCAGCAGTGAGAGTCCTGAGGCCAGATCGCTGAGAATGCCCATATACCCAATCCCTGATGTTTCACATCACAGCACTGCACACAAGCTGCGTCAACAAAATGCATTAACATAGTAAGCAGTGGCTCAAGACAAAACAAAGTTATGTTTAGTTCATTTGATAACTCTATCTACCTTGGGATTACTCAAACGTACAGTTGACAGATTACTCCTGGCCAGCCTCAACACAATAAAAGCTTGTTGCGGCACCAACCATCTGATACAATGACCTGCCAACAATTTTCACCAACAGCTGGACAACAAAGCCAGTTTGACTTAAATAATGAATGATTAAACTTAATTGCCCTTTAATTTACATTAGGGCTGCCACTAATAATTAATTTCAACACTGATATTTCTGGATATTTTGTCCATGAGTGGTTTTATCATTGGTCTATAAAATGTCATTAAATAGAAAAAAAAATGCCCATCATCAGTTTTCCAGGCATGAATTATTGTCATCGAATTGCTTGTTTTGTCTGTCAAAAAACCCCAAAACAAATATATTTGTCTATCATTATATAAGAATAAGAAAACCCAAAAATTGTAACCAGTGATTTAAAAAAATATTTCTTAAAAATTAGCATTAATAATAATGACTGATCATCAAAATGGTTGACAATACTTTTCGGGAAAATTAATAATAATTGTAACTTCAAAATGCAGTAAGTACTACAAATAATGAACTCAAATACAACTCTCACTAAAATATTGAGCTCTCCTGCTTGCAATCATTCCGAGGCTCCAAGTTGAATTTCGCTTACATGTTGTCCCAACCACAGCCTTGTCTTTCCCTTCCAGCAGGTCCCAGAGGTGCACAGATGCTTCTTCATACTGGTCAACCAACCTGCAAGTGTAGAGATAAGTTGTATGGTTGTATGGTTGCCCTTGTCAAAAAATGAAAACAAGTCTTGTGCATCTCAACTTCACCCAGATATCAATGCCTCTGACCTACCTGACGTTTTGGTCACGGTCTGGCCCCACTAGCTTGTAGAACTCATCAAACGCTGCAAGTTCGGCATCCGTCAGCGGTGGTGAGCCGCCTACTCCCTGCTTCAGGTCCTGCCGCACATTGTCCTCTCCCAGCCGGTCCAGAAGGAACTGCAGCTCCAGAATTGTCTTCAGCCTCTTTTGCTTTGCCTCCTCCCGCTGCAGCTGCTCCCGCCGTGCAGACTTCTTCACCACCTTCTGGATCTGAAACAAATATACAAATAATATACATGAGCCAAATAGAGTCAAGTTACTAAATGTCAGGGTGGACGCCATTCTCTGGGAATTGTTTTTACAAGAAAAAAAAGTCAGTCACCCTTACATCTTGTCCCAGTGTCATGAACGTCTTCTGCAACTCTCGGCCAAATTCCAAGTTATATGTGATTTCCTGGAATTTGGTGAGTGCGTCCTTGAAAGACAAGAGAAAAAAATTAAACATTGATTGGTTGTAAACTCTATTACCGGTAATATAACATTACAGGATTATTTGTTCTTATGTAAAATGTCATGAAGGCTTCAATGCACCCACCAGCTGGTCCTGATTGAGACGCTCCCCTTTATCCTTCCTGACTTGATAGTCATCCAGTTTACTCTGTAAGAGCATACAAAATGCAGTAAACAGTTCATTTTAAGGATTGCTTCTTCATGAGACACCTGTCATGCATTATACTGTACGTAACAAAGACATAGGAATGTTGTTTTCGGAAAGGATCGGGAACAAATGGCTCTTGACAGAACTCACCTTTTTCTTCTCCATGTTTCGGACCTTCTTGTCGAGGACACACAGCACTTGCTTCATAACTTCAGACTGTCCTCCGAGTGCAAAGATGCCCATTGACCCTGGAGCGGATCCCACATCTGGGCTGGCAGACTGCACTGTCCTATTTGCATTCATCGCTGAGGGCATCTAGAGATTAAAGTGCGAATGGTTAACTTCGAGTGGTAACAAAAAGAGGCCTCCACATATCATTTTTTTATACAAAAATAAACAAAGGATTCATTGAAGATGAATGTCGTCAGAATGTCAAAGTTATGGTTGAACAGACTTTAAAGTTACTACATGATGACTATTGTGGACAAAAAGATTAGGGCTGCAGCTAAGGATTTATATGTAGATATAAATATATATTGATAATTTTATCAGTTTAATTAATCACTTGGTCTGTAAACGCTCAATAATAGTTGAAAATGCACCAATCGAATACTCCAGATCAGTATGAGTGTAGACGTAGTTTCTTTGTCAATAGCACTATTCATTACATTAATTCACCACAGCAGGCCCACAACTTAGTTATGCATACTTCAAAACAAGTAACTTTATTCAGTGACAAGTACAGATTTTAAATTTGGGAAATAGAAAACAAAAGATATTTGGATAAACAATTTATTTGTATCTGCAGTTACTCTGAGTTGAAGTATCAGGAGGGTTATGGTTGGATCATTGCATTCCAAGAAAACAGAAAACATGTTTACCATTTACAAAAATATTTTCCAGGACCCCAAATAAATATATTCAAATTACAAATAGTCCAAAAACTGACGGTAAGAGTTTACTTTTTTCAAAATAGAAAGTAGAAACCTGGGCAAAACAAGTGTTCACATTTTTGAAGCTGGAAAAACATGTTTAGGCATTTTGCTTCAACAATAATGTTGACTGCTGACAAAATGCGTTTCTGGTTCATTTTCTTAGTCGATTGATGGATTTGTGAACCGATCTGTTCTACATGAGGTTACGTCAGATTGCATGATACAGTGGGCCAAGGTGAAAACATTGACAGGTGAGATGAATGTCACATGCATCACATGCCAATTAGATTACACATGTATTGACAAAAGTAAACATCGTAATACACACAGAATAACGAAAGTGGTTGAGGTGAGATTTAATGGCACAAGAACAGCAAATAACAAGTGGTGGAGCACGATCAATGAAATCTAACTGTAAACTAGGTGTAAACAATATATAGACAGTAGATATAGCTTCATAACAAAATAATACCACCAGTCTTACAACAGCCTGAAACCCCATTTCATGGGGGAAACTAGCTAACTTTGTTCTGAACTGTGTGTGAACTGAAGGGAGGACGGATTTAAACCCCGCGTTTCACCTTTTCACAATATATTCCCTACACCTGCAGCCACAATGCTGTATCTTCGGCTCGCAGCTGTTTGGCTAACAGTCCCCCCAAACAGTGGGGTCAGCTCGCCGTGGTTATCTCTGAGGTTTTGGTAAAACGGCCCTTGCCGCAAACCCGTTAGCACAGGCCATTGACTTATAGCATCTTCACGCATTGCTAGCTTGGTTGTCTGGTAGCTACAGCGACTCGTGCTAATCAGCAGCCGGCCGGGAGCGGCGTTACCTTGGCAGCACGACTACGGATCCACCCACCTTGATGGTATGTATCCACAGGGGAGCTTGCTAGCGAATTGTACGAATCGGCCAAGTTGTTATTATTGTTGTGTTGCTTTATTTTCTCTTTCACTCTAGTGTGGGATCCGCCCCGCCGGCCTCACCGACAACTGAGACGGTGCGAAAGACAGAGAAACTCTTTATAAAGGCGAAGGTCCGTATTCAGCTGTCGAAGATATACCTGAACAGGAAAAAAAACCGTACACACTTCCATAGAACGTAGGTTTATCAATAGCAATATATTCATCAACAAGATGGAACAAGTTTATCGAATGTTTTATTATAGAATAACTGTTTTGAAATTAAACGTTGTGAAGTTGCTATTTGTGATCAGGCAAAAAATTCAACAGCCGCTTGGCAGAAATTCTGCACAATCATTAGCTTTGATTAGGCTATTCTATTATATCTGTCTGTGCCATATCGTATTTTTTTAGGCAGCATCCTTCCCATCCCACTTTAAGCATGTGCTGGTATGGTTCACAGCTGCTTAACTACACACTTTACTCAGGATAAGACATGACTATGTTATCTCTCGTGCACCAGATTGAAGTTCAAGTTCAGTATGAAATTGGGCATTTTAATATTTGAAGATGTCGCTGAAAAGACCTTCTTATAAGCTACTATTCAAAGTTAAAATTGGAGTAACTACTTTACAAAATATTAAGTCGCAAACAGTATAGTCAAAAGTCTAATTCTAAATCCAGAAACCAAACACAGTACTAAAACCAAAATATAGATGTGTTAAGATTTAAGATAACAGAACATGAGAGAAAGTGCAGAAACAATATGTTACTGAAATCCTAATGTACATTATAATATGTTGTTCATGTCTCGAACATACCAAACAAATATCCATCTGCCAGTTTTACAACCACAAATCGATCTGCATCTCTGTTGTCCTGACTCCAAGTTGACAAATTCTCCCAAACTCCCCCCAAAAAAGGAAATGTAAAGTTGAAATTCCAATGTTTCCCATCTTGCGAATACATTTTCATATAATTATCTGTGGAAGTACTTAATTCAATGGAAAGCCTCAGATATACTGATGGACACAGCTGGTTCTAGATGCCATGCTAATGCTGCTATCTGTTCTGCCACCTTTAACCAGTAGATGTCAGTAAAGCTCAGCAGTATGATCAACAACAAAGAATTAATGCAGCGAAATTGATAAGAGAACACGTTTTGTTGATGTGCAACCTCTGAAATATGTAGACTTACAATCCTTTTCTAATTAATTGACTGACACATAGACACAACATAACATGTGTATTGTTTTCAGAAATGCTAAAAACAAGGCAATACGTGTTGGTATCTAACCTATTCAATGAATTTGGGGCTGCAGTGATATGTTTCTGTTTTGCTTCATCAGTGTTTTAGGGGAGCAAACTAACCAGAAGAATGGGAACCCAGCATTCTTTTGTTTTGCCAAATACAGGAAGCAGTTAACATGGCTGCACAGCTTTTTGATTGCACTGTTCCACTGAAAGTGTTTTCTTTTCAGGATAATACTGATAATGGGAGGATCCTGAGGGTGAGAGAAGCTCCCTTTCAACGAGTGACTCATTTCCGCAGCCTGCTGTATTTTAATCAAACAGCAACCCAGTCCACCGGCCATTTTCTGAAAGAATTACAGGGTGTTCCCTTGTTTGACCTCTGATCTTAATACTGTTACATTTTAAAACTTACAATGAATCCTGCAGTAATTTAAACTCATGTGGAAGCAGTGAACAAGAACACATCTCCACCTCAGTAGATCTGTGACCATTTTGGAGGAGGGTTTTGAAACAGTTGCAATTATCTCTACACTTCAGATTAGGCAGGAAGCAGTCGGCTTTGCTATTGCGGTTCCAGAGTTCGTGCTATCAAAGCGTCAACAATACATCCACGGTGCCTTTATTTCAGGAAATGGGCCTGCAAGTGTGTGTGCAGATAGTCCATTATGTAAGGATAAACATGTTTGTTCTATTCCTAAATAATAGATCTATTTAAATCTCTCATGATTCAGAAAGATGTTGGGTAATGATTGTACATCATGCATCAGCCTTGCTAAACTTTGCTATTTAGGATAGTACTTGTGACTTGTAGAAATCCTAATTATTTGCTGAATGATGGAATAAATAGCTGTTAAGTAGATTTCAGCTGTTTGCATAGTGCTGATGCTCATTTTCCAGCTGCCCTCGAATTCCACACTGCTTTCAACTCCGTAAAGCTCTCAGTACTGAACAGGCAAAACAGGAAGCTGTACATGAGTGAAACCACTTCCCAAAAGGTTGGCTACATGTTTAACTGTTTGCACCCCAAACTCCACATTAATGAATGAATTAAAGCAGAAAGAAGACTTATATGATAGGAAATATTAAATATTTACAAATTGTATTTGAATAATTTAAATTGAGACATTTAGTTTGCACTTTCTGGAGACATTTGCAAAGGCTGAAGAGATAAATAAGGGCGTTATCGCCAAATAACGACAAGCTAGTTTTTATGGTGTGCTGCAAGCTGTGTTACTCCTATCATACTGAACCATCTGGAGTCAACCTGTCTATTGGGGAAACTACGAGAGGGGTATAATCATACATCATGTGTGTGTGTGTGTGTGTGTGTGTGTGTGTGTGTGTGTGTGTGTGTGGGGGGGGTAGGAAGTGAATGCAGTGTGCACCAACCCCCCCAGGAAAGCTTCATTTATGCACGGCAGTTGCACATCCTCCGGGCCTTTCAGTAAACCCCACAGGAAGATGTGGATGACTTGGGTGTCAGTACTGACTTTCTCTTTTCTTGTTTCTCGTCCATCATGAATTTGTTCTTGATTAACATGAACTTTACAGACAATCAGTTGTGTTTCAAATTACAAATACTTTTGTCCAAACAAACCCACGAAACATTATGTAAAATCCCTGCTGATGCAAATGATTCTGTAGAATATTGAATTTTCAAAGATTATGGCGAAAGCCATTTTATGTAATTGCACAGAATGTAGTTGATAACTTAAATGCAGTGTTGATAAAATAAGATACAGAGTAGTATGTCATCAGGTTGTTGCTTTGAGAAAAAAAAAGTTTTATTTCGTGACATTTGGGTTTAATGTTCCTTATTGACCTTGGAATTAGTTTACAAAAAACTCTCAACACATGGTCCACTCAGTATAATCTGGTGATTGTTACTGTATCTCAAAATCTCAATTTGTAAGTCAACATGGGCTAGATGTCCTTAAAGTGCCAATAAAACACTTGAAAGTAAATGTCCATGACTAGTGCAAACTATTTGGGCTGAGGACCAGTGTGAGAGAAGGCTCCAGATCAGCTGCTGAGTGGACCTGGTGATGTGATTGTTTTTATCAGCTCCCATGGGAAAGGGGGGTATTTTAAGAGGGTGACATTTTTATTTTGTAAAGACTAAGGAAGCTATTGTAGCCTTTACACCATGTTGTTTTGTTGTACAAAGACAGTATGTGAAAAAACCTATCACTGATAATATCTTTAATTTGAAGGATAATTAGTTGGAGTTGTATCTCTGTCAAGCTGCTCTGCTTTCTGTGCAGCTGGCAGACCACAATGCCATGCTCACCTCGCTCCTGGGCCCTCTCAGTTTTGTATCTGTCCATAGACAACTGCCCACGGATGCATTCAAGCTGAATTTAGAGTTTGCCTGCAATCTTCCTTTGTTGCATCTGGCTAAGTAGCTGACTGGTTACTGGAGTTGAGGTGCTTTATCTCCTGGCCCAGTCCAACTGCTGTCTGTGTCCCTCCCTCATGCAGGCTGCCCGCAGGCCTTGGCAGCAGATAAGAGGAAGAGCCCACAGCAGGTCTGGTTTGAAAAGGAAAGGCTACGAGGACACCAACTATGTGGATATATCATTTATCACAGAGACAACTTTCAAAAGAGCTTCTTTTGGGTGAATTTCAGCTTCTGCTGTTGTCATGTCTGCAGGCCTATCGTGTAATCCAAGAGCTGTGGAAAGAACACAAACCCATAGAGGGGAAACCAATAGAAGAATAGGAAACTATGCAGTTTATTAGCTTTTCATGTTGACAACATATCTGTATTTTATCTTCCACAATTTAAAAAGTGGTGGAAAGTTTCAACATGTACCCAAGAGCTGTATATAAAAGCAATATTACGTGTATTCCTTTTTATTTACGGTCCCCTCTCAACTATCTCAGGGGGAAATATTGTACTTTTTAGAACATGCATCTAAAAGCTGTAGTTATTTATAAATGAACATTCAAAACATAAGCTCATTTCTAAATGTTATAGTTTCAACCACACAAATATGCATTACATGATAACTGCCAATTGGGAAAAAAGGTACTTTTACTTTTCATATATCCTAACGAAGAAACGATATAAACCCTTTTATCTACAAACAACCCTCTTAATTGTAGGCTATTCCATCATCGTATGTGATATCATTAATGTGGTTGCTGTTTTCTCTGTACCTGCTGGTCATTTCATTATGTGATGACGTGTGTTTCAAAGAAACAGGTGTAATCCATCCAGCGTTTTAAAACAATGTGAACAACTAAAGAAGGCTTTTAAATATAACTTCATAGCACCATAAGCTTCACTGGACTTAGACTACATGTGAAAGTGAGCACATATATATTCTTTTAATATGTAGCCTACTTTAACTTGTATAATACCAAATATTGAATTGATTCATACTTCTTTCACAACTAGTAAAGGTTATGTATTCCAAAGAATTCAGAGAGAATATAGGCTAAAAGTACATAAAAAATACGATAAATAATACGACGCAATATCAAAAGTACTCCTTGTCTCTACCAGACATAAATATGAGCCTTCAAGGTCGAGAGTTAACGTGTCTTCAATATTTTGTGCACAGGCGTTATTATCTGATGCAACAATATTAAATATTATAACTTTCTTTGGGGACCTTCAGGGGTTTTTCTGTTAGTTCTGTAATGGGACAACAACTCGGTGATCTTTCTGTTGCACAACTCCAAACTGAATCGATCTAATCAGCTACACGAAATGTCACTTTTTTAATTAACCATACATAACAGATATATATATATATATATATATATATATATAACATTATACATTATTTATTCACTATTGATAAAGTCACGAGTATTTTCCACAACGTCATCCCTTTATAAAGGAACCAATCTTAAGTTCTGAGACTGAGAGTACTAAATAGTTCTAACAGTTCTTCCACAAGGGAAGTGTATTGAGACGCACTGTGGCCACGGAGAGAAAACACGAGCCATGCACTAATGATTTCATTCCACTCGTTATCTTTTGTCCTATCGGCACTTTGCTGAAGCACCGCGCGTAATGACCTCATTTGTCTCAGTCACGACCTCGACCTCCCGCCTGACGGAGCAGGCCGGGCGGTGTTTAGCTGTCGCTTTAAGAGCCGGTTTCCCCCCATTGTCAAAGAGTCGTGATATGAGCAGGAAGAGGGAAACGAAAGCAGGCACCGCGGTATTTAAGCACGATACTGCTGCGGTACAACGACGGCGACCCGGAGGCGCGCGTCCGCAACCGGCTTGGTTAAAAACGAGCCGCAAGTGTCCCTTTTTTAATCCGACCGGTGCTGTTTAATTCTTAACAGACAGTCCGCAAAGTCGCTGCGGGATGATGCCGTTTACTTGAGAGACGCGAGTGTGTCACCGCGGGTTATTGCCTCAGGAAGCGATGACAGGAGTCCTCCATCATCACCGCGTAGCTGCTTGAGAGATAAATTGCCTTGTCCTGCGGCCATTTCCACAGGAGTCAAGTGACAATTCATTTGACGCACAACAAGCCCAAAGCGGCGCGTCGGAGGCTGTGGAGCAGGTGCAGCGCGTCGTGGTCTGTCCGCAGGCTGCTTCAGGTATAGCCGCGGAAACCTCATCTGGATCCGGCTGGACATCACAGACATGTCATCCACTATAGAGAGGAAGATGCTGGACGCCAATGAGTAAGTAGCATATGGATAAACTGCTATATTATTTATAATGTGTGAGGAAAGAGAACAAGGACGCGTTATCTGACAGCCAGCCTCGGGTGCAATAACTGCATTTGATAGTGTGGAGGTCAGGATTATCAGAACAATTATCACGTTCATGTTCAAGGGCAGAATGTTAAATGTGTAAGGGTGGACATGGAGCTCTTGGCAAGAAAAAGTTCAGTGTTTCTCAGAACCAGCTTCCTAAAGGTAAACTAACGTATTTAACAGGCTGATTGTCTAACATTATTTCACAGTTTATTTTATCGACATTGTTTTAGGCATAAAGGCCTTATAAAAGGTATTTCCACCTCAAAAGCAGCATCCTCTATACCTGATAACTAACACACTTTGAATCCAGACATTATTCAAAGAAACACAACTGTATTTTAAATTCTAGTGGAATGAATAAATACTAAATGTATGATGTCTTTGAGATGATAAGAAATAACAATATTTGTGTAGCCGCAACAACTTGAAGGGTTCTTGGGTTCTTCACAAACCATCATATAGTTTCAATGAAGAATTGGAACAATCCAATACAGAAGATATATGAATAACATGATTTGAACAACCTTAAAGCTTAAAGGGGAAAACTTAATTTGAAGGGCTTTAGAAATTAGCATGTGTTGTGTTGCTAAAGTTCATATTAAACATTATCCAATGGCTCCCTCAGGTGGACAGCAGCAAACTGCAATTGTACAAGTTACTTTTGGACAGTTTAGAATCAATGAACCAATACATAGCGATTCAAGATCATATTGAAAATGTGATCTTTGAGCTCAAAATATTAACAAATCAATGCACATTTTAAATCATATTCTAATGTAGGTTTCAAGGTAACTTATTGAATTGCTAAACAACAAATGTCTTTGTTTTCATCCAGGGAGCCGGTGGACGAGGTCCTCCAGATGCCACCGTCTCTGCTGACGTGCGGCGGGTGTCAGCAGAGCATTGGAGACCGATTCTTCTTGAAGGCCATCGAGCAGTACTGGCATGAGGACTGCCTGAGCTGCGACCTGTGTGGCTGTCGGCTGGGGGAGGTGGGCCGACGGCTCTACTTCAAGCTGGGAAGAAAACTATGTCGGAGAGACTACCTCAGGTTGGTACGATGGTGTTGGAACATTGGGATTTAATCAAGTAGTTTGTTAGTTAGCGCGACTGCTATGTCGACGTAGCCAAACGCCTGGTGTGTATCTTTTTCAATTGTTCCATTGTTGTGAAAAACTATTAAAAACACATGAATGTGTTCAGTATAGTTTTTAAGTCAATCTGACCACAGACACTGCTCTGGTGCGGCAACTACTCACAAGGACACGAATGGATTTACAAAACTGAAAATATTATTTATTCAAGACACATTTCGAAAAATATACATTGCATTAAAGTATTAATGACCATTGTTTGTTGAGGTCTTTTAAGGGGGTTGTTGACAGAACAATAGAGAAAACTTGGAAACACTGAAAACAGACACCCTTTTATCACATGTTGTTGATTAATTGTTTCATGAGTGAATTTATATATATATATATATATATATATATTTATATAAGGGACATGGGGAAACAGCTTGGCCCTTTATCTGAAATTGTGACTTGACCTTTTCACTTCATAGTCTGCAGGAAAGTGCAAAGGCATAAATGATAAGTGGAGATTGAAGTTATGCGAGAGTTTCATTTGGGAAACTTGGATTACTAACCAGGCAAAGTGGGCGACAGCCGCAGAGCCCCTGAATGTCACACTACTACTGAATTTCGGTGGAAATTTGTTGTTTGCAGTAATTTGTACAATTGTGCATTCTAGCCTTTTCCTGTGACCCGGCCTTGGTTTATGTCAAAATGTTTAAGACGTTTTTAATTTTTGTTAATATTGTGCCAATTATGTTTCACCACAAACTGGACCACAAGAAATCCTGAGTTTAGGTGGTGTTATTCCTGAATAAGTACATGGCTAGGGGAACAGATCCACAGTAGTTAAATAGAGACTTAAAGTTTCATGTATGCTGATATCTTCTCATCCGTTCAGGCTCTTCGGTCAGGACGGTCTCTGTGCTTCCTGTGAGAAGAGGATTCGAGCATTCGAGATGACGATGCGCGTGAGGGACAAGGTTTACCATCTGGAGTGCTTCAAGTGTGCCGCCTGCCAGAAGCACTTCTGCGTGGGTGACCGCTACCTGCTCATCAACTCAGACATTGTGTGTGAGCAGGACATCTATGAATGGACCAAACTCAACAATAACAACATGGTTTAGCAGAATGAAGAGTGTCATCCTGCCCTTTCCCACTGGCTTCAAAGGGAATGCACCTTTGATGAACACATTATCATACATCTGCACCAGCAATAACAGAAAGCTTTTCATTGTAGGCTTCGTCCTTAAATGCAAATAAAAACAGCCGAAATAATGGAAAAACTTAAAACTGCAATAATAGTTGTTTTTTATAGACTGGAATGTTAGATATTTATCAATGATCAAAAGTCTTTGACAATGTTCTATTAGTCAAACACTGTTTCATCACCTCATACTTATCTGTTCAAATGTGTGTTCAAAGTTTTCAATGAGCATTTCAGTATTTAAGATTTATTTTATTGTTCATAATTTCCTGAGAAATTTCTGGGAATAAGTTTGTGACTTGGTATTAATTATAAGGAAAATAGAAACTTCGTTAAAGGAGTTGCTTCATTTAAAATCCAAGTAGATATCAAATTCTCCATTTATGTTAAATTCTATGTTTGCCTGCGAACAAATTTCCCATTTGGATGTTGAACTAACCTGCTGGACTGCCTATCTAAAACAGTGTTTTTCTATCCGGAACACTATTTATAAAAGATAATAATTCATTAGGAATTTACAAACCTGTAAATTGTTATTAAAAATGTTGTGGCATTTTCAAGTTATGAATGCAATGTCCATGTTGAAAAGTCCTGATCAATGTGATTCTGCTGTATTGCCAGGTTGAACTGGTGGCGCCCTCTAGTGATCGAGGGATCCCATGCAATACTCATTTTACTGACTGGCGCTGTGTGTCTTTTGTATCTGTTACACCTCTGGACATGCACCCACGACTTTTTGGACAATTACTATTAAATACATTTTGATCTAGAGAAACAAAGATCATCTTTGGCGTGAGTGTCTTTCTTGGAGTAACGGATACACGTGAAATCCATGTACTAAAAGGAATAATAACACACAAGCTGTGCATACAACATAGCACATTTTAGTCAGAATGTAACTTAAACAACCTGGATTTTTGAGTGTGAGATTTCAGGACAGTGCGGTGCTAAAAAAGGAAAATGTAGGAACTGGAAGACAAAATCTAACTGACTATTTAATAGCCGGTTGTATTGAAAAGTTCTAGTTTAATTGCCTTTGCACGACAGACACGTATTGTTTCCTGTCAGTAGAAAGTAAAGTATGTTGATTTCTTGTAAACCAACTGCAAAACAACAAAATACTGTAAAGATAGTGACTATGAAAGTGGGACACAGCTATGGCCTTTAAGATTGTGATAACACGGTGTGCTTTAACAGTAGATTCTTATGAAGTGACACTCTACTCTTTATATGGGGTTCAGCCACAAGAGGTCCCTAAATGATCTATATATTCAAACCATCCAATAATAATAGTTGAATCAGTTATGATGGCTGTTTTGGCCGCATGGTCAGTGAAAGCTGCTGAATATTATACTGTTAAGTATTGCAAATCTATTATGAAATGCAGTTCTTTCTCATAATAAACTCCTGGCTGGGCAAAGAGAGAGTGAAGACTAGAGAGAAAAAAACAAAATAAATGGATGTTAATGAAGTCATGATGTGCTGGGCTGTTCAGTCCCTGTCTCTGGCTTTCCCCTCATTACTGTCTGTCTTCAAAGCTGATGTCCCTCAGTATTTCTGCTGTCTTCTTCATGTCGGCCAGCTGTCAACTCACTCTGAGCCGGCCACAAGTCGTGCTCCTCCAGTGCCATCGCACAGCTTCCTGCCATCCACAGTTATCTTTACAGACATGAATTCAATAATTGAAACCATGAACTGCTATTGCGTTCGAGGGTGGGAATGAAAGCGCCTGACCACACCTTATTAGCAGCTGAGAGAATCAGCCTTAACTGGTGTTATAAAGTGTGTGAAGAATGCGATAGGGAATCAATTTGCACCAAAGACAAGTGAAAAGGAGGAAAGGAGGAAAGGGGGGTGAAGCGAGATAGCAGAGCACAGAAGCTGCAGGATGATGCCTTCAGCGTGGCCTGACAGTGGTTTCATAGACAAAGGAGGAGTGAAGGAACATATAGAGTTAAAAACCCACCCAGGCTGACATAACGCTTAAACTGAAAGAGATATACTGATGGGGAAGCTAACAAGTTGTTCCACAATAGAGATGGGAATATACTGTAAAGGCACCCCGAGGGATGCTGAGCCTTTGTTCACTTGGAGGTCTGCAGATTGAAGAATTGTGAGTAAGTAAGTAATGTTTGAGGAATGGCTGCAAAGAAAAAACTAATGCACGGTGGTCTCAACAACAAATCAGCTCCATATTGAACACCAGGCTAAAGATAAGTATAGATAAATAACATACTAACTATAAACAAACGCATATAGTCTACATTGTGCTTTGTTGGCGTTGGATTTGTACTTTGCTTGGGGTCTCACAAACCACAATATATATGGTTATATGTCTACAAATAAAAATCCTAATTATTGCAAAACCTGCAACATTTTTCAAATATTCTTTTCTTCTGACGGCATTAAAACTCAATATTCAGGAAAGGGTTAACTTTGAAAGTGACAACATACATAAATGACCATGAAGTATTTTTGTTCGACCAAATAAATAGTTATTTTCTGTTCTGTTTGTTATTTAGGCAAAGTAGGAACAAATATGTATTCCTTTTGTTTGTAAAAAAGTAATTGACAGAAAGAAATATGTTTTATCCTACATAGTGATATTGTTTGAGGTCAGTTAACTCTCCTTCCCTGTTATATCAAACTGTTATATCAAACTGTTATACTGTAAACGTCATAACAGACATCCCAAAAGAGTTCTTAAAAAAAATTTGTATAGATAGTATATTTATCCCTTTTTAGCAAATCTATCATTGTGGCTCTAATTTGGATCACTAAAATGAATGAAACATAAATGAAACAAATGAAATATCTCAAAAACAAAAGCATGGATAGGATGACATTTTGAGCACCAACAGGTTGACAAGCATTAGATGGATTGTCACAAATAAGGTACAAATACTCATGAATGAATGAATGGATGAACACTGATGGTGGTTCCACTGAATCCGAACAACTTTGGTGATCTTCTAACTTTTCATCCAGCGCCATCATCTGGGTAAAGTTTAAAATTGTGCAATACTTTTGCAGTTCATTACTGTTAAATAACAAATGTTGATTGATAACGCTCAACTGAATTGTGTCAGAATTTAGTTGAAAGCACCACTGTGCCTCACACACATTGAGCTTCTAGCAGGACTGTATAGGCTTGTTTACAGCTGTGGCCTCTTAGACTTCAATTAGAAGTAAAGCAGCTTTTTCTGTGAGAAATTATTCTAGATCCAGGACAAGTTATTGAGAATCAAGCGGATAAAAAACACAAGCATCTTTTTTTGAGCAGTCCAGGAAAGCTCGGAGTCCCAAACATAACTTGAGGGTTAAAGGGGGATGCTGTCTTTATCTGTGGCTCTCTTTCGACGAAGAGTTCACTGAGTTTGATGAGACTTTGAGAGAGATGACGGTCTGCCAGGTCTCATCTCACGACATTCACACACACAACACACAGGTCTACAGAGAACCACGGCATCGGCCAAGCGGCCTGCGTTGCATCGACCAGCTCTCCTCTGTTGCCCTGCAGGCTGAGCTTCGCCAGAGCACATGCCCTGACTTGCACAGCAGCCTCAGCAGGACTCAATAAAGCCCTGTGCGTCTTGTGTCATCCCTACCAGCTGTACACAAGGCCGGGAGTGTAGTGCTGTGTTTGTGTGCCGAGTGAGGCCTGTTTCATCTCCAGTGCCCATGTCACAGCAGTCCCGTACGGGTAAATGTAAAAACATCCAGCTGTGGGCCTGGAAACCAAGGAGACTTTCTGAGGATGAAACCACAACGGCTCGCAGCTTGTTTTTATCAAACAGCTCACCCCACTGAAACAACCACCATGCAGAGACCTCTCTCTGCTGCAGTGTGCAGTGTGAACAGCAGATGGCAGTTCTGATCCAGGTGGCCGGTCAAACGCACAAGAAAAAAAGTCTGTAGGCTATCTGTGCATGTGTTAAATAACTGACAGGCCGATTAATACGGCAAAGCTGTTTTTCGAACGGATGCCAGTTCAAGAAAAGATTAATTAGAACTGAACTGAAAGTGACGAGCCATATTCAAAGCACTACAGACATGACCGTGAGAGTTCAACGACACCTACAAAGGAAGATGTGGTTGCACAATTATCTGCAGCACCATTAATCACAGCACGGCCTGTCAGTGTCAAACCCATCTGACAAAATGAGTCAAGTGCTATTGATCATGCCCGCTTTGGGTTTCACTTGCACTCACACTTTATCAGATGGAGCTAATTGGGAACATATTCAGTCTGTGGTCCTGAGAGATGTGTCTGTCAGGAGTCACATTCCTGCTCCGATTCTCTGATAGCCCGTAGCGCCTGCAGTCTGAATGGAGGACAAGCTGTGGGAGTAGAGTTTTGGAGGTTTAAGGGGGGGGCACACTCAGAGGTAAACTCATGAGTAATAAGGGGTCATCCCTAAGCTCTCGCCGGGCTTGTCCTCTGACTGGCTAGCTGCTTGCCTTTGTTTACAGCCTTTTTGCTAAGCTAAGCTAACTGTCTTTTGGCTGTAGCTTCATATTCATTGTAGCCTACCATGAGATTGCAGCCTTTCCTCTCGTCATTTAACTCTTGGTATGAATGCCAAAAAGCAAATTTCCCAAGATATCCCTTTATTACATTCTACCACTGCCGAGGCGACTTGTCTCAACACATGCATACACTGACAAACTATTGCATTTATCACAGCTGAAATTCTTTAGATCTACAAAAAAGATGTAATGCAAGTGTAGTAAATCAGTTTTGAGACAGTCTAGCCGGTGTTTTTTTACATATGTTTCTTTGTCCACACACCTCCCCCCGCCTCTAAAATGATCCCCACATGTTAAGCAGTGTTCCTGGCTTCTGATGAACGAGCTACACATAGCACACGAGGCTCTGTCCCAAGACCTGCATCAAACATGTTTCCCTCGTGGCATGAGTGGGGTGTTAGGTGAGACATTTTTTTCCTAAAACTGACAAGCAGCAATATTGCAGAATCATGACTGTTGAAAGTCAGGACCACATAGAATGGTTCAATACTTCAATCATAGATAATATGTGTTTTATAACTCCAAAACCACAACTAGTTTTACTTTCACGGATGAAGTCAAGAAAATGAACTAACGTGAAACATAAAAACATTCTTGAGGGTTTGGTATGACCATGAGTGAGTGGATAAGGTGTTGCAGGTCAAAGGTGAACTTTGTCTGTGCTATAAGAAGAGAGAGCGGCTCGCTCTCAAGAGTAAACCTGTCCTTGAGTAGAAAAAGGATTTTCGTATAAGAGAAATTCTTTTTAACGTGTGAATAAGTACGATATTTCTGTTATTAACAATTTAGTGATTGATTACTGGTTTCTTTTTATTCAGTCAAATATCTCCATTTCCTCATTAAATCAAAACACTATAAATGTATATCATATTTCATCCTGACACTTGTCGGAGACCTCATAAATTTAGACCTGCTTTGTTTAGAAAAAAAAGACCTCCTATTACAAATCTAAACCTGACTTCCACGTCCTTCTCATCAGACATCAGTAGAAAGCCAGACCGCTACCGGGAAGCAGACCGTGGAAGTGGCTTTCTCTTCCAAGCAATCAGTGATGGAAACCAATTAAGATGGTGGAAAAAGGTTGCTACTGCTTTTTAAAAATCTGTGCATATGTGCAGATAAGTGACCATGCGGCAAACTTGTGGTTGCGCAGCGTCGGGCTACGTGCAATTTCCGTCTCTAATTGGACTTCCCATGCAATGCCTGCTTCCAATCATTGCAGAGAGCCAGCAGGCATAATGGCAGGATGGTGGACCACAGTTGGACACATCATGAGCAACTTCAGGACAGAAAATTGACTGGGCAGGGATTTTCAATAACACATTTACAGACTTTGTATGGCTGTGGAAGAAGTGAAAATACTCCAAGAAAGCATCACTTTAATGTTGTAGCTGGTCCGAGATGTGGCCAATTTGAACTGTACCCTGGGTAGTTTCATGCATCATCTATTTCATACCCTATGATTAGTGGATTATTCAATTATTCAATTAGTCGACCCAAAAGATCTATTGCGAGTTTTTTTGAAAACTGATTAACTGTCAGTTGTCAAGCAAAACGGCCAAAAGTTGATCGACCTGGGTTCTCAAATGTGACAATTCTTGTTTTTCATTTGGTGACGTCACCCTGTGATCTGGCATATTGTGATGTATGACCAAACAATTGATTACTAAATTTACAAATTCATTGTCAGATTAAACATTTATGAAAATAGTCCTTAGTTGTATAAACCTAAAGCTGATCAAATGTTGTATGTGGGAAATCCTCTGCTTAAGAGTAGTAACTAAAGTAAGCAGTAACCAACTAAATAAAGAGTAGAGAAAAGGGGCAACATTTCACTCTGAAATGAAGTAGAGCACACAAAGGAAATTACCTCAAAACTTTACTTGTAGGCTACAGTACTTGAATTAATACTTTCCAACACTGTATTTTGTCAACGGAAATCTTGTCTATGATTTACAAAGACACTTTCTGAAACTGTTGAAGCGCAGCAGGCAGTTGCCACCCAACACAACTTTGAGCTTCATCGATTCTCTACACCTGTTGTTCCAAATCTTTCCTTAATCCTTAAATCATGGCAATGCCATCCTCAGTTAAAACATTCTCTTTTCTCTTGGATTTCCTCTCTCTCAGAATTGCTTCACCTGGAACCAATCTGTAACACAATCAAAGTGTCCTAACATGAAAGCTCAGTTTTTTCCTTTGAAAGTCCATTTCACTCCACACTTCTTCTTTTCTCTGGTTGCTCAAGCAGCCATGTCTGGAAAAAATTCAGCCTAAAATAGAGCGTCAGTCACTAAGCATTATGCAAATTTGCGTGAAACAATTCACTGGTGCTCTGCCTTTTGCACACAATAGAATGGGCCCTTTGTCTCAAGCATACGCTGCGCATAATGAAAACTAACTTGTCCAGAAACTGAGAACACTGTTGTGATGGCTTTGAATTTTTTTTTAAATAAAATATTATTATTAAGGAAGAATAACATGGTTCTATAAAATGACCATTCAAGTATAATTTAGTTTAATCTGACGGCTTCACAAACCAATTGTTCCAAAGCAGGCGAGAGACAGTTTGAATGAAATAAGAAGCGGGAAATGTGGAAAGAAGAATGAAACGTCATTTTAAAAAAAGAAAAAAGCTTAATCCGTGTCCTCACCATTGGATTGCAGTCATCCATCCAAAGCGTTGATTGCAGCTTCTGGATGAGTTGATGCTTACAGTTTGTATGCTGCACGCTCGTCAGTCATCCCGCTCGGCTTCAGAGTGTGTCCAGGATCGCAGGGTGATTAAACTCTAATAGCAGCCTTTTGAGAAGTCCGGGGGGATTTACTCCTGAGTCAACATGCCAGACCCCATTTCCTCCTCACTCACTGCTGCCTCTCAACACCCAACCGGCTGCAGCCACAGTAGATCTCCACAAGGAACTTGTATAGATTAAGAAAACCTTGGAAGTGACCCTGCACGAGGCCTTAGACATACACAGGGAATGATGCCAATATGACCCATTTCTCCAAATAATATCAAATTTACTTTGTTGAAATTTCAATATTTTAAAATTAAATATACTTGCATAATTCATTTTTCTTGATTATCATGGTAAATACAGATACATAATTCTACCAGGAGAAATAATTTCACACAATAATGTTTCATGCTTGAATTAATTAAACACAAGCCCCCAATTGCATGTATGTGAACTGCAGTTTAGATAATTTAGCAATTCTTCAAATTAATTAAAATATGAAGATTTGCTGCTTTTTCTTGCTTTGGTAATATAAATATGTTTGGATTTGGGAATATTTAATCAACAAAACAAGCAACCTGAACTCATCATAATAATCATAAATTCAGAAAGAGGTTATTCATTAAATGTATAAATGATTACTACACATTTAGCATGTGGTTAGCACTAATGATTTGTTGTCTTGAACAGGGGTCCCCAACCCCCGGGCCGCGGCCCGGTACCGGTCCGCGGCTTGGTTGGAACCGGGCCGCGGAAAAAAAGTGAATAAATAAAGTTTTAAATTTTTTTTTTTAATCAGTCGGAAAAATATATTATTTTGAAAAAGGACCGGATACACCCGTGTGTACGTCTGAGCCGCGTTCAGGAGTCTTAAAGTTCGGGTTTATCACTGCAGGCGAGTCTCACGCGCCGAACCCTCTGCTGGCGGCACATTTCAGTGACAAAGAATCTTAAAACATATTCAACCTGCTCAATGAATTCTGTCACTTCAGGGAAATGACAACTGTTTTCAAGTTGGCCGATAAAGTCGCTGCTGTGTGGGCGAGTGAACAGCGGAATATTCTACATGTTTCAGACGTTGACCGGGTGGAAGAGGCTTTTAAAAGAGTTTGAGCGGTACTCCAACCACAAAAGACCCGACTGCAAAAGAATAGACCTGCAACCCATTTGTAAACAAACCCACCCGGTGAATCGAGCCCGTCCGAGCTAGAAGAAAATGTGTTGGAGATGCAAAGGACGGTGGCCTTAAGGGACATTTCACACAACAACTCTGCCGGTGTTCTAATGACAGCGACCAGAACTCGGTTAGGAGCAGCGGACCAAACACACGTCTGTGTCGCCGTCTCCATTGGCGGCTCGTTGCAGGTAAACAAGCGCACGGCTCACACTAATTCGGCGTCATGATGAGTTGTAGTTTTGGCACTTTATGCCCTTCGTATAATTGTATGACGTCATATTTATTACGTCATTTATATTGCCGGTCCGTGAAAATAATTTCTGACACGGAACCGGTCCGTGGCTCAAAAAAGGTTGGGGACCGCTGGTCTTGAGGACATGAAAGTCGAAGCTGTTATTCATAAATCGTATTGTTGTGTGTCATATAATCCAAAGTAGGATGGACCATTTCAATGGAATGACACAAACATTTGTCATAATTTTAATCATTTTGTTTTCTTATATGTTACATGACCAAATGATTCAATCGAGAAAATAACAACATGATTATTTGATGATGACAATAACCATTAACTGAAACAGATAAGCACTCATTATACATGTGCCTCTACAAATGCTGGTAGGACACCTGTTACCTCCGGAATTGATGAATAGATAAAACAAATTAAAGAACATGTTTTGCAAAAACATGATTAACACCCCTCAGTTATTACATGTTGTCGGTGATCACTCAGGGCAGCCTGCCTCTATTGTTTTTACTTGACAACAGAATTAGCTGCTACTTCAGCCCAGACAAAATAAGACTTAACAATTATGTGTTCTTCTTCAAACTCTTGACTGAGATCTTGATTGATAACCTTTGAGTTCTCTTCTTAACTCTTCTCACTAACAGGATCATATTTTCTGATCACATCATTCTTTGTGAAGTCATTTCAAATATAAATAAATACATTTGAATAACTATATAATATGCAAGATGTTTTTAAGAAATGTGGAAGCATCTAATCATGTGAATTCACACCACTTGATGTGAGGTGTTATCGATTCATGGTCGTGCTTTCCCAAGACGCCCGAAAAATCTAGATGATTGTAGAGAGAAAGACGTTTGTCATCGTACTCACATTTTAGACATCTGGTTTTAAAACTTCCCACGAACAACAACACAGAGCCCGTTATCCAGCGTCCAGCGGCTCAGTGGAGACAACGTATGCTGCTTCTCCATGTGACTTTAATTTAGTGATTAGATGTAATTCAATAAGCAATCGAAGGGCAATGCGCGTGAGTTTGGGGCATAAAGCAAAAGAGCACTGGTGAGTGGAGCCTTTGTCCTTGACCCTCAATCGTTGCTGTTACCTTTCAGGCTAAACCTCTGGCCAAAACCCCAATGTGGACCCCTCCACTCTAATTGTCTGTAGGCCACTAATTTTAGGAGCCACGCAGTTTACAGGTTTAGTGCTCAGACTTGCCATGTCTTGTGTTTGCCATATGAGTATCTATCTTAAACCGGGATCAACAACACAAAAATATCCCGGTTTATATTTTATGAGAGCAGAATTACCACAAATCCCTCTGCTGAGGTACTCTGAGATTCATCTAGTTTGAGAGTTTTTGCCATCAGCAAACTCTGATAAGCCAATATGCAGTCTTAAGCCATCGAATTGACCGCTTTTAACAACTGAAAGAAGAAAGCTTCACATTCAAAAACATCAGGATTGTGAAATTACTCTGAATTGTGACACAATTGATTCCAGCTTGAAATATTACCCATGCCTGTGGACCCATTAGCCCCACAGTCACACAGCTGTTTACTGTCAATCTGCCACAGCTCATGCAAATTTGGCAGTACATGGCTGGCATTGTAATAAAGAATATGAAAATGTCCCACTCCATAGCTTCAGCATGATGCAGTGAAATAGTTCTATAAATTACTTCGTCTGTTAATTCTCAGAGTAAATCAAAATCTCCGGAGGAGCTGAAATCTGTGAAGTATGGCTCATTACTAAGCCAAAGGGACACACGACCTCAGTGGGATTACAAAGTCATGGCTAGTTATAAAATATGAAATAAAATGTAAATCCTAAATCCACGATCGTAGAAATGTCAGAAAATTCTCGCCACCATTCGAGGAGCCGACTTGTGGAAGCAATCTTAGCCAACGTGTGTGTAGACATTTGTATTATCCAACATGTGTCTTCAATGCCTGGTCAGCCCGCTTGCCAACTGTCATATTGTTAAAGATAAACTACACCCTCTTGGATTGTGCCAAGAAGGCCAGTAGATTTCCCCTGTCCCTGCTCCCTCCTCCTCCTTCCTGCATTTAATTTAAATAAAAATCACTTCCATTATTACAGATCTTCTGATTTACCCCCCCAAAAACCCACAGCCTTCATCTCCGAGACATGACATCATAACCACACACTTATAACCCCCCAGGAATATCATCATACTCGGTGATTTTTATATCATGTTACAAACCCTCTTCCTACTTTTTGTTTGAATTCTCCAATCTTAGACAGTCTCAACCTCCTCAACATGTCAATGTCCCAACACACTCCCAGGCCACACTCTTGATATTTACACTAATACTCCGCAGCACAATGGTGAGGCCTGCGGGGCAACCAGAGGCCTGATTCTTATATGTTTTAAAGCTTTTTTACAATAATTGTTACAGACTCCTGAATACAATGGTGACTACTGCAGCTGACTCAGATCACATCTGAATTCAAAAATCACAGTTAAGTCAGCATCACATGCAGTGTGTTTGAATCGGCATTGCAAAAGTGGGGCTGTAATCGGCGCTCAGACACTAACGTCATATCAATGACTGATATACTCATTTGTAATATCAAATTCATTCATTGACTTGTTCAATAAACACAGGACTTCAATGTCTTTTTAACAAAATCATACATTATTAATACTACCAGCATCTGGCATCAGATATATATTTTGTTAAATGGGGTGGTACACTTCAGGGTCTGTGTTTTCAACATGATGATCAAAACAGAAATGTTAAAATAACACTGTTAAAAGGAGCCCACTCTAATACTTTGGGCTACTGAGGTGTTTTAGCATCCAAAAAAGACAGATTACACACAGCACTGACTTTCAGTTGTGTGTCCCTAACCTTCAAAGGTAACTGGCCAAGCTGTTGGAATATGTTTGCCAAGATGTGACCTTGGGATCACCCCCAACACAACCCTGATTAATTTATTCTGTGAGACCTGTACTTTCTCCTTTTGCCCAGACGTTCAAACCACGGACACATAAAACAATCAAAGCAACACAAGAGTAAAAGGGGCCACGTTGTTTAAAGTGTCAGCGAACGGATGTCGCATTAGATAAATTGAGACATGGGCTGTGAATTTACATTGTCCTGTGGAGGTTCTGCAGGGGTAAGACACAGAGCCAAAGGACAAGGCAGTTGTTCCACAAGTGCTCTCTGAATTTCAGTGCAGGGAGCATGACTCTGATTATAATGCCATGTGAATGAACCTCTTTCTTCTCTCAATGAGGACATTCCTTGCAATTAGGAGGATGAGTACAGCATTGTTTGTCACTCGTAGGCGACCAGGGACTACCTGGAAGTCTAAGAAGCACATGTGATCTATCTGCATGCATCTCTGCAGTGACAAGTCTACCAAGTGGCAGGTGAACAGCCACAATCGGTTTATTAGGCTTACTATTCACCAGAGGGTTCAAATTACAGCAATTATAATAGATGGGTCAGGATCTCTCATGGTGCAACCACAAAATAAAATCCCAATATTGCCCCCATGAATGTGAAGCCTTGTGGAACACCTTTTGTGATAAACTGGCTTTTGAAACAATGTTAGCAATAGAGTGACACAAATACAAAATAAAATTGGTGTGTTCCTCAGAGATGAAAAAAGACAGTTTGAAGCCAAGAAGGTGAAAAACAAGGAATGTAACTGAATGGCATGTCTGACACAAACACCCCAAAATGGATATAATCCCCAGGTGCAAGCAACTGTGGCAGAGGGCTAAGACAACAGTGACATGGTGACCTCACGTCATCTCCAGACCACTAGAAACAAGTCTGCACTCCAGCAAAGCAGAAGCACACCAAGTCATCGACTTTTATTGAAACCACCAGAAAGGCTCACATCTCCTGCTTAGCCATGCTAGCGGCATGGTAGATGCAGAAGTATTGAACTATTGAATGGATTGCTATGACATTTTAAACATTCATCCTAGAGGATAATGCCAATATCAGTAAACATATCTGCTAAACATCAGCATGACATGTCGACATTGTTATTGTGCGCGTGCTAGCATGCTGGTGTTAGTGTTTAGCTCAAAGACGTGCTGTGCCCGCCTCACAAAGCCTCAGAGTCTAGACTAGAACAACAAGGTCCAAAAAAGGGGCAGGCAGAGGATCGGAGGTCAGAACAGGCAGACTATACACTAGCAACACGAAAGACAGGACTACGGACACAAGACAACAATCCAGCAGGAGACAAGGGAAAGACTGGGGGGTGGGGGGGGGGGGGACAGGTGTACGGCATGAGACATTAACGAGACAAGGGTGGCTGACGGCAGGTGCAGGGAATGAAAAAATCAAGGACAGGAGTGGCTGAGGGCAGGTGAAGGGAATGAAACAATCAAAACAGAGGAGACACAGAGGAGACACAGAACACATTAGACACAGGGCGTTACAGGTTTTGCTCTTTGGTCATCGATACGTGTGCATAGATGTTGTGGATATAAAACAAGATAAAAATAGAAGCAAGTTTAGACACAATGTAAACACAAGGAATCAGACAAAAACAGGAAAACCCATTTAACGGTCAGAGAATAAAAGCTGCATCTTAAAAGCATTATCAGAGTCTCTTGGCCTCTGGCAGGGTGTTCCAGAGCCGAAGAACCGCTCCAGAAAAAGCCCTGTGCACGGTGCACAGCGGATGTGAGACGTGGACTAGTGCTGAGAAGCTCTGAGAATATGGAGCGGTGAGACCATGAAGAGATTTCAGGTGAACAATTCGGAAACACTTCTATGCAAAACTCTTACAAGGAGAACAATATAGAACTGATTATGAGGGGAAACTGTCTTGATGCAGAGCTGGAAGGAAGTACAGGTAACCATGGGATGGGTCACGGTAACGATCGGGTCAAGATGGACTCTATCCTTGTGCAACATATGCAGGCCGGTGTGGGAGGAAGGGGAGACTGGGTTAGTCGACTATAGTCACCCACAGTGTCCTCCTGTTCAACCTCCTTTAAAGCGAGCTCTCTATTGGATTAACATTGGCCCGAGGGTGGGAGTGGGCAGAGGTAACCCAAACAGAGGGGAAAGGGGGGTCAGCCAACTGTTTCAAGTAAAAGTGGAATTTGGGGCATCTGTGTTTGTTTGTAATTGGGTGTGTTTGGGGCTGAATCTGACATCCTGCAAAGCCTAAGGGGTAGGGCAGAGGTTAGCCATCATAGTTAATGTGTACACTTTGCTCATGACTCAAGCTGCACATTGACCGGTGCTGTTGAACTTTGAGCATCCTTACTTTTCAAATGTATCACGATCAGTTCCTGGTATAGATGTGTTTTTTTTCCTGACGTGTGAAGCTGCAATTCTGCTTCTCTCGTCCCTCTAGCGACCAATCAGAGGCTATTGGATGTGATGATGTCAGTGCATTGTTGATGGCAGATATCAAAGGAGCAAACCGGTTTCTGATGACAGTTTCTCTCCTCGCCGCTATGCTCAGATTTGATTTTCTTGAGCTGGGCTCCAGTTTGATGATGCATGCCAGGCTCTGCTTAGCTCCTGGCAAATAAAATGTGGACATCATGCTGACTATGCATTGTGCTAAAATCACATGACTGAGAATTGAACTCAGAAATACGTACGATGTTCAGCCAATATTAAAACATCAAACTGTGTTTTGAAGCAAAACACTGACAACAGATCTCAAGATTTGTTGAAATATTAGTGTGTTTCAAACTCATGTCATGGGATAGCACAGCGCTCCAGGAACGGCCTCCTATGGCCCACCTCTGAAACTCCTGGGGTGAAAGGTTACTGCAGCGACAGTGCCGGCTCATCTGAGGATCTCTCTTTACCCCAAAAGCAAAACACCCGAGGGCAGAATGGTGGGCTTGTCAGGCCACCCCAGCCCGACTCCCCAGGATCCTGGCAGGGAGTCAGAGAACCCAGGATCAGGGCTCCCCCCTGCACAAATACAGATGGGGTCGTGGGTCATCTGGGGAGCTCACACAAAGCTTTCATCCCAGAGAAGCTCATTTCAGGGGAATGTCTTTCCTCATCTAGATAGGAGTCCTCCTTGAGCCCTGTGTGGCTGCGCTGAACCCTGGATCGACAGACATGCTCCCTCAGACCGGTTTGTTTTGTTTTGGTGTTGCATCTCTGCTCACATCCCCTCGTCTGGTCCTCACACTGCTGTGGGAAGATCAGGCTGGGTCAGCACACACACGGTGCTCTGTTACAGTCCCAACACCCACTAAAACTGTATCAAACGAAAGCCTGGGTAAAAAAATAATGTTGCCGTATTTTTGGCTTTTACCTTGCATGGTGTTGAGATGACATATGTAGATGTGCAGGCTATGAATAAAGTTTCAGTTATTTCGGACATTCAAGCAAAACATGACGTACATGTGAGTTGGAGAGACTAAAGCTCACATAGTCTAAATATCTGTATACTTATTTAGTTCAATGTACCAATTACACTGTTTAGATACAATGCAAGCAGTGATACGTCTGATTAGATGAACATGACCACTTCTCTGCAGGAATACTGTACTGATGTACCCTAAATAAATACTCTTGTGAGGATCAATTATAAATGATATCCGTGGAGAGGCCAGCTTATTTCATTTAGCTCCCACAGGATGAAAGTTTGAATTGTACAAATACTACTACGAATAGTTTACAATCACATTTGTCTTATAACTAGATGCAGTAGATCTTAGGATACAATCATTTTGGCAGTAGACGAGTAAGATTACCTTGAATGAGGAGTTGGAAGCAAAGCACATCTGGCTTTCTCAACGATACTAAATGTCAAAATTACAGCATATTAGTTTAATCTTTCGAGAATGCTTGGCACGTGGCTCATTTTATGTCTGCAATCAATTTGCACAGTATTACTAGAGAGAATTGTTATCTCCGGTGTTCGTTTGCAGCGACTGATCCCCCCCCCCGAGCTATTATCAACTCGTGCTCAATATGAAGATGTTTAACACCCAAGCAGACGGTTCTTCTTTTGGAAAACATTACTGTTGTGTGTGCGTGATCTGTCGTGATATTTACAGCATGTGTTCACAACTGTTCAGCTTCATCCTCTGAAGTCTTCCATATGTCTCGTGTTTGAGCAATCACGAGTGCTGCTTCAATTTTTGTGTTATTACAGCGAGGCACCTCCATGAATATGTTAACGCTGTGGAGCAACAAATATATTCCACATTCAAGGCTCCACATTTAAAATGTTTGATCTATTTTAAGCACAATTCCTTTGTAATGTGCATTGATTCAGTGTTCCCCTGAATAGATAAGGGTTGATTTTATGGATTTTCTTTCTCTTCACCTTTATTGTATTCTATTTTGCAGAACACAAGTAGATCAATATGATAGTTGTATTGTGTATTTTATTTAGTCAATCATTACATACAACAAGTAAAGCCACATTCTAATCTACAAAACAAAAAGGACTGGAAAGGTATAGGCAGAAGTCTAAATGATGATATATTTCTATCCTAAATTCCTATCAATTAAATCAGATAATTAAATATATATAGATACACATATTTAATTCACACTAGTTCAGTGAGGAGAGCACTGAATCTGGCTGGATCTACATCGATAAGATTCTCTGGGCACAACAATGTTGTGTGATATTTGTTTCTATTACTCTAATAATGGTAATAATACTAATAATAATCTGACTAACAATTCATTTGATTATTGAACAGCATCAAATCATCACATTTAAGAAGCTTGAAGGAATGAATGTTTGGCATTTTTTATTGAAAAAACACAAACAATCAATAATCAAAAGTTGCAGATTCAGTGGACAAATCTGTTTCACCTATAAATAACGTGTAAATACAGAAGTTAAATAGTTGGAATGGCTTGTAAAAAAATCTGGAAGTAAGCAACACAAGAGGATAAAACATAAGCACAAAAAGTAACCCAATTAAAAAATAAAATCCATAGCTGCCAGACACTATTGTGATAGGACAAATAACTATTGTTTTCATTATCAAATAATAATAATAATGAAAACAATTGATCTCAATCAATTGCTTAATCATTTTGCCGATAGTCAAAAATACATACAAATGCTGATTAAAAAATGACATCTTCAATTGGCTTGTTTTGTCATCCAACAGTTTAAAGGTATTCAGTTTATTATTACATAAGACAGAGAAAAGCAGACGATCCTCACAATATTAAATCTAGAGAATGAAGGGTTTTTGTTTTTAAATTCAATTATTATAAAACAGTTTCCAGTCGATTGATGAGTCAATAATCAACTAATTATTTCAGCTTTGTTCATACAAGATTAAAAGAGGTTTTTAAATGGTTTGCTTGGGAGAATAAATTAAGATTCAGTACATCTCAACATCCTTTACACATCTATATTCACTTTAAGTGTGTGTGTGTGTGTGGTGCTGCAGTGATGATGGATGGAGGTGTCCTCCTGTGTGTCTCCCGCTCATGGGTTAACTGTCCTTGGCTCAACTAGATATAGAGCTGAGAGATGAAGGCAGTAAAGCATCCCCTCTGTCTTCTCCTGCGTGGTCCTGTTTATTGAATTAAACATCAGTACAACCGCTGTCTCTTTTTTTTCTCCCCTCATCTCAACTTAATTTGATCAGAGAATCTGCTGATGCAGTGTGTGCCCGGCTCATGTGAAACCAATTTGAAGCTACACATAAAAATGACTCTCTCTCTGTCCTCATGCACACACACACACACGCACACACGCACACATGCACACACACACACACCTTCGATAATAAAATATCAGCGGAGAAACACCATCCACAGGTGACACTGAGAGGTTTATGGGTAATGTGGAAGTGAACGCGACAACTTGTAGCTACATTTACAGAAATGTATGTGGTTGGAAGGATTAGGTATTCATATCATGCAGATAAATATTATGGTAACATCACCAAGGGTCATTGTTTTGTTGCCACGACATCGATCAACGGTTTTGTTGTGAATGGGAGCGGTTATGAAACCATGATTAGGGTCATTCGTACAATAACTCGACTGACTTTTGACTCCGTTTACATGCAAAGATATACACAACATCCAACCCTCCACACCCACAATTAGTAATCAGCATCTCACGCGTGAGCTATATTTTTCAACCGCGGCTACGAGCCAAAAAAAGCTTACATTCTCAAATGTCCATTTTTAATCTCTCGACACTGGTTGTGAAGAGATTCTTGTGAAGGCCACTCTTGTTACCGTCCCTCCACCACGACTCAGTGAGTAAACACTGTCCACGGAAACTCAAGGAAGGAATTGATATTATTGTATTGTATTATGTGTTTTATTCAGGCAATCAATCCATACAATACATTAAGCCACAATCTAATGTACAAATTATTACATTATAAAGGGGTCTTCAGGCAAAGAAAGTGAAACATGACTCAAATGTTGCATCTAGGAGTTGTGTCGGCCAATCAAATATGTGCACACTGAGAATTGTGTTTTCACTACGTGAGAATGGGTCGTATACACACAACGCAGGTCCCCTTCACAGAGCCGCCCGCCATGTTTCTACACCTCAGACGGACAACCCAAATGCATGAGACTTAAACACATTTGAATGTTTCTGCATTGGCCACCGTATAGTTCATCTACACACTTAGCACACAAGAAAAGTTTTATTTGGTTGCATTCTGCGACCTCACCAATTGATGCCGCCAAACCCTACACACTTGCACCTTTGACACAACTCGGTTGTCAGTCTGAAGGCCACTTTAAGTTGCATAAGATATCGCAACTTGTTTAGAGAGCAGGAACAATTAGACTGATCAAAAACGGTGTGATTGCACCGTGATTGAAAAATAAGTGCTAATTTAAGATGAACTTAATTATCTATCCTTTAACGTGACCTACGGCCTCAAGAGATAGGGAGAATAAAGTGAAAGCACACTGCTATACCGCAGGGATTCCTGCAGCATGTATAGAGGACACGGACAAACGCCACCCTGAAATAGACATATGACAAATGACAGAGTGAGCACTGATCCGCAGCTGTGACAGTGGGAGGCTCAGCTGGTTTATGAATTGCCAACATTCCCTTAATTACTTAAAATTCCAATATATGAGTGAAACTGGGCATCCCAGGAAACATGTTCAAGGCCAACTCCAGTTTCAATTATGGTTTCTTACTGCTGTGAGATGTTCATATAATATCTGCACAACGAATTACAAATGTTTGGTGGTCTCTTTACTTTAAAAATCACAGATTAGACAGAGCGAATATTTAATTTCCTTTTCAATTTTCACCTATAATTCAAGAGTGTTTAAGTGAATACATTCCAAAGATAGACAAAGGTATTGATACAGTATTTGCTTCATCGTGAGCAATAATTTTCCAAACTGCCTTGTGATCATTTGTAGCACATGTGGGAGACACTGTCGCTTTTGGAGAAGCAGTGTCACTGTTTTGGGTTTGTAGAAGATCAAAACATCAACCAACATTTTTTAATTTACAGTAAAATTATTTGATATACCACCCATTTAAAAAAACTATAAGTTATGAAAAAAAACCATGATCGTGCTTTGTACTGGTCCTATTTAAAAAACGAAAGTCTTCCTTGGGAGATGTGTTCCTCGACAGACTTTGATCATCACTCTAAGATTCCATGTGCTGTTTTTACAACATTGCTATTTCAAAAATATGTTCCCATAAAAACAAGATACAGGTTTGTGTTTCCCATCTATGCCTGACCTGCACTTTGAACATGGCTTTGTCTAACCTACAGCATTTTCTCCAGGCCATTACCCGCACAGCCACGCCTCTCATGCAAGAAACTGAGAGGAGCTGCAGGGACCCCGGAGCCGCTGATACACATGGAGGCCTGTGCCAACATAAACCCCAGAGGCTCAGAGCTGCTGCATCATGTGTTGAGCCCGTCCCCTCAGCAGCGAATACCTGGACATGGCTCCTGCTGGAAGTTAAACAGACAAGTCGCTATTTAGTGGAAACCTTTTAGAGAGAATGCCACGCATGAGTGATGTATATCTGTGACAGCTGAGACCTAGCCTGTAGCAGCAGAGTGCATGTTTATATTAAGGGAGGCCTACACGCTGCACTTGAAGCCTGTCATTCCTGATTGTTTAGCTGATGTGTGACAACCTTCAACTTTGAATTTCTTTACCGTGAACAATTTTATTTTTAAATGTTTTCTCAGATTTTCCTGCAGGAAAAGGAAGCAAGGGGAGAAAGAGAAATAAATTCATTGCACTTTTTAGTCCCCCTTTTTGTTAAACTTTGGAGCCACATGTTCTCACGCAGACACAACTCAAGAATGCGGGAGTATGATATGGAAGTGAAAATAAATCTTATCATATACATAAAAAAGAAAAGGGAAAGTTGTTTTAATAGTACATATGTAGAAGAAATCTGAATGAATCTAACAATACTGACATAATATGTATAAATCAAGGGCTATATCAACATGCTGTTTAAGGAAATAAATATAAATGTTTCACTAAGTTCCTTTGAAAACAGTCAAATCAAGATCAACTGCCAAATTAAGAGATTAAATGTGTCTGCGTGTCTGTCAATCACATACTGATATGATGTCCAGATACATTCAGCAAAAGGCTTTAAAACGGACATGAATGCATACAATCGAATACAATCAACTGCAGCACTCAGCGAGAAAAACACAGGAAATAAAATGTAAATACGGCAAACTTCCTCCTCGTATTAAAAAAGCCACAACATAAAACATGTACCATTAAGGATTAAACAACAGTTGGGGTGGCAGCCAAAGTCGTTACGTTATTATAGAAACAACTCCCAACAGCAGACATTTAATAAACAATGAAGAATATATAGTCTCGTTAACGAATACCTGCACAGCGAGAGCTGAGCCGGCGGTGAACGAGACTACCGAGCTGCACGTGCACTGTGCTTTTTATCGGTTCATTTATTTATTTATTCTTTCAACTGAGCAATTACATTTTCAAATTGTGATCTCCCTCCTGTGAGAAGCGCAATAAGTGCTAAAAGAGTATTGCTTTGGGGAAAGGGCAAAAAAACAAACATCTTAAAATAAAACTTTAACGGTGATTTTCACCGTTTGTGTCATTTGTTTTATGCCTAAAACGTGAAGTCCTCCTGTTGGGTGGAGTTGGACTGCAGATGGCCAACATGATGGGAACAGCGACAAGACACGAGTTGTGTCTCGAGAGTCATAATAAATAAGTTAATTATGACTGCAAATAAGAGAGAGAGAGAGAGAGAAAGGGGCAGAGCGAGAGAGAGACGAAATCTTTTTTAGACTGAATTAATCTGCAGCATTCAGGCCTGACAACCGCAGTTCAAACACATTCAAGATATATTTCGTTTCATTGTATATTAACCAAAAGCTTTCCGTTTGTGTCTGATTTTAAATGATAGGCTATTTATTTGTTTATCACCTACACAATACCATAATAAAGTCAATTAAAGACGTGATTTGCGATAATGTCTCCATGTCATAAAAGGCTCATGTTTCCTAAAAAAATATTTACGCTGTAATTCACATTTTTATAGGCAAGGAAATGCGAATTGCTGGCGCGACATCTTATTGTGAAAGTGCACGAAGCCAAGTCTTTCAATTAGCATCATGGGCTTCACAATTCATGTATTATTATGTCACCGATTATCAAATTGCAGGGCTGAAAATGAGTTGCTGTGATGGGCTCTTTTTCATCATGACAAGTGACATATCCGCAATGACTCAGAGGGTTAAATTCATTTGGTTTAATGTGGGTCTCTAAAACAAACAGCCTAGTTAATATTTATTAAAATGTTCAGTCCATCGTCGGTTAACATTAAGCACTGTTTTTGGTCCAAATTCAAGGCTTTATCCTTCCAATTACAATTAATTCCAAAAGGTCCTCTTTCTGCATGCAAGAGGCAAAGAAAACACACATTTTATTGTCCTTAAACACACTTCATAATATCAAAATGTGGCCTAGAGAAGGAAACGCCACTTTAAATGCCATACAGATTGATATAAAGAAATTAAAGTCACGCGGTTAGGTTTCTCCGTCACAGCAGGAATCAAAGACGTTATATTCATCCTCTAATTACATTATTGTCATGTGTTGTGTCTCCCGCGTGTTTCCCCAAAAAGCTTCCCCCCCCCCCACTTCTGAGCTTGACCTCCCATTTCCAACGGCTGCATAATAACGCGAGCTGGAGCTCGGTGTGGGCCTGTACTTCAGATGTGTGTGGAGCCTGAAGGTCGGAGTGTGTGTGTCTTTGTGTGATTGAGTGTGTGTGTGTGTGTGTCAGAGCTACACCGAGGCGGCATCAATTTGAGCAAGGCATTTCTCTTTACCCCGACAAACCTTCAGGGGGCTTTTAGCATTTGTTCAGTCTGCAGTCTCTGGAAAACATCAGATTCATTTTTTAACCAGTCCCAGATGCGGCAGCGTGAGAGTGCGTTTTGCGAGAGCGCGTCAGTGTGAGTTTGTCAGTGCATGAGCATTTGGGGGAGAATATCTGCTGTCTAGAGAAGGGGAGGGAAAGAAGAACAGTGTGGATTTTTTTTTTTTTATATTATTTTTTTTAGGTATGAACGCAGCGTGCGTCTCATACTGCGATATGACATCGATGGATTCATATTATAGCACGTCTACTGCGCAAGGTAGGGATCATCAGGCGAACCCGTTCAGGACTTTCCAGACCACTGAAACCAAATACAGCCCCACGTTCACTCCGGGTAAAGGACAGGCTTACGGAGAGAAGTCCCGGAGTCCTTTCCAGCCGGAGTGCCAGTCGTTGGATGGCGCGGAGGACAGCAGCTTCAACAAATACCAGCTCTTCGTGCAGCGGCCGACCTGCAAGACTCCGCCCGAGGGCAACAAGCTGCACGAGGACAGCGGGCACAACGGGACGCTGCTCCCCTGCTATGGTGAGTGCGCATGAGAGGAGCATTGCGACTGTAGGAGCCAGCATGTATTTGAGTTCAACGGAAATGCAGGACACGCGGGGACGTTTGCAAGCAATAATGGCAATTATTAGTGAGTTAATAGAGAATCTGAAAGTCAGTATAAATTGTGAGCGACGAGCAGAGAGGAGGAGAGGGTGAACCCACAAAGACATTATATATATATACACTTATGTACAGTTAAATATCTAAATATAAATGAATACATATATATATTTAGAGATATTTAACTGTACAGAAGTATGGATATTTCTAAATTAAATGTATATCAATTGCAACAATATCGTTTCCTATCAAACTATTGAAACTGAGCGATGACAATAAAAATATGTTTCTATAGGGAAACAAATACTTTAGTTGCATACCTTAAAACTCTTTAAACCCTTGGAAAATCGTTCACATGCAGTGCATGAAACAAGTATATACAATAAAAACTAAATTAAACATTACACGATTACTTTGAAATATATTAAAGGGAGAGTAGTAGCATTGCATGATCAGTTGTTTTCTATGAGATACAACACAGAAAGGCGAAGGAGTTATTGAAAACACATTTTGTGAAAGGATGTTTGCCCATTTGTGTACACTCAACTTGGACGTTTATATCCACAGTTTATAAGTTCACCCTGAAACCGCAGCATCTCACTGATCTTATAACTCACGTCAGCTCTTAAAAGTAGAAACCTCATGAATTATTTTCATATATAAATGTGAATTACAAGCATGTATAGCATGAGGCACGCTTGCAAACGCAAGCACGCCCCATAATCAAAGACCCATACAAAAATGAAGAAACTAAATATTTCAACTGCACTATTTAGCGTGCATGGTTTATGATGTGATTTATTGATGATAAATAACTGATTCCAGAGTGAAGGGAGTCCACATTTATTCAATGGAGTAGTTATAGGCCAATACCTTACAATGTGTTGACCGTAATGACGGATTTAGACACTGATCGGACGTCCCGACAAATATTCATTTAAACAGAAAACGTGCTTTACACAGTCTCCCGACAATTCGTTTAAATACGCATTTTCCGTATAAAGTAAACAATCCATGTCACTGTACTTTTATGAGACGTGGAGGCTTAAAAAAAAAGGCAAAACCCTTAATGAGCAGAAAAAGTTATATGTTGGACACGAGACGACAGCCTATAAAAAAATACATAATGTTTAAAAATTACCTCAATATAGTATATGTTACGGTGTTTATATACAATGCATTGTATTTTTGAAAAACGTCAGAAATATCCTTATTTTTGTTTTGTTATCAGTGTATCTACGTCTCCATATATTTCCGATCCAGAAGTTTATCATAATGCTCAGAAAACATCTGTTATTTTCATGGCTAAAATAACCTACAGATAAATATTTTAATCAACAATTCCTGCTGGAAAAAAGATTGTCAATAAACACAATCAATAAACATTAACAAAAAAAACATGCCAAACCCTATTAAATACACTGAATACTATAGTTTTGTAAGTCATATAAACATTAGGTGTAACAAATAAACATTAACTGCCCATATCTGCTCCGTAAGGCTTGCAGTAAAAGGTATATATTTTTTTACACTGATCCAACTCTTTGCCAAAATACATGAAAGAAACAACTGGAGTCACTCTTCACTTTAAGCTGAACTGTCACTTTTATTCTGGAGTTTGAGAGCAATGCGTCAATGCAGGTTGGATAACCCTACACAGAAGTGAATTGATTTGGCAAGTGCATTGACAGAACCATTTAAACACCATCATTAAATGCAACAGGCCTCCTTCGAGGAGGGCTCTGCAATGTTTGAGAATGTTGCAGCCAGATGAGTGCATCGTGGCTCCGGGGAGGATGCTTTGGGCTCCTGCCAGAGTGCAGGCGTCAACAGGCTCGTGCTGTTTTGTGTGGTCCTCAATGGGAGACATATTGCTCAATGCTGATTCTTTATCTCCATCATGACGACAAACGTCATATCAAACCCAAAAGGGACTTTTCGGTGTGGCAACTGGGATACTGTTGATACAGCAACCCAATGTTTGGTCTCGTTGTCATTCTGGGAATGTTATGGCCAACAAGTTTGGAACACATGCTATCTATATATCTAATATGTTAATATAAGAAAATAATGTGGATTTATAATGTTCACAGGAAACATTTTGGGCATTTGCTGTAAGATGTTGACCTCATTTCTCCTCTTTTAATTGAGACGGCTCCCAAACTTTTTGTAGAATATTTTCCTTAAAATCCATTTATTCCAATGCAATGATTCAACTGCAACAATGTGAACATTTAAGAGATTCAAAAGCAATTCTAAAATGCACATGTACACTACCGTTCAAAAGTTTGGGGTCATCCAGACAATTTTGTGTCTTCCATGAAAACTCACTTTTATTTATCAAATGAATTGAAAATTGAATAGAACATATAGTCAAGACATTGACAAGGTTAGAAATAATGATTAATATTTGAAGTATTAATTTTGTTCTTCAAACTTCAAGCTCAAAGGAAGGCCAGTTGTATAGCTTATATCACCAGCATAACTGTTTTCAGCTGTGCTAAAATAATTGCACAAGGGTTTTCTAATCAGATATTAGTCTTCTAAGGCGATTAGCAAACACAATGTACCATTAGAACACTGGAGTGATAGTTGATGGAAATGGGCCTCTATACACCTATGGAGATATTTCATTAGAAACCAGACGTTTCCACCTTGAATAGTCATTTACCACATTAACAATGTATAGTGTGTATTTTTGATTAATGTTATCTTTATTGAAAAAACAGTGCTTTTCTTTGAAAAATAAAGAAATTTCTAAGTGACCCCAAACTTTTGAACGGTATATATAATCAAACATTTCTCCAATTCATTTCTAAAATCACTGAATAGTTTTTAATAAGGTTTATGTTGTTTTGCGTGAATGGAAATCCTATTTAGTCCCAACGGATTCTTAAATGATGTTCATTAAAAATAGAAATTTAATTGTCCCTGGAGGAGTGAATGAACATATTTCTGCACAGTAGTGGCTCAGGTTGGCGGGTTTGTTTCCTTGAGTGCATGGTGAGACTGTCCCACAGCGAGAAGCGGGATAGAGCCGTCTACCTGCTCACACAGCGATGAATGAAATAAAACCCCTGGAGCTGATCGAGTGCTGAGGAATGCAGGTCAGCGCTGCAGGAGAGGTCCGCATTAATCTAAGGCAGATGTGCATTACTGGCTCCTATAGTTATTATTCATACTCCCCAAACATCAGCTCTCCAAAGCTTTAGAGAGTGCCTGCGATGACAAAATGGGACTGGTTTACATAAACCTATGTCAACAACACCCTGTGCAAATAAGCAACGAGTCTGAAATGGAAATTATGATTGGGTAATGATTTAAATAGCTTGAAATGAGAGGGCTTTGCCTAAACGTGTGGGAATGACTGTTTACATCCACGTACCGGACTCTATGGCTTTGAGACCACATAGGAGTCTTCTGCTTCATAATTGTAAAATAATTTTAAGTTGTTATCCTTGATACGGATTGACTGCAGCGACATGAACTTATGATATACAACATATTCCCAGTTTTATTTTGAAATTTGAGAGGATGTTAGTGGAGCTAAGGCTAAACACAAAGAATGAGTCATTGTGTTCGTCCTGTAGTTACCGTGGTGGAGATCTGCATTGCTCATGTACAACGTGTCTGTAGCAACACTCACGAAAGGCAGTTTGTGCCTTGTCCTCTATATGTCATTTCACGAAATAACAGTTCCAAGCGATAAAAGCATTTGTAACATAACGCTTGATGTGCTTTCAAACAACCCCCTCCTCCATTCAGCGAGATATATTCACCCTGTGAGATGTAAAACATTTTTCTCTGCACATGAAAACCTAAACAAGACCCCCCAAAAAAAGTCATGGCAGCATTTTAAAAGCCCCTTGTCACAATATAGCACTCTGTTAGAAGCTCGGGAAGTGATGTCACAGGACATGCATGTGCTGATGACTAACACATTGTGTCAATGTGCACAATACGCCTGAATGACACCTGTGAACGCTGTGTGTCTGAATACATCAGATTATGTAATGAGTATGCTCAAACGATAAAATCCTGGCTTGTTAAAAAATATATGCTTGTGCTGTTGTGCAACGTACACAGCATGATTTTCCATTTACTTCCAGCCACCTCTCTGGCAGGGGAAGGTAACTCCACCCCGCCTACCTGGGAATCGAATGCAGGCGAGATTAAAGAGATGCTTTGGAAACCTTAACCAGCTGGTGCACATTTTGTTTGAGGCTGGCGCTATGTCTTTACTTTGACTTCTTTGATTCTTATCAATGGACTAAATCTAACCTCTGTAAGAGTTCTTGAATAATGCAAACATTTGGCCACACAGTGCTATGGTCAAGAAAGGGATACACACTTTTAGCTTGACAGGTCATGCAAAAATGAGTCAAGAAAGCCAACTGTGATACAATAATGATGGAAACGACTGCAACACAAGAGTATGATGATCACTATGGATCCATGATCAACAAGTTCTTTTTTTATTTCTCTGCATGGTTTCAGCAGCGAGACTCTGCTCATTTTGCGTGTTTGATATATATTCTTTTATGAAAAGCCAGAGAGGGGAAGGAACCCAAATCACCATTTACTGACTCTGCCTTAAAAAATAAATTTCTTTAGCTTCTCTCTAATTCCAAAGAGGCCGAAAATACCGCCAAAAAAGGTTTCTAATATGATCTAGACATTATAAAATGTGCTTGTTGAATAAATGTAGGACTACTGGAAGAAAGAGAGAGGCTAATTATTGATAATCTATAATCTTCTTAGATTTAAATTCCCATCCTGTTTTTAGTTCATGTATATCATCCAACCTAAACTTGCTTGTAATATTGCTCATAAAAAACACAATCACAGCATTAAAAAGATTAGCCTGAAAACTGATTTAATCTTGACAGAGTTTAAAGGTGGGTCTTTATGGACTGTTGACATTGACATATGACATTAGGCATGTATATATCATTGTCACATGCATTTAGCCTTTTAACTGAAATGCTTTACCAAAATGCAATTTTATCAAGATGCTCCACGAGATTGTTTCCCTGAAGTAGAACATATGTTAACTCTCCCCCATTACTTATTGCAATAAAAAAACAAAAACATAAAATTGCTGAGCTCTTTGATGTGAGACAGTGACAGTCCCGGCCCAAGGTATTATGACAGTAGTGAGGTCATGATTGTGTCAATTTATCAGGAGCTGAGGCTGAACAGCAAGATATTTCGGTTTCCCAGGGAATCTGCATTCCTGCGTGAACCACTGGCATATATCTCTCCTCAGGAACATCTGGGAGCGTCCCTTCCACTGAGGAAACAACAGTCAACATCAGGACTTAGACTGTGCTGCGGGAAATATAATCCAGCCCAAAGCATGTCTGCAAAACCAGCAATGAATGTGCAACTAATAGCCACCAAAGCCAGTGGAATATTTGACTTCATTTGTTCCATATAAGGTGTGATGAGTGGAGAGCCATTGTGGCAGACTGCTGTTGGCTTGGAGTGTTTTGAGAGAACCATCTTGAGTGCTTGGTTTAAAAGCATTCCCTTCCCTATTTAGTGTTTGGTCATTAACCCTTCCCCAGGTTACTAATTTATAGTGTTTCTTTTATTTGGCTTCACTTGACCCTCCCCATCCCATTCCATAAAAACTGAGAGGGTGCCCTGTTGCTTTTACAACCAGTTAAATTACACTTTGATGTTTTCTCTCTGTTTTCAGCAGTGATGAAATTGCTGGCCGTAGTAAACATCTGACCTCGGCTAACTGAAGAGGTCTTCAGCCTGTCACAGAGTAGATGGCAAATTGCAGGATCAGCTGGTGATATTCAGTGTCCATTTAAATGCACGTTGATCAATACTGAAATGAGGACAGTCGAAAACGCATTCCTCTGAATGCCAAAAAAAACCGGAGCTAACGTGGTGGAATCTTGGCTCTCAAAAGAAAGTGTGTGATGGCTGTGTTCTCCAGAACAGTGTGCAGAAACACACAGCTCAGCATGCGGGAATACTGAAAGATGTTTGTGGCCAAGAACTCTGTGTTGTTAGCGTGACAGAGAAAACAGAAATATGTTTGGAGTGCAAGACAGAGAAAGATGTTAATTAGAAGAGATTCTAGGGCTCATTGTGGTCTAATACATCTGCATATGGCCAACTCTCTTGGCTGATATTCAGAGCATTAATATAGCGGCAAACAACCTATATGTAATGTAAAGATACCGTTGAGTAATATCTACCTGAGCAAAGGAGGAAAGAAAATCATGCTTTATCAATAGTGGGCCTATGTGTTGTAATTTGAGCTTTATCTTGCTTTGTTGACATGTTAGCTTGTCCCACTGGTTAGCTCACGAGTGTCGCTCTGCAATGCTCTCATTGGCTTTGTTCAGCAACAAGGCTGGAAATAGGCGGAAACAGCTAGCTTGTCTTTGTCTAAAGGTAACACAATCCGACAACCAACACCTAAAACACACTTTTTAATTCATGTCTTGTTGGTTTGATCTGTATAAAAAGAGTTTATTTTCACAAAAATACAATAAAACTATGAATTGTCAGCTCCTTATGCTAAATGTAGCCAAGCAGCTGCTCATTTAGCTTCCTATTTAGAGTATCAGACATGAAAGTGGCATTATAAAGTTTCGTCTTACTTTTAATGAGAAAGCAAATCAGTGGAATTCCTAAAATGTCAATCTAATTCATTAAATGTTCTGATTCCAGAGTAAACATAGTCGATATACATAGATCTGAATAAGACTGCAAACTTTTTCACCCACTATCCCACCATCTTCCCATCCCCCAGCTGCATCCTTTACCTTACAGGATATATGCCTTGCTCAGGGGCATTTTCTCTCACAGATGCAAATGCTAAGTAGGACCCTGGAGTTGACCTGCCTTACTTCTTAGCATTGCAGTGGTGCTCCTGCCCAGGGGCAGTAAGAAAATATTGCACATTGTTTTAGCATTAGAGGCCAGTGCAGGGGTCGGTGATGTCAGAACATCTGCCTGCGTGGAGACTGTAAGAGGGTCTGACAGGTGGGCCACAGCGATATGAGGTCATGAACTCCAGCTGGGCGAGCTGTGTTGTTCCATTAGCGTCTCTGTCGGGGCAAGTCTGAGCCAACGAGCCAGGGAGGGCTGCTGCGGTATCGAAAAGGATGACTATTGACATCTCTTTGTGGGACGCGCTAGCCAAAGGCGTACTAATCCATAAAAACAAACATGCATGTTACAGACAGCCACCGCCTAGCTTCATCACTGTAAAACTATTCAGTCATCTAACTAACCACTAAAAACACGTGGCCCAGAGAGTCACCAGTGCCACAGAGTGTCAACTCTCCTTCCCTCATTGGACTGGGTTTCTGAGAATGACAGGAGGCCATTACTGACATTGACAATAACAAAAATGCAAATTGACGATGAAAAAAATGCCAAAGTGAATCACTTAAAATGTATTTAACTTAAATATTGGACCAAAGTAATGCTGTGTTGCACAATACTTTGTTCCTATGGAAGAGACCATTATGGTGTAGTTTCAAACCAGTACAGTTAGGTCCGGGCGCTCACCATGCCCAGTCTCAGAAAAGGCAAACAGAGCACACTGCTCTCACTGGCCCGCAACCAGAGCCCTTCAGCTTATTTATTCATACAGCTGTTTGTTTATTGAAGGAGAAGTGACAGCTTTCTTCATCTTCTAAAAGGAAACAAAAAAGCCAGCAAGCGCTGACAGGAACAGAGCGCGGTCTGTCACAAAATGGACGCTCACCAAATTGAAGGTGACAAACACAATGTTGTTTACATCTCCGGGGCAAGGCCAGCGCGGTCGTACACAAGGCCCGCCATACACGGCTTGAGGCGGAGCAGGTTTTAAGTGGCTTGGGTTTCAGGTGGCGTGATTGAGAGATGCAAGGGAGAGGGCTTCAAGGGTTGTGTCACAGGTCACGCCAATGTGTTGTGACACGACTTTCAAACAGAGAAAGACATTTCTTCTCTGGTTGCAAACAGACAAGTCCTTCAAACTTTAAAATAAAACATTACAGCAATGACGTAAGCCTAAAGAAATGTCATTTCATGTGGATGTTGAAATGGGATGATGAGCAGACACACTCCCTGACTTGATCGTGAGGCACCATGGTTTTATTCAGCAACATTTAAAAATAATTGTTGCTCTGCTGAATATTCCAATTATAGAGCAGATTGTATAATTAGAGGACTATTATTGACAACATGTGGGTCTCTTTTTTTTCTGCTCTAAAATAAATAAATGTTATGAGCAGGACCATCCATCCACAGCATAAAAGGGTCTCCCCAGTGATTTAATATTGTACTTCCATAACATTGGAGACATATATATATATGGGTACAAATGATTTGAATCTTCCAAAAAATCCTGAATCCTACATTTCCCATTATGCAAAAAGATAGCATCTTTCATCCAACCCAGTTGAAGAAGAATTAAGGCCAAGTTGAGAATTTCTTTCAAACCTTGGTCACACTTAAACTAAGCTAAACTACAGTTGTAAAATTAGTGAAGCGCCTCTTTAAAAGAACCTAATAAGATTGATTGTAACCTTTCACACTTTCTCTGTCCACTTACAGGAAAAGACAACAGTGGCCTGACAGAGTCTGAGTTGCCCCAGAGTGTCGACTCTCCCGGGATGGAAGGCAGCTACCTGAACCTGAAGGCTCCCGGAGAGAAGGGCCTGAGTGAGCGGCCTGGCTCGGACTTCTCCAGTCCTCTGGACAAAAGTGAGGCCGAGAGCAACAAAGGCAAGAAGAGACGCAATCGCACCACGTTCACCAGCTACCAGCTGGAAGAGCTGGAGAAGGTGTTCCAGAAGACACACTACCCAGATGTTTATGCCCGCGAGCAGCTGGCACTGAGGACAGACCTGACGGAGGCTCGTGTACAGGTGAGGACGGGGGATTAACAGCAGGTTATACGAGAACAATTTGTTTCTGCAATGACTGGAGGCAACAAATCCTACAAACTGAACTACAACATATTAAATTTGTCCATGCCCTTCAAAACGAGAAATGTTTTCTGATCTGCCAAAAGCATTACTACAACAACAACAACCCTGTGATCAAGTTTGTTACATTTATGCACAATAACACCTTGGTTAGGTTGAGGGGAACATGGTGGTTGAAATGACTACTTTGTTGAGGTTAGGGGAGCTTTGTTGCCAAGTTACAAGAACAAACATGTGGTTGATCATGATCATGCTTAACAAACCAAACAAAACAAACAAGTCCTTTTATGAGGAGGCAACATAACACTGAATTGTTATTTATTAAAATAATGGTGTCCAAAACCAGATTGGCACTGAGTATTTGAGTCAGTATTGGACCATTAGTGGCCATCTCTAATAACAATTACTTCACCCACTGAGAGGATTTGTCACTTCAAATCATAAACATACAGCACTTTGGGAAACTTACTGAAATAACAAATGCTGTCGTTCCTTCTTGGGAGGACAGTCTGATGAGTTGTGTTCAATGACTGTAGTGCATGTTTGCGTGCTAATATTCACTCAGGGAAAAGACAGAGAGGGCTGGGAGAGTCAAGACTGGCATGTCGACAAAGATTGTTTGGAGCAGTAGACAGCGAGGTCTATTGTTCGTCGTCTCTCTTTCTGCCTGCCAGTTTTAGATCAGAGTGGGATGTGTGGGACGAAGGGAATACTCTGCTCTTCGCTCTTACATGCTGCAGACTCTGCAGAGGGGTCACAGGCCAAGGGTTTCTCCCCAGCACTACTATGTTCAAACTACTTTACCGCACAACTCTTGAGGCAGGGAGGAACAACACATGGAGAGAAAAAGGAGTCATCAAAGCTGTTTGGCGAGGATATAAAAAACACTTTGACATGCCAGTTTCAATTTCCACACTTGGTCCGAGACATAGTCAGGGACAGAGAACCTGGCCTGGTCCTTGTGGTGGTACAGTAAAATAATTACATTCATGTTGCGTTCACACAGACCCATCTATTCCCCAGATGTATATAATTACCTTCCTCATCCGACATCCACACAGCAGACTCTGTTGAGTCACTGTGGGGTTTGACCCATACTTCTAAAATCAGATCCTAAATATGTATGCAATCAAGACTAAACCCCACAATTTCATCTGAAGGTCTATCAAGACAAAGACCAGGGATATCCAATTGTTGGATACCAAGGGACACTCGAAGTTTGGCAACCGATTGGAGAATCCTTTTCATCTGCGGAACAACAGCCGTTGAAATCCAGAGTACAGATGTTTTCTCCCAAAATGCCAAGGTCAAGGTCCTACAGTTTCATCCCCAGTTTGACGATGAACGTCTTCATAAAGTTGGGCTGCAGTTTTCCTTAATCACATCTGGGACTTCTGCTGCCACTAGTTTATTTAGTACAATTAGCTCTCAACCTCAGACTTGAACTTCACCACCGCCTACTTTTTATGGGGAGGGAGGCTGTGTGAGTGACTGCTGAGGCAGTCTATCAATCGCAGTGGTCCTGGATGACAGAGATGAGGTGAGACGGCTGGACTTCAAAGCCTGCTTTTGGAGTTGTGCACTCTGCCCTCCCTCTCTCCCTCTTCCTCTCTCTCTCTGCTGGCTCTGGAGCATAAATACAGCTCTTTAATTGCTCTGTAAGCTGCCTTTTGCTGTCAACGTCTTTAGCAATTACTGTATCACCACCAAGCACTTTGAGCTCCAAGAGCTCCGAGCCACCTTCCTTGCAGATGTCTGTAAGATAAAATATAGAGGAGTAGTAAGTGTTTGCATTTGATACATATCATCGTTTTGGACTTCATATAGAAAATGGGTCATCGTTGGATCGTTATTAGAAATATATATTTTTAAATCTCTGTTTTAATTGAAATTCTGCTTGTGCAAAAGCATCACAGCTTTCCTTTCTAACGAACTTGGAATCTGGGGATTAAGAGCCGCGGAGCCACAAAGGACACATCTGACTTCATAATGTTCCCGAATGATCTCTCTGCCAAACTATTTGGCTTGGTCTCATTCCTTCTGCTGTTCAAAGGCAACGCTGGAGCAAACCTTCTGTGAAACATGACACACTCAGTACCCAAAAACCAAGACAATGGGGTACATATGTGCTCATACATTGCTTGCTTGTTTATAAAAGGTTCCAGTAAGTGTGTAAATGGTTTGTTTATGACTGACAGAATTTTGCACAGCATGGTAAATGCATGTGTTTTCGGAGTTTGTGTACGCGACGTCCACTGCTGTAGTCGGTATGCCTCCAAAAGGTCAGAGTGGTTAACTGCGGAAAGCCAAGGGCTTAGGCGTCAGGAAATTAAACATGAAATGAAAACAAGCTCCAGTTTGAACATTCTTCCATCTCACTTTCCAATATCCCCATTTCCCCTCGCTGACTTAAAAGGGAGAAGGGAGGAGAACGACTAGGAGAGAGGGGTCAGCAGTGGGGGGAGAGAAGGACTCGAGTGGGAGAGAAGAGGCTGAGCTTTAACGGGGAGATGCGGGGAGGTAGAGTTTGGTGATCTTGATCTATCACAATTAAGATGACAGCTCTGTAACTGATAACACTATAGTTTTTAAAAAGGAGTGGAACTTTCGAATACCGACATTAACCCTAGCCCAAGAGTTTGTGCCTCTCATGCATCACCTTCACATTCTAGTCAGAGCGGCCAATTTGTTTTCAAATACAGTCCCGGTGATCTTTCAGAAACTCAGTAAGCAATTGAAAATCAATAACACAATATTTCCATAATCCTAAAAGCCTTCTTATGTTGTGAATGACAATGTACACCATCGGCTATACAATATTCTTATATTATCATATGCTTATCTCTATGAACTTACATAAGAGGCTCTCATAACCTCTGACAAATTAAACTGTCACAACTTTCTAGAAACCAAAACTAGAACAGTTTGGACTGATGAGCGAGTTTCACACTCATCAGTCTCATCAGGGCCTCCAAATTAAGGATTATATTTGGAAACCTGTGATGTTGTGAGCTCAAATAACCACAGCACCAAAGGAAAAACATGACAAACCTAAAACAATAATAGATCTCAAATCCTCGGGGGGGGGGGGGGGGGGGCATAACATAGACTCTGAGCCCCCCTCCAAACATATGATATAATTCAAAGGGAAAGCACCCCTCACCTTGACATTGGGGTTCAGCCACAATCTCAGATATCAGTTTACCACTTGAGCTGTCCTCTAATCTCACCAGCTGACCCGAGGGATGTCGGAGTCAGACGACATTTCTTGACGTCACCTTCTCGCAAAAACAGTCACCCGCTATATGTATCACAGGAGGCCATGTATGGTCTTCTCTTTGAAAATAATGTTAGAAAAATGACAGGTTTGTGTGCATGTAGCAGTGCTTAAAGTGTCTCGTTTGATAAAGATCCCCTCCCGCCCCGAAAGATCCCCTCCCCCCCTGTCATTTTTCTAACTCAGTATGGGAAACAATCTTTGTTCATGTTTGTCACTAAACTCCATTGTGTTTAAGTTAAAAGACAATTGGGAGAGAGGGACATGATCAGGAGGATTTGGGGAGGTTGACTGAGAGGAAATTGCATGTCAGGGACTGTGAAACCCACAAGCTGATTGGTCTGGGAATCAACCCGCAACCCAAGTTCAAACCCATGTGTCAAGGCAGAATGACTCTCTTTTCTCTTTGAAGAAGTTTCCCTTTCCCTCTTGGGAGAATAAGATTCAGACAACCAACAAATACTTACAAATAAACAGAAGACATCCAGTACCCCCCTGTGCTCCTCTATTCCCTTGCATATCAATGGGAGAAAACGTTGTCGAAAAAAGCAGAGCAAAAGTTGCAACTGAACAGAATTTATTTCCGAATCATTCTAGCTCTCAACCGGCAGACATGTTCGGCCTTACATCAGTTTGGAGGCTACTTAGGTGTTCAAATATACTGTAGCTAATATTTTACCAATTATACAGTAATTTAACTTAAAGTAGAGCAGGAACAAAAGAAATGGCTTGTGCAAAGGACTCCGTTGTCTACATGGTGGTTATGCAATATCAAGGCGCGTTTTATCCAATAATGTTCATCTTTATCTACACTCGTCAAGTCCATTTAGTTTATCCAGGCGAAATAGTATGATTTACATTCTGTACAACATTAATTAAGCAGTTTGTTTTACTCAGAACCTTGATTGGTTCAATTAAAAACTCCCCCAAAGAACTTTAACATGAAAATAAGATAATAAGACCAACATAACTAGATGTCCTGTATACAGACAAGCATGACTAAAAAAGTTATACCCAAACTGCAGAATAATATTTCAGGAAATGCCTCTCAGAATACACTTTTTACTTTTTTGCTCATGTCTTTCAGTCCTGCTTTCCTCTAGTGCCTTCCACAGCTGAAAGACGTAGGCTTAGCCTGCACTTGGTCTGTCAGCAAGTACTGAAAGTTCAACCTACTTCTTACACAGCATCAAATACCCATAATAATCCCCAAAATGGGCAAAAAAAAAGCATATTCTTGGTCAAAAGTTGAACTTTGGTTTCATGGACTATACAGAGGGATTCCCCACTGTATCTTGCGGCGCTGACATGTGGGGGAGAGCACACCTCTCCCAGAGTGATTTATGAATGGCTACAGGCCCAGATGTGGATCTGTCGACGCTGGCAGCCTGAAGGGAGGCAGACGCCTGTGTATCAAAGGGAGGAGCTGATTCGTGCAGCACCAGGGGAGACTCAAAATGTTCACATCAATAGCTCCGTGTGCACGGCACTTTAAAGACACGTCAAGTCTTAAAACCTGGGCCTGCACTTTCATGTGCTGCAGAATTTATTTGCTTCACTATCTTCATTTTATGTGGTTCAGTTTCGGGAAAGGATGGCTTAGTTTTTTGCAAAAAAGTTCTTTGAGTTTGCACGGGATGTGAGATCTATGGAGAGCTTTCTCAAGTTTTGGTTTGTAGTGGCTGGTCTGCTTTTTCCTGATGGGTTTTGTTTCTTTGCAGGTGTGGTTCCAGAATCGCAGAGCCAAGTGGAGGAAGAGGGAGCGTTACGGCCAGATGCAGCAGGTCCGGACACATTTCTCTACTGCTTACGAGCTGCCTCTACTAACTCGGCCTGAGAACTATGCACAGGTAAATGAACACAAGCGGTAGCCAGCTATTCATGATCCGAGAGAAATATTTGAGTTATAAATAGATATGAGCTTTTGTTATGAAGCTCGCTATGAATAATTTCTCTTGGCATCTGAGAGCAGCAAAAACAAGTTGTACATAACATTGGCATATCACCTTTCAAGTTGATATAATTACAAGTCCAATATTCAATCTCTTTTCTCCTTTTTTGGTCTCTCCCAGCTTTTGGAGGGAAATAACTGTCTTTTTAGCATCGTAAGATTTAATTGTGTACACGACGAGCAGCTTACTGTGTCCGTTTGGGGCCGAGCACGTGTAGTGTACAGTGGGGTTTTCTCTAAAAACAGCTGATTGCTGTGGCTAACAACAACGTTATGACAGCAGTAAGAGTGAACCAGAACAGTTTAGTCGATTTTCTGTCGGTGCATCACTACAAGCGACCACTCGCACATAGTCATTGGATTCAGTTTTGTTTGAAAATATACATTTTAGCAACTTTAACTCAGAATTGTTGCTTTCCACCTGCAGATCCAGAACCCTTCGTGGATCGGGAGCAGCAGTGGAGCATCTCCAGTGCCGGGTTGCGTTGTGCCCTGTGACTCTGTCTCCTCCTGTATGCCGCCTCACCCTCACGGTCCTGGAGGTATCTCTGATTTCCTGGGCGTGCCCAATCCAGGGAGCAGCCACATGGGACAGGCACACATGGGCAGCCTCTTTGGGGGTCCTGGGATGGGCGGAGGAATCAATGGCTACGATCTTAACCTTGATCCAGACCGCAAGTCTTCCAGCATAGCTGCGCTGCGTATGAAGGCCAAGGAACACAGTGCAGCCATCTCTTGGGCGACATGAGGTCTCAGCCCAGTACCGCCGTGCCCCCTCATGGCCCTCTTCTCTGGAGCAGCCATCAGCAAGCTGAGCAGCTGTGGGGGAGGAGGGAGTCTTTCCGAGAGCACTAATGATAACACAGGTCAAATGAACAGGCAGAGACTGTGGAGATAACAGAGGCCACTGCAACGGCCAACGCAACCAAGATTACAACTGTGACTGTGACAATCAACAGATGCTGAAAGAGAGAAATACAGAGGTGTGACTCGGAAGAAGATGTTACCGAGACATTGTGTTCGTTCTTGAATCCATGATCTCTCAGGTCTCATTGAAATATGTGTGTTGTCCCCAATAAACTGGATATCATTCATGATAGTGATAGGTTTCAGCAAGAAATGCAATATAATAAATATGGCTTTCAAAACATTATAATAGAAAACAGGAATCCATAACAATAGCATCCAGTATATTAATTTACAGAGGTAAGCTTGATTGAGGTTATTAACTTCCCATAGCTTTTTTTCTTTTTAGTCTTACTTTAGACTCGTCTCTCGTACTGTACTCGAGCTCAAGAACATATCCGAGAACCAAGTGAGTGACATTTTGTTTATGTCAGTTGCCTTTGCAAACTGTCCTTTAAAGCACAATAATTGGTTAGAAAAGAAAACAGTCTGTGGTGCATAGTTTATGTCCCTGCAAAGAAGGACAGACGTGGAATAAAATAGGTTAACGGAGTCTAATTGAGTGAGAGCAGACATGGCCTGTGCCAATTTATTCTGGGAGGAGGGCAGGCATTGGATTGGCAGCAATTTCAAACCAACGTGTCATTTCCTCCCCCAGGGCTGCCTCCACAGGTTCTCCCGCTAGGCTTAGGCCTCAGGTTACAGGAAACTCTGTCTCCAGTGGCAGACAAGGCCTGGCAACGCACAGCAGCAGCCTTCAACACCGACTAGCCACGCCAGCCACCAACAGGAATAGACAGACTTAATTAGCATTAAAGTGAGCCGTCCTGCCCAGCGAACACCGTCGTGCATCACAGCGCACACGGTGAGGCCATACTGCGCACAACGTTCCACACTCTGTAACAATCACTTAACCGTGAGACGTGGGCTCAGCAAAGGTGACTCTGGGATTTGTAGCTCGCTCACAGCGTCCGTCGAAGGCCAGAAACTGCCGGCCAAATCAGTGGCCCCAATGGCCTCCAAGAGCATTCTGTATTGTTTAGGTAATGTGATGACTTTAGAGCTGGACGACAGGAATGTGGTGAATATGTCCAGTGATTGCAGGAGCGTCTCTGTGTGTTACCCCGTTGGAATAAGCTCGTCACCAGAGCCGGGCTGAAGGCTGCGGCTAGAGACATGCTTCATGAGACTTCTGGCTGATCTCTCTCTGACGCCTGCTGGGTTAGGTATCCGTTTTCTTTCCCCGATGAGGATGCTGGCAGAAGATTCTGTTTCTGCTCCTCGTAGCTGTTTGATCATGCCCATCACAGCCTCCTACCTATGAGTAGGAATTCAACTGGTGAATATTTTCAGTTCTGATTCATTTTCTCGATAGGTTGATTGATTGTTTGGTCTATAAAATGCCAGAAATGTTTTTTCTCACAATTGCAATCTATGAAAACTCCAATGTGACATCTTTAAATGGTTTGTTTAGTTGTCACAAACCTCAACATATTCAGTTTACTATCATAAAAACAGCGGCCAGGCTAAACCAGAGAATATTTGCCATCTGTGCATAAATATAGTTGTTCATGGATTTCTGTCAATCCATCGTTGCAGCTTTACAATTTCTTCATTAAATTGTATTAAGAAATTAAGAGCTTTCCTTTTTTATAGGAAGGAAACAACCTGCCCCGGTATTATCCAGTGACAGAATAAATTGTTGTTGCCCCTTCAAATTAATCCTTTTCCCGACAACAGCGGTTACATGAGGCGAAAACATGAAGTTGGACACAAAGGTTTTATTGGCATTATGTAAACAAGTATCATCAAATGAGAAAACAAAGGCCTCTAGAATTGAGTCATGAGATTTTAAATTAATATAGACTTTTTTACAAAACATTAACGTCAAAAGATAAAAACAAGATGTTATTGTATGACTAGATGCGTGACTGAATTCCTACGTGGAGTTGTCTCCTCGCTGGTCTTCCCTCGAGCTCCGCTGCTCTGCAGCTCCGTCCATGTTGATACTACTGAAATGAATTAATTGAATTCCATAGTTATGTTGTATTGTGTGAATGTGAACAATATAAATGATATTGTTCTTTTGCTTGTACATTTGTTTTGCTTATTTGTCAAATAATAGACCGCCATTGAAGTATTACAGTAACATTGCCTAGAAATGTAAAAATTATGTTTTGTGTTATTCTTATAAGAGTTTGCTCTGGACTTTGACCGAGGTTGAAATTGCTTTCTAATTTTCTTACGGCTTTAAGCAGCTTTTTTTTATCTATTAATCAAGTATTTCTACTTCTGATTGTGACTTTATATAATGTGTTATTGCAATAAGTTATTGCATTTACAGTGTTGAAGAAGTTATTTTTAATTATTATGGTTGGCTTCCACTCGGACAGTGGTCTCTTTGCTAAGCCAGAGACGTGTGGTCTTGTGTCCCAACACTCGAGAACCGTCTCTTAAACCCGTCCATATTTAGCACCACAACATCTGTTTAAGGTGCCTGACATTTGTTTGTACAGAAGTAACTCAGCATTTTTGACTTTGAAGTGATTTTTAAATAAAAGAGTCTCCAACGGTTGATTGAGTTCAGATTTTTTCTTCGGAAATTAGTTTCTTCTTTAAAGGCCCTTTAACCTACGTTCTCAGTTTCTCTTCTTTCTCTAACCGGTGAGGTTCAACATATCACACCAATATCTCAAGTTTTGTATATTGTGCATTGTCATATGCTTTGATGCGCTCTCCAGTGCTGTGCTATACTATACATAAACAGTATGTGTGTATGTATATATATATATATAATATATATAAATAAAGTAGGGCTGTTGTCGCCCAAGGAGGGTCTCGAATTTCTCCATGAAGAATCACACAAAGTACCACTTTCAATCTTATGTTTACCAGATATTTGCTCCGATGTTTCTTAGAAGTCAGCATGAATAAAAGCATAACAAATGTCTATTCAACTTTAGAAGTCAAATACTTTTATGCACAAATCAGTATTCAGCAATATCTTATGCTAAATCTGATGACGCTAGTGGGGTTGTTTGTCTTTTTTTGTCAGTCCACCGGAAATCTAATCTAACGACACAAACACAATTTTATGAAGCATATTACGTCATATTCCCCATAAAATAAAATAATCCTTTATTCGTCCTGCACACTAACTTTACTGCATAGTGAGTTAACTGATATTTCAGAAACTTGTGAATCACTCAAATAAAATGTTATGGGGTACATTTAGGGCACTATAAAGTAAATATGGAGTATAAGTGAACGAAGAGGAAGAGAACAAGTTTTGAACCACTGGTAAGACCAGTGTGTGTACACAGTTATCCACATGCTGCTATGTAATGACAAACAACAACAGGCATCAGTAAACTCTCAAAATAATTAATTCAACATTGACTCAAGATGATTGTGTGTTTGTGTGTGTGTGTGGTTGAAGGTGGATGATATGTGATCCCATTCTTTTTCTCGCATCAGCAGCTTCCAGATGGGATGCTCTGGCCGAGCCATTAGGCCCAGAGTTAAGACTAATAGTTTGAATGGGCCTTAAATATCTCCAGGTGGTCTTTGGCTAAGAGAGTAGTTTTGGCCGAGTGAAAGAAAGCTGTCATGCAATACAGTATGCAACATCGTTTCACACAGATGTTCTTTGTTTTAGCAATAGAAGCTCAATCATGCAACAAAACAGTCCTCAGAAAGAAAGAAAAAACATTTCTAATCCCTTCAAAACATCTTTCCTACACAACAAAAACTGTGTCTGTAATCAATCCACTCTTTATTTTCAATGTTGAGCCGAATACAACCACTTAGGACAACTCTCACGTAAGAAAAAGGGGAAGGCACGGCCAGGAAACCAGAAAAAGATAAGCCTTGCCAATTCCCAACTTGCCATTGCTGTGGTCTTCACCCTGAGAAGAATGTTGGAGCGCTCCCATTTCTGCTCTCTCCCAGCAACAATAGCTGTCTTTTCCACAGTTGTGAAAGAGTTTAACTGGAGCACTGTGATTGCATGAGAATGGGAAAACTCAAAAGAAGACCGCTGTCACCAAGTAAAGCCTCCAGCTCTAGTCGAGGAACTGGAGATCATCAACAGGACTGCAATGGAAATGGAATGAATAGGAGAGAAGCTGCTGAGCGGAGGCTTGTATATGTCGAATGAAATACTCATCATACAATCGTACTCCTTTTCGACCTTCGCAATGCTTATAATAATGGTAAACAGAAAGTCAAAGGAGTACTTCACCCACAAAATGGAAATCTATATACATCAATTACTCACACTGTCATGGAAGACACTTTTAACAAAAGCAAAACTATATCAAAACATCAGTTTACAAACTCTAGCACAAGTCGAGTATTATCCAAGTCCCCTTTGTCCATTTATCTCAATGCCCTCCAATTACATGCATCTTTTGGGAAAAAACTTTTCTATTTAAACTAGTGCTGTGAAAAATAACGCGTTAACTCAGTTAATTCAATTACAGGTTTAACGTCGTTATTTTTTTAACGCATTTAACGCATGCGCAGAATGAGCTTCCAATCCGTCTGTTGTTGGTCGTCTCTCCAGCAGCATGTCATTCTGTCTCTAGTGTCGCGTTAACATGACTCCGATATCCGTCTCGCGCACCCCAGAGCTCGGATGCCGGCATGTGCGCGCACATCGGGACGAAAAAAAAGTCACTTGCAAAATGAGCTTCCAATACACCTCTTCAACCTGAACTATGTCCGCTCTCATGCAGACGGTCTGTTCATCGGTAATGATCCTTCCGCAGGTTCACCTACGGAAACCTTGTTACGACTTTTACTTCCTGTAGATCAGGGTCTCAACACGTCGATCGCGACCTGCCAGTCGATCGCGGCGTAGTGTTGGTAGATCGCATGACATTAAAAAGATTGGCCCGCCCCCTGACATGTTCTCTATAGCACGTCTTTGTTCTTTTATTACGCGTTGCGTTAACACTTATCGATCTCCGTCTCGCTCGCCACAGAGCTCCGTACGCGCGCATCGGGACCAAGCAAAAAAAAGTCACTTGTCAATCTGTCCACCTGTCCGGGCCGGTGAGGTTTCAGCTTTGCAGCGGTGTCCCCGCCGTCCCTTTCATCATGACCATAGACGGATTAAGAAACCACGGGCCCCTGGGCCTGGACGTGTCAAGGCCCCCCCCCCGTCCGCAAAAAAAAATAAAATAAAGGTTTAAAAAAAAAATAATAATAATAATAATAAAAAACCTTATCGTGAACTTGCCTGTCTCCAGTTTACTAACTTTAAATATTCGATAGTTGTAACTAGTGTTGTCAGTTTAACGGTGTTAACGCAAACCCATTTTAACGCCGTTAATTTTTTTATCGCGAGATTTTTTTTTTAATAAACTGTTCAAAATAGTTTTTTTAAGCTCATGTAAGGAATCTCACTTGTCCCAGTTAAGGCCTACCAGTAAAACCTATTTAAAGGAGCATACAGTGAAATGTTATGATGTGTTATGATTGAGGGGCTCCATTCAGACAGATCAGGGGTGGATAACATCATAATGGGGTCTTCATGAAGAACAACTTTACAGAAATACATAAACAGCGCATTTGTGTGTGTTGGGGGTGCTTATACAGAGCTCTACTGCTATTGTTTTGCACTTGCTTTTTGGATTTCTCCCTACAGAGTTGAAGGGCCCATATTGCATGGAGTACTCAGCTCCTCTAAAGTCCTCTAGATAAACTGAGGGGATAAACACTCACTTGAAAGGTATCATGATGGTTTCTTTCTTGTGACATCTTCAAAGTGAATGTTTAGGCTATTCTTTAGTTTCTCAGTCGGACTATTGGGGCCCTGTTACTGACATGAATGACTTAAGCCTAGCATATACCGGCTACGGCGCATCGTGTCATATCATCATATTCATATCAATACAATGTTAATCACAGCGACGTCACGCGCGGAGGCTCAGGCCCAGGGGCCCCCTGAGCTCATGGGCCCCTGGGCCTGGGCCCGGTAGGCCCGTTGGTTAATCCATCCCTGATCATGACCCCAGTTCATGAAGAAAACCCACACAGTCAGTTTGCCTCAGCAGCTGCTAGAGGAAGACTAGAGGCCTTTAGATTGTATCATGGTGGAGTTCATGGTTGACAAACAAGAGAAAAATGTTCTGTTTAACCCTCCTGTTACCTTTACATTTACTAACATATTTTACCCTCGGGGTCAATTTGACCCCAGCAATTAAAACTTCCAGAAAATTATTAGAATTAATATTGCTTCCCAAGTTTAAGTGTGAGGTACTTTATGTTTGTTTGTTGACTACCTAAATAGCCCTTTAAATAAATAAAAAAGTTGATATTTCTTATATGTTTGACACAGTGAAAAACAGCCTGGGGTCAAATTGACCCCAAAGAACACCGACATTAAACATTGAATGGGGTCAAATGGACCCGAAAGGTAACAGGAGAGTTAAACATTCTGTTTAGGATGAAGATGTATTAATGTTCCATATGGAAGAAAACTGCTAAATAACTGCTGAGTTGCAGCACCGTATAGAAGAATGTATACATGTATATATCCGTCTTTTGTCATAAATCTCTATGTTCTCACAAAATATACCGAGAATATCGGAAATATGTGATTAATCATGATTAATCCACAGAAACCTGTGATTAATCCGATTAAAATTTGTAATCGTTTCACAGTCCTAATTTAAACACTTTGAACTCATCCAGACTTGCATAGAGGTGAGAAAGTGAAGTGTTGTAAAAGGTGGTTCAAGCGAAGATGCATGTGTTTCAGAAGTCGTGAGCGTACGACCGGATAATTGAGACTTGGATTGTACGGCATGAGTCTTGTGAGTTTATAAGCAGATGGTTTGATATTGTTCTGCGGTCGGTAAACACAGCCCTCATTTACAACAATTCAGCCAGACTTTTTTTTCTCCATTTTTTTTATTGGGGCTCTGGTGAGTATTTGCACCGCTTTGTGTTCATCGTAATGAAGGAACAACAGAGTGGAGTATTAATGTGCTTTGATTAGTTTTTGGACAACAATGTAGGTCTATGGCACAGAGGAATGAGAAGTCTTAGGTTTTCGCTAGAGACAATACTTATTCGGACAAATTAAGTTTTAAACAACAGAATATCACCAGACTTATCTTTATTAACCTACAATAAGAAGTGATATATGAATGATCAATTAAAAAGACTAAGGCACTGCTCATGAGCCCAGTGAGACCATCTAACTGACAGTTCAGCGGTCATCACTGGATACAATCAGAGACCCAAACGACAAAACGGGCTGCGTGTAATGGAGACATTCCCTCTGCCTCTATACTCCCATTTTGTTAAAACGTGTGTAGATTAGATAAATAAACACTCGCAGAGAGGAAGAAGAGCAGCCCACTGTGCCCTGAACAGCACTCATTAAATCTAATGGGTCACGCTGCTCCAGCCAGGCTCCACTGACACCCTTAATTGAAGCCTGTATGGTTAAGGGACCATGAAGACCATTAGGGCACTTCAAAGTTCACCACTGCGTTCGTGCCCGGCTGATATGGCAGCATAAAGGGGGCAGATCCAATTCCACATTGACTCCTTTATTTTTCCATTGGTTGGCCTGTCAATCAGCCTGCTCCATAAACAAGTGGATCCTTGAGCTGCTCATTAAGAGACATCGTTAGCAAAGCTAAGGCTGTAAATTGCCTATGAGGCTGTAAAGTGCTTATATCAGCAACAAACAAAAAAATCATAGGTCATATTTTAGAGCTGACACTTTGGCTTACACTGTTAAAGGATCCCATTTGTAAATTAAGCTGTAATAAAGCTTGCACTATAAATCAAATTTTTCCACTTACTTTCGGACCAATGAAAGGATTCCTATGAACTGTTGAGGACTGGAGCCAAAAGGAAAATGACAAGCACAGTGACCAGTAAAAAAAACCAACGTCTTTCAACAGAGTGATACGTGTAAACTCACACGGGCCACGTATGCTACTATGAAACCAGAGTCTACCTCACTCAATAACTTCATGTGACGTAAATCAAGAGAGCCAACATAAGCTTGATATATTGATGCTGTCCTAAGGGACATAAAAGGCTGAGCAGTCTCCTGCTGTGTGCATAAGTCAGCTCTACAGCCCCTCAGCACAGCTCTGTGGAGAGGAGCAGGCGGCTGAAGAGGAAGGAACACCACATTCATCACGTTGTCCAGTAAAACGTCCCTCATTACGAGCACAGAATGCCAGCAAACAGCTCACATTTAACTCAGCTTTTGACACATAGGAAACTGATGCAAAACAGCCTGCCGATACCATTTACAAGCAATAATCGCAAGAAAATGTCTGGATGCAACTTAAAATGACAAATGTCAACCCAAAATGTGTGTTCGCATGTCAGCATGTCTGTGCATCAGGATCCGACAGGTCATTGTGACTGCAGTAGGATTTAAGTGTAGGAGGAGGACTTAAGATCAGAGTGGAGGTTTACTGAGAGGAGCACGGATACCTTACTTCCCAGAGCTTCTTCTAATGGGTTCTCTGGATCCGGGCCAGCCCATCCCATCAACGTATCACCCAACCAGATCAGTTTCATCTGTTTTGATGCTCAGAACTGCAGAGCACATATGCAGTGTTGTACATTTTCAAATACAGTTGATCAAAAAACTTTGATTAACTTTTTATTAAAGTATAGGTGGCTGGGACATAATGTTCAAAACAGAGGTTTTAAAACCTCTGGGCCACAGACCAGTACTGGACCTCAGGCAAATTTGCTACTAGTATTCGTGAGGGGTTATATTTTTGAGGTAATTACCTCGAACTTGGCACAATCATCTTAAACAGACACACAAGGAAACCAGAACCACCTCAAAGCATTCAGCAGTAAGTAAAAACCACTGTGTGAGTGCTGCGGAGACGTCTTCACTGCATTTTTAAAAAGTAACCACCATCTTTTTTTCCCCTATTTGGTCTCATATTTGTGTTCCTACTGTGTGCAACAAAGTTGTCAATATGAAATAAACTGTCTGCGGTGCAACAAAAGGTTTGAACTCTTAGCGTAAAACAAGTCCTATCGCAATTAGCGGGCACTCTGCCAAGACTGGAATCAAAACTCCCAGCAAGCCTCAAGCGGTCCTATCAGAGCGAGCATCTACCCATGTTTGAGAGGGTATTAGCTTTGTAAGTCTTCATTCTCCCCATCAGCTCGCCACCAAACAGAGAATGCCCTGCCAGCTGCCTGACAGGCATCCCTGTGGTCTGTAACCATGGAGACATCCTCATATCATTCACTGACTCCCACTAATAAAACTCCAGTTTATTAGTGTGAAAAGTCTACTGTGGGTTTTTGATATTCTAACGTAAACAGAGAGGGAAACACATGGGTGGAGGTTTGGGCCGGCTGAGGTGAACGGCGTGGCTCTAACCGCTGTGTTAGTGGGTTGAATCAGCTCTAGTGTGTATAGAGCAGCAGCACTGTTAAGAGAAACAGGCAAATATAAAAGCGTGTATTTGCAGAAGCATCGCTTATAAGACGAGTTGGTTGAGTTTATAGAATCAGTTTTCTTTTTGTATTCAAAGACTCATATGGTAGAGCATAAATAAAGCGACTGATAAAACATGGTTTAACTGTCAGCCTGAAGCAATGAAATTACTCACCGTTTTGATTCCTCTACTTTTGTTTCTCTGCCAGTGTGCAGCTCTTTAAAAACAAGTCAACACACTGAAATCGGCAGCCTGTCCACCGATTTCCTCCCAACACTCGTCCAGTTTGTTATCAGGCTGTGTTTCTAACCCCCTCAACCTCTTTGCTCCATAGCAGCATTTTGTCTCTCCTCTCTGCAATATGCTTCCAATTATAAATCTTGTGAATATGGGGGCGGCGAGGCATCATTCTGATTTATTGTGCACTTAAGTCCAACCTTGTTCGGTGCATTTGCTCAAGTAGCCCTCCCGCTGCAGAGCTCAAAGGTCAAACATACACAACAGTTGACCTCTCGCAGACTCATGTGCAACGGGGTCACTCTGGACCTGATTGACAGGCAGAGATGATGGCTCGACAGCGAAGGCCACAGGGTGAGAAAATCTGGCGAGCGAAGCGCTGCATTACCCTCCGACTGTGAGGAAACTTTGCAACACGGAAACACAGAGAGGGGGGAGGGGGGGGGGGGACAGTGAAAGTGGAAAAGCACAGAGACAACTAATGAGGAAAAATGAAGTGGCCTCAAACCGTCACTATCACTGACGGCACACCGCAAAACATTACTCTTCTCCTTGGCAACCACAGAGCACTTTGTGGTCATCTCACATGGGAGAACTTGGGCCATCTATTTGTAGTCATCATCTAAATCCAAGTCCTGTGGACTAAAAACACATGCTCCACAAGTGAGTCACAGAGCACCAGAGATCTCTCAAGACAGTAGTGGTGCTCGGCCTGAGAAACGACCCGAGACCCATCCCCACAGACTCATTTCCTGGCCTCTTCAGCTCACTTCCTGTTTCATGCTGGGTCATGGGCACCATACCGTGCGTCACAAAGACTACCCTGTTGAGCCTCAGGCCACTGGTTCTGTGGGACTCGGTAGCTGTGGGACAATTCCGTTGTTATGCACCACAATAGCAGGGCTGTTACTGCGGGATGCAGGATTCTTTTGGTTGCATGTGTATTTTTTTATTTGTTTAAAAAATGTTCACAACGTTTTTTGCGATCACATCGCAGCAGATGTGAATCGTCGGCCCCCAGAATGGTTTGGGTTGACGGGTCCTCACGGGCTTCTCTGGGCCTTTCAACTCCCCACCGGACCTCACACCTTTCACTCTGGATAAACACAACGCAAACGGAGAAACGTAAGTTTTAAGTTAGAGGGTTGGGTTATTACATGCAGGAAAAAGAACTCTTTAATTCCCCTGGGAGTCTCACCACTCATAAATCATCAAGCAATGAAAGTCTCCTCTCCAAACAGGGGGCTAAAACCAACTGAACACGGAGCTCCTCAGCCCCACCACTCCCCCGCCCCCCCCCCACCCCCTCTCTCTCGTCTCCCTTTTTCCTTGGAGGAATTTTTATGAGGAAAGAAGAGATATAGAGGTGCAATGCTACACCAGAGTAAAGAGGTAACTACTACAACTTCCATCCTCTGCAGTGACCCAAAACGACAATAAAAGACCTCTATTATTTTAAAGGTTTTACACTAGTTCCTCTAACGGCAGTAGACTACAAATCCTGTAACCGGTAACACAATGACAGCAAAGGAGTGTTGTTGATTATATGATCAGCTTATAATCTTCCGTTAAGATTTGTTACTATAGAGATGATCCAAAAGCCTTTGCAAAGATGTTCTGGCGACGTTTGATCGCATGAATGTCAATCCATACAAACAATCTCAGAACAGAGTAAATCCTTTATTTTGGTATTCTTCTGTTGAATGACCGCATGACAAACAGAATAAAATCTGCAGGATGTCAACGCAGGTTGATATTAGCCAGCTACTACTTTCTGTTTGGATTTCATGGTTCTAAATGTGATTCAAGGATCAACATCACAGAGGTTGAGCAATAACAGGTGCATTACATAATCGCTGGTAAAGTATATTTCTGCTGTGATGCCACCAGGAGGCTAGCACACCTCCGGCTTGTGTAAATATCGCTTGTATGGGATGTGGGAACGTGTTGGGGAGAGTAAACCACTGGGATCAGGAGCTCCTCGTGCTGACCACTAGTAACACTTAGCAGCTGTTAAATACTCTGAGAGAGCCTGACCTGAACAGTGCAGACACTTCAATGGCACTCTGACACATTGACTGCTACTGGTGCTTATTTTCTGATCAGCAGGTCAAACAGAAAATGTGCCTAAAACACCAAAGACACACTGTTTGAATTTGAGGGTCCGGCTTTATAGTCATGTCAGATTTGATCCAGTCAACAGTTTGAGCCCACTTTAAATTAGAGCTCATGCTTACAAAGTCAGTGAAAGGGCACCATGGAGCATATGCATTCAGAGAGTGTTAAATTATATTGGTGTGCGGCAAACAGCAACATTAATTTCACATTTTTAACCTATGAAAATGAGGATAAATGTCTTTATTTTAGAATATTTAAACACACATGCTCTTCATATCACTACATAAAAACTACCTATATATATAAAATAATGACTAATCTTCATGTATAAATAGTCTCTATACTGAGGTAAAATGTACATTGACAAGCTGCAGATGGGGGAGAAGCAGGAGGAATGCTACTGCCCTCATGTGGTAGATAAATTATTACATTCAGTGTTGGCTCCTGAACAAAAGATGCAAAGTGGGCTGCAACATCCATTGTATATTTCAGACATTAGGGGAGGTATAGGCCTACTGTACGATAAGCTATACATTTCCAGCAACCAGTTTTAAAACCACTTTTTTTTAATTCTCAGTGAGCAGATAATATATTTAATATGAAAGTGAAAGTTTATAAATAAGAGCCAGAGTGAACAATACAAGTTTTTAAATTGTTTTTAAGAATATGCAGTTTTGTAAGTTTTTGAGGTAATGATTACGTAATACGATTCCTTTAACACCGCTGGTTACTGTTGTATGACCAGTCTTGATTGCCCTCGGCATACAGCACAGGAAACAGAGCTGCAAACGTGTCTTTTTATTTGAAGTGACTGTAATGAGCTCCAATATATTGTAATGAGGCAGGGAAATTAAAAGAAGTCAGCTGGCCGTTATTCGATTCCCCTTGAGCTTAACAACAGTCATACATTCCTAACCGTCTAAAAGTTTCTTAGTAACATTCTAATCGCATGTTCAGGTGTGTAGTCAGTAAACAGAAGATAGTTATCGTCAGTATTAATACAAGCATTTTTCCAAAAGCATAAAAAAGCAAAAATAAATCAAAAAGCATTTTTCAAATAGGCCTAAGCTTTTCAAAAATGCATTAAAAAGCAAAACAAAAAAGGCATTTTTCAAATAAGCTTTTTTCAAAAATGCATACAAAAATTAAATAAAAATATTTTTTCAAATAAGCATTTTTCCAAATAAGCGTTTTTTTATTAAATGCATAAATAAAATAAATAAATAATAATAATTTTTGTTTTCAAATATGCATTTTTCAAAAATTCATACAAAAATGTATGACTGTCAAATTTACATTTTTCAAATAAGCATTCCATTTTTGAAAAATGCATTTTTTTATTTTTATTCTCACCAATTGAGCAGAAAATCACCACAAATCAAAATGGCATATTAGAAATGACAAACTAATTATGTCATTTCATCTGCCCCAGAAGAGAAGCTCGTCATATGTATTCATGTCTGATTGCAGTTGCTGTGAGGTTATGCATATAAACAAGATAACACCAGCACTGCAGTTATTCATCACGTGTATTACTTTGCATGACAACCCAAATCTGTTAACTCTGGAGTCTTTTGTTTTGTTTGCTCTTTTAATTCATTTGTTTTGTCATGGCTGAACGAGAGGAATCCAAACACAGTGCAGAGTGCACATTGTACTCAGTCATCAGGGGCAGAATCATGACTCAACATGAAGAGTTGCGTTGCTCCGTGACCACTGAATGAAAAACACAAGTTTCTGGTCAGCTAACGTTAACAAGCTAACATGTGAGCCAAACAAATGTTCTGGTGGCCAGGTGAAGATTGTGGATCATTCATCTGGTTTTAATGGTTTGTTGCCTCCTAGTGGCCAAAGATCCATCAGCATTAAAGGAAAAGTGTGGCTGTGTCACGTGTGGTTGTATGAGGCATTCTCCATAATCACCTTCCAGTATCCAGACTACGACACTGTTTAGCAGTCTTATGGCACAATACAACAATACCTGCATATTATGCATTTGAGTAAGAGGGTCACAGTTGAAGGTGGAATGTTAGGATTCAAATACATTCTGCATGCAACAGTACGTGCTTTAAGCAGTAGGCTAAGTACCAAAAGTAAAAAGAAAAATGAGATTTGGGCATCAGTGTCTGTATCTACAGTAGGCTGCAGTCACCTGACCTATCCCTTTACATTCATATGGGATTACTTACCTGTGCTGGTTGCACATTTAGTAACAATGCTCTGTGGAGTGTAGCCAAAATGTGTTTTGCATTTTCCACTGCATAAAACTCAATTTAAAGCTATTTTGCCATTTCTGAGCCAAGAGCATTGAAGCAATCAATCTCACCTGCTGGCACCTGATCAGAGTCACCTGCTGACACATTTTAAAAAACATAATAAATTGTTGCTAAAGACCAACTCTGCAGGGGCCTTGTGTTTTCCCTCACTGGTCATAATGTCTTTGTGACTGTTAAATTATTCCAGGAGGCAAAAATGTCTTTGCTAAAGTGAACAAAGCTGCAGCTCTGTGTAGTTTAGAGAACATGTACACCATTATTGTAACATATTCAAGAACTACTCAGGTTTGTTAAACCGATGTTCTGTGACTTTAGTCTTATATATTTGTTGGTTCTATAGTGAAAGTGTGTTTTATGTAAAACTCACATGTTCTACTTTGCAACCCGTTAATATGTCATATTAAGTTCTGGCATATCCACACAGGATGTATCTTACATTATCAGTTCTTACTGTATGTTGTGACCATTAATCATGGATTTTTCTTGCAGGGAAAAAAATCAATACGCTAATGCATTTGAGTTACATTAGAGTTCATTACAACAATAACACCAAGAGCCATGTGTATAACTAACTGCTTTTAATTATGCGTCAATAAATGGAGCGTCCATCTTTTGTATCAACACTTCAAAAGGTGTAGCAGAGATTATTGATTGGTTATTAAATAAGGCCAATCAACAATGCTACAGGGATGCATTGGAAAACTGTCTAATGAGAAAAATATATTGGTTTCACACTTCAACTAGAATATTGATTTTGATAATGTTTACATCAGCATGGCTTATTGTTGTTGTTGTTAAAATTCCTCCATGTGCTGGACGTTTCATTATGCTAAGATGCATTATGAGGATTATTTGTGCAACACTACACATAAGGTAAATTCTATTTGTAAATATTACCTGGAATTGTGCAACCAGTCTAAGAACAAAAAAACACACAAGGACAGTCATTTAGAATGCCATTTATGTCATTGACTTTTCAAGAATCTAATACAAATGCATACACATACATTTCACCACCTAAAACCACATTATAACCACTACTGCAATAAACATCACCATACAAATAGAAAAAGAATCAGAAAGTTGGCTTTTAAGCTTGGGAGGGGTCATGAAGAGCCTCAAGCTCACATGCTCACAAACTAGTTCATACACATTCAAAAAGAGCATCCAGTATGTACACACGCACACGCACACCCACACACACACACGCACACACACTTTATATAATACAGCATTGAAGAAGAGTGGCTGTAAAAATATAAAAAAAGGCTTATGGAGGGAGTGTTGTGTTACAGTATGCGCTGGTAAAGGGTAACAGCAAAAGTGTACATAAAAGACATTTCCTTTACAATTAAACCAACGTCACTTAATATAAATATTCTTCATCCAAAAGTCAGTGCAGTGCCTTCTGCTCAGGCTTCCCCTGGTCCTCATGCCCAGGCTTCACCTGGTCCCCTTTACACCCAGTCTGTGCTAGACCTGGTCAAAAAAATTACTGTTTCCACTTTACACACATCTTTTTACATCAGTTTTGTCTCCCACGTTCTCTATGGTTTGTATGTGTGTGCACATGTTGTTTTTGCCACCCGGTACCTCAAAAGTCCAGCTGTGAAGTACAAGAGTTTGAGAGTTTGTTTTTTCCACCAATTAGACAATAGAAAAAGAGGGTCAACAAATCTACAAGTGTCCATTTTGTTCTTTTCTCCTGAATTCCCTTTTTCTTAAAAAAAGAAGAAAGTTCACTGGAGCAGCTCTATTGGATTCCCCTGAAGAGACACATCGCAAAGACCATGGCAAAGAGCTGAGGAATAGAAGAACACGTTTATTATTAGCACACAGAAAAAAGACAGATGGTTGCTTTTAGAAAATGATACATGCATGTGCAGCTAATACACGTTTCAATGCTATCTGTTGTTATTGTCGTTAGTAGGCCATTGTATTTAGAGTGACAGCGTTTTCTTCTTGAGAGACACATGTTGTCAGAGTTCAGTAAGATGTGCATAAAGTGTTTTGCTTTAATTTGGGTATTGTGGCTGTGGTCTCACTCAGTCTGATCTATGTTCCCGTTGCACCGAGTCCCGCCACTAGGTGGAGCTCTTGCCAAACGAAGACCTTGCAGACAAACTGCGCTAAGCACATCCAGGAAAATATCCTCCGTTTGATGCAGAATTACCCATTCCTGATATGAATATTCACATCCCAGAAGAGACAAAGAATATGCTGCCCGTGTGATGATTTCACCGAAATGTTAAACCTTCATACCTCAATGGTTAGCACCACAATGGCCAGCGCTCCAGCCACATAGATGTACAGTTCAAAGTAGTCCACTACAGCAGAGTAACAGCCCTGAGGACACACAAAGGCATGATGCTCAGCAGACACTCAAAGGGCTATAAACTTTGCAGAATTACAGAGACAATTAAAGTAACATCACAGCTTTAATCGGGTTGCGCTCTGAACAAAGGCTCGGTTGAATGAGTGGGAAGCAGGGCCTCCAGCCTCACTGCCTTTAAATGAGGGCTCTTTGTGAGAATGAACAGGGAAGGAGACGCACAATGTGGACATCTCGCATTGTTCTAGCGGTTTGAAAAACAGCAGGTGAAGAGTGTGTTATAAACCTCTTCCTATCAGCTTTCACTGTAATTACATTTCACTCCAAGGCTTTCTTTACACACATGGAAGCAGAGATGTGGGTGTGCGTATTGGTAACTGTGAAGCTCACCTAGTTTTCACATATTCATGCACTTATTATTCTCTTCCTCCGCACATATTTATGCTCCGCAAAAATTCCAATTTACCGACGCATGCACACATACACACATGCTCCGACGCAGACACACACTGGTGTCTCCACAACGTAACACAGAGTAAGATGATCTCCCATGACACCCAAAAGCACTAATCAGCCATGGGAGGAGGAGTCACGAATGCTTGGACGTCACCCCTCAACTGTCTCCTGCTCTAATTAAACCTGGAGGTGGTTTGGAAGGAACGAGAGAGAGAGAGAGAGAAAGAGAGAGAAAGAGAGAGGGCAAGGGAGAGACAAGGTGTCGAGGTAGATGTCAGAAGTTACCTTATTATTGCGGAACATCATATTGCCTGATAAGCACTGCTCCTGGTTGATATAGGCCAACTCCCCGGGCTGACTGGCTCGCTGGCAGCAGGCTTCTGGCACCATATGATTTGGGTTGATCATCCTGAACATGCTGTCCTTAAAATCCTCAGGGCTGTTCACCCCACAGCAGTCAAACTGGTGGCAGAAGAGGAGAGAATAAGAGAAGAAGCCCTTATTCCTGAGTGCACTGGCCTGTGCTCCACTGTATGCGTGCACCAATCCAGCATGAACATTGACCTAAATGTCTCGGATTTTATCTATAGGCTGAAAAACCTTCCCATTTCCACTGTTGGTGAGAGCAATGAGTTGGTAAAAGCCACAGGATGTAAGCTCTCTGCCGTGTGTGCTGCGGCCTTACTGTAGTCATGATGTCATTCCATGTGGAGGTGAAGACGTCAGTGTTGTTGTAGCCCTGGTAATGTCTCTTCAGCTCCTTGGTGAAGTACTGTCTGGTCAGCTAAAAAAGGAATAGCCGACGAGAGCACAGGTTAGCGTCAGCCCTTTGGATTTTCTAATTTTTACACATCAGAGAAGACCACCGGACATAAGGGATGGGTATTGCTTTAATTGGGATATACGTTGATGAAGGGAACACTAAGGGAACTTACATGCTCTCGGAATATGAAGGCCAGGATGGCAGCCGCCAGCTCTGCTAAGAAGATGAGCAGGATGAGCATGAAGAACTGCAAGAAGACAACAGAAAAAAAAGGGGGAGTGAGAAAGAGAGTAGGACAAGGTGGCAGAGAAAGAGCACGTCATTTAGTACAAATCACATTCAGGCTGTGCCCGCTTCACTCAGCATTAATTATGCAACAGGCTCGAGACACAAAGGCTCATAGAAGGGTGTTTTGCTCTTTTGGTTTTCAGTTTCAAGTATGACAGTCCAAAAAACTGACAGCCAGAATAATCAACACACATGCATACAAACAAGATCAGTAACAGAACTACATTTCAGATTTGGCCGTCGACTCACAAAGAGGAGCAGACACTTGTTTTCGCGGATGGCTCCACAGCAGCCAAGGAAGCCCAGAAGGAAGAGCATGCCCCCCATGCCCAGGATGATGTAGACACCGGTGAATAGCAGAGGGTTGGCTGCTACAATTTCTCTGAACCCCGTTGGGTCCACCAGTACCCACACCCCCACTCCCAGGAGGAAAGAGCCCCCCAGCTGATGGAGAGAAGACACCAGTTAGACAAAACACAAATTGGCTGCATTTTCTAAACTAATGGGAACATAATTGGTATATCCCTACTGGCACACAAAATATTCAACGAGATGTCACATAATGGAAAATAGTATTCTTAGGAAAACATGCTGGTAATGCAAATCTCTGAACGGTTGTGGTGAGAGTTGAGAGCGCTACAGAACGCTGGATCTCTAAAGAGTCCTAATGCCTTGGTGTGGTGGTGGGGAGTGTGTGTGTGTGTGTGTGGGGGGGGGGGGGGGTTGTGGGGTGGAGGGTGTAGATATCTACCCTGCTTCAACTGCCCCAGCGTGGGGGTGACTCATGTGATTAAGAAAAGAAGGTATGGGGTGAAAGAGATCTGGGCCTTACACACTTCTACCACAATCCCTTTCTTCCTGTCACAGGAAGAGACCTGAGCCTCTGCAAATGGACGCCACGTCATTGGGAGGCAGAGGTTATGGAATGAGGACAGGATGTAGCCATTTTGAAAGCTCAGTGGGCTTGAACAATACTTGTGCTACACAAGTGCGAAATGGCCATAGAAAGAAACAAAGGGCTGCTGGTGAAAAACAGTGGCACTTATTGAGCGATTCTAACATTCAAGTTCATTCGTTGCTCTGCCGGTTGCATTATTACCTCGGCCTTGAACAGCCCCGTCGGAGTAGAGTCTCTAAACGGTTCGGTTGCGCTTAATAAAGCAGGAAAGAGACAAACCTTCTTACTCAGACCCTTCCCCCTTTACAGGCTCAGACTAACAGGATTACATTTGATTGTCCGATCAAAACTGATAAACTCAGGTGCCAGTCACAAACTCTACATGGCAGTGTGCCTCAGATTTGTGTCAGCACACTGAAATCTAATCAAAAGAGAATTTGATAGAATCAAGATTGCCTCCGTCTAATGAAATGCAAATGTGGCTCCATTAGTCAGTCGAGCAGGGGCCAGCCGGAAACCCATCTCAAATTATTAGATTGACGATGACTCCAGAGATAGCCAGATTAAGTGTCTTTAAAAAAAAGAAAGAAGAAAAATACTTACGAAGATGAGGAAATTGAAGACAAACATGAGGTACTTAATGCAGCTGAGACAGTCCCCCTCCATGACTGTCCCCCGCGCTGAAGCCTCTCCCTGCCCCTGAAAGAAAACAACATTCAACATAAACATTCAAATGTGCCACTTCATGATTCCTGCCAAATGCTCACAGTGCTTCGTTTATCCTGCTCTCTGGATAGGCATTCGGATGAAAGTGCCAAGAAAATAAAACTCTGCAAAAACCTTCTCACGTTTCTAATGAGTTCTGCCACTCAAACATAGAACACACACACACACACACACACAGAAACACAGACACACACATACACACACACAGACACACACTGGCCTGTCATTTAATTTGGTCCAGTTTCTGCTGGAAATCCTTGTATTATCTCCTCAGGCACACGGTACCACACTATAGTCTCTGAGCATCCCTTAAGTAACTACAGGTACTATGCAACGTCAAGCCCAACCTGACACAACCCATCTCACCACACACCGTGACAACTTATGTCGTTTTAAAATGTGCTTTCACAGTCAGGTGGCCTGATTCCCTATCAGCACCTCCCATCTCTGGACAGATGGGTCTCTGGGTTCAGTGGGACTCAAGGGGCTGTCTATCCGTCTGTCTCAGAGCATTTTAAGGATATGAGTCCTGACGGGGGCTCCATGCGCATTAACCCTTAATGTATGGCCTTTACTTTGAAGCCTCTTCTACTTAATGTAATGAGAGGCGGGAGCCCTGTGCCCCCAGCAGCCAATCTGACATAAACACACTTTCCCTGATGAGGGTCCTTTCTAGAGGCACTCCTGGTTAATGAACAACGCCTCTCTTGCATTAGGAACATGTGTCTCTGTATACACACATACATAATATACAGTATATATATAAATATATATACATAATATACAGTATATATATATATAAATATATATACATAATATACAGTATATATATATATATTAATATATATATACATAATATACAGTATATATATATTTAAAATATATATATATATGTATAGATATAAAAGTATATCTACATATATATATTAGGGCTGTCAATCGAGTAAAACAAATTAACTAATTAATCGCACATTTTGAAATTGCGATTAATTAATCGCGATTAATCGCGATTAAAAGGTTTTTTTTCTTCGAAAGACTAAATCTTCTAAATGAACGAGTAATCCCTCCAGACAGCGTGTATTTTAGACACTTGTTTAATTGTATTCTTTTTTAAAGACAAAACTTCACACAGAGCTGTGTTTTCAAAGAGGCTCCTACCTATAAAGTGTCAGTGAGGTATTTAATATTGTGGATGATAAATTGTTTCTTCAGTGAAACATTCAGATTAGTAAGAAAAGGTGTATTAGAGATTGGTCCTGTCATCTTTAACACTGAACAGCAGCAGAACCAGTGGCCTTGGTAAACTGACAAATATGTAATGTTAACCCTCTGGAGTCTGGGCTCATTTTCTCGATTTTACAAAAACATGTAAATTCACCTTTTAAAGGCTTTTGCATGTGACACATCCCAGTGTTTCCCCCACCATTCTATCACGGTGAGGCCCCGCCCCCCTGTCATGTTCTCTATAGCGCCAGATTACAGCAGAAGTAATGTACGGTTCTTTCCTTAAAGACGTCTTTGTTCTTTTATTAAACTAAACGTCTGTTGTTGGTCGTCTCTACAGCAGCGTGTCATTCTGTCTCCACGTGTCGGTCACTCTTCTCGGCTCTCCGTCTCGCGCGTCGCAGAGCTCCATGCCGGCGTGTCTGCGCGCGCATCGGGGCGGAGAAGAAAAAAAAAGTCCCCAATTACCTTCCGCCCCGCGTCACCAACACGTCGCCCTCTGCTTCTCTGTGAATATCGAGGAGCAGACGGGAGGAAGGAGGCGGACTGCCGCGGCTTGACACTCACAGGAGTGCAACAACTTCAACGACACCGGAAGTCAACAAAGTTGCGTTAATTGCGTTAAAATATTTTAGTGCGTTAACGCGGCCAAATTAATCGCATAGATTAACGCGTTAACGCTGACAGCCCTAATATATATTTTAAAAAATATATATGTATAGATATAGAAATATATCTATACATATATATACACACATATATATATATATATATATATATATAGATTTAGATAGACATTTATTTAACCGACCAAACTATAAATACAAAAGATTCACCCCTTCGGGAGGATAGGAATTGTCAAAGGAATCATCTCTACGTATTCTGCAAAAACTGAAGTAGAAAGAAAATCTGTGGGTAGTTATAATTGCAGTCTCAGTGAAGGAGGAAAATTAATTATTCGGCAGAAATGAACCGGCACTCTTTGCTTTGTAGTTGTGATTATTAATTTGCTCTCCCTTACTGATAGCCAGGGTCGAGGCTAGGACTGAGGCGGAGTAACAAGCGGATTAAAGGGAAAATTCTCAGAAGAATTGTAAATAGGTTTACACGACTAGGCCGCTAGACACTGTCACCACTAATTGAAAACAAAAAAATGAACATGCCTAGTTGTCTTTTCACTTCATATGTCTGTACTTCGCAGCATGTCCGTTACATGTAATGTCATAGAAATTCTCTTCCGATGCCTCGTGTGCTGTCAACTGACTCCTCTGGATGATCCGTCTGCTCCTCTGAAGCTTGGGTTAAGATCGCCGCCGGTTTTCAGTTAGATTGTCTTTGACGAGGATCTGATTTCGCTCCGATGTAATTCAGACCGAACCCTTGCACCTCTTTGACTCAGATATTCACATTTCCAAGTGAAATAAACTATATTCTCCACAATCTACCTATAATAAGAACTAATCAACTGATTGCATGCACATTATTATTCAACACAGAAGTAAAATCAGGCAAATCAGGAAATTAGCACCCATATCTATTTATATTTCTTCTTTTCTTTTATTGTGGCGTGCTTGCATGGGTTTGTTTTCTCCTCCCGCTCATAATTGCAATGTGCTACGAGCTCCAGAGAAAGTTGTGTGTCTCATGGTAGGATTGTTTAAGTTGCCTTGACAATAAAATTGAACAATACTAAAGATATGAAGGCGGTCTTTGTCTGTTCTGGTAGAGAGCTAGAATGAGAACATTTCCTCCCTTCGCCAGACTGAGGGCTTATTATATGTCTCCCCAGACCCAGGGAAATTGATTTAGAGCTATGGTTTAACACCTCCTCTAAATCATAATGATATGCTTAGGTATTGATCTCGCCTAGTGGCACTCGGAGAGCAACCAACAGCCTCATTGCCTGAGATGGGTTTTAATTATACGCCCCCCCCCTTCCCGCACGCACACACACACACACACACACTCACACACAGCCCTATTGAAAAGCCTAATGAGGGCACAGGAGGTCTTAATTGAGATTTGCATACATTACATTCTCACAGAAAGAAGCGACAGAAAAGGCCCTTTCACATCCCTCCTGCTCTCCACTGTTTGTCCTGGGCTCCTATGAAGAGTGCACACTGTATTTATTGGAGCAGGGGAGGAAGAGGCGGAACAAGGAGGGGAAAGAAGGGGAGGAAAGTGTCGGATGGAAAAACTATCAGGGCTCAGCTCACATCTCATTCCCCAAACAAAATGTCAGATTTCTCTTTCAGCTTCACCCTTTAGCTCTTCGCTCCCATTTAAGGGTCAAACCAGCTGTCGGATTTTCTCTGTTCTTTCATGAATTAAAATACATTAAATGCTTAAGAATTAAGTGGACTGTATGGGCTTAGGCAGGATCCGAATAATACGCAGATGGTGCAAAACCAGCATAGTATAAATCAAACTGCCACGGAGACCCTGGAGAAAGTGCAGAGTAAACAAAACGGATCTTTCCCATGACTCCCATGGGATCGCAGGTCCTCATCGATCACAGCCCAGTCGTAGTGATCAGAGCACTAAGTCCCTCTGAATATTCTGCAGAGACGAGGGAAACGTGGTTCACACCCCAAGAGCTGCAGCCTACGACAACATCAACAAATGAATGATAGATTAAAGGCAGATCTTCCTCAGGTGTGCTGCTCCGCTGAACCAACCACGTGTCAAGATAAAGAGTTGTGTTGCATTGTGTTTGTATAGACCAGCAAAACAAAAAAGACATTCATTATAAACAGACAACACACACACACAAAGCAGTAGGGAATACTGCACTGCTATATTTGCAGACAATGCATTTGTTTGCTGGAAATACTAAATGTATGGCCTCAATCTGACAATCTCAGTGGCAGGTCTTTGCCCTGAGGTATCCAGTAAATGCCAACTCCATCTCCTGTTACTGACATCACGAAATGCCACACGGCACTAGAATCCCATTGTTTATTCCCGGCAAATACCGATCCACAGCCAGCTTGGTTGAGTCCGATAGTGGATTAATGAGAAGCGATCCTAATTCAGCTGCCCAGTGCCGACGGAAGCCACAGCTCAGTAATGAGGGCAAACTCATCTGACCTACATTCTTCCCAGTATAAAAATGAGAAATTCTGACACTTCTACAGGCCTGTTTTCATGCTTAACTCAGAAAACCTAAAAGGCATGTTTGGTTAGTGTCAGCCAGTCGTGTTAACCGACTTTGGTTGAAAGATAAGTAAGACAAAGACAGGCATTCAAAGTGCTCCATGTATAAATAGTAAACCCTTCGGTGGTTCTCCTTGAAGATGACACTTTCGGCCCGATTAATGAAGTGAGTGCGTATTCCCCTGCTTCAGTGGCCACCGCCTCTGACATGGATCAGCGCGACAAGGACACTGTGTCTGCTGCTCGCCAAACTGTCCTCACCCTCCACCCACCTCTGATAACCAGCCAGTTCACTTCATCGGGAGTGTGAGCCTGCATAACAAACTATCCTTAATACTGAAACCCTGTTGAGATGATAAGGGTTGGAACTTGACCTCTTTAAATGCCATTGACCCTCTAAATGATCAATTGTAGTTGAACCCTGGGGACGGCACACTTCGTCCTCTGGCTCCCTGAGCTCAGCTGAGGCAGGTGGGGGTTTTTTTCATCGATATGAGCCACTCTAAAGCTCTCTAGATAGCAGTAATAGCCTCAGACAATGACACCGAGGGACCACACACATGCCACATCAGCCTTTATCTCAATTAAACACCCATTTTCAAATTTCTCGGTGACTCCCTAAATCAGCCGCAGCAAGTAAACAGTGACACCCCGAAATCCGAATAAAGACGGGCTCGGGCTCCTCTGGCAGTGAGCAGGACTCCCTGCGGGGCACCATGTCCCTTAATGAACCTCCAATTAGAAGAGAATGAGCCATGGGCTGCACTGTCACACGGAGGAGCTTTGAAGTGTGCTGAATGCCAAGCAGCTATAGCACCGTATGCTGCTTTAGAGGGCATGCCGACAACAGTGAACAATCACGGAGAGAAAGTGTACAGAAGTAGCTCAAAGACAACCGAGCACACAGTGTGCGTGGGTGCAGTTCACACGGAGAGCACGCTGTAGGAAGTTGGGAAGTTGGAGAAACTGCTCGGCGTGGAGCAACAGCCCTCATGTTGGCTAAATGCACAGGTGGAGACATACACATGCTCCACCCTCAGGAAAGTTTAGCTTCATGAGTTTTCACAGGACAAATATACACGATTGATGGACATTATCAGCTTCTACACATTACGGGCATTGCTAGTTCTCCAAACAACAAGTAGGTCGTCTCTGATGAATGTGCTCTTCCTCCAAAGCCATTCATCATTTGTCCATTGTCGCATTACGTGCAGTGAATCTAAAGCTGTTCTTATCTGAGCCTGTGTGTGGCGCTTTCCTGACCCATTCACTTTAGAAATGAGATTGTGTGAACCCCCAAGGGCAGAAGTCCTCTGACCAGGCAGCTGACACATTCCTGAACAAAAGGCTGATTAACTTAAGTGAACAAATGCACAGCCAGAAACTCACGGACCATGTGTTGTCAACAGCGCTGCAGGCCAAATTCTTGACATCCCAGATGGGTGCACGTCCAGCTGTTAGTTCGGTACTAACGGTTGCTCATACAGTGAAATCGATTCGGCTGCTCGTTAGATAAGAAAGATAGGAAGGGGGATGGCCATTGATAACTTCTCGGTTAACTCGAGCAGAGGACATGTGGTCGAGATGAGCAGAATGTAGCTTCTATTGAACACTAGTGTGTGTGTGTTCTTCGCTCTCTCAAAGCCCAGATTCTCACTTATTTGTGTCAGCACCCCTATCTGTCAGAGTGAAGATACAAACTGGCCGGACTGGGCTGGATCAATACCAGGCCCAGGCACATGGTCAGTGATGCATTGACTCCGTGGAGTTCCAGCTCTACTTCTGCTACTTCTCTGGCAGTGAAGGCATGTGGTAGCAGAAAACAATGAACACATAAACACTTCTGCACCCTAACGCCCGATAGGACTCAGCCCGGGCCTTTCCCACGGGGTGATTTGGAGGATGACTGTGGGGGCTTTCCACAAAAATGAGCGTATGACTCGAATGAAATGCCCAGAACTCACTCAGATGACAACAGTGGGAATTATTTCCCTTGCAATCCTACTTGTATCTTTGCCTCCTTTTGTGCAAGTTTCCACAATCTTTTTAAGTATGGGTCATGTGACGGAATATCAGTTTGAAAAAAAGTTTGAAAAATCCAATCAATAACCCAGAAACTCTACTCTGACCTGTGTTTGAACCTCAGGCAAGATGCAATTCAAATGTTAGTGATGTTCTTTCTGGACATGGCTGATGGCGTAAACAGTTCAAGTTGAGGATGTCGTCTTCGCCAAATCTTTATATAAAAAGTTAGCACAGATGGCCTCAGCAGAAATAAACAATGGGAGGTTTAAGGAAAGACAATCCTTCCAGCCTCAGGGGACGAAACACAAAAGGAAACTTTGGTGGGCAAACATGCGCAGAAGCACAAAATACACACCGACTCACACGCACAAGCGCTCGCACGTCCCCAAATCCTGACAATTAACGGAAAATATGAACATTACGATGAAACTAATAATTGCAATTGTGGCCATCTTTTGGCTCAAATACACAATGTAGTGAAATCGGTCGAGGTTGTTCTTAGCACATGTTGGAATCCAATATGGACACTGGTCTCCACGGCAACCCGGATATGTGGTGAGAGTGGCCTTTGTCTGCAGAGCAGTGTTTGGCATCTCCACTTAGCACTAGTTCCTGTTAGAAAACAAAGAGCCGAGCACTTTACGACAGGGGACAGCTTGGCCAGCCGTTCGTGTAATGAGCGATCGCTCACAGCCTGTTGCAAGGCCATGTGTTGGTTTAAAACAGCCAGTTCCCCTCTGGACAAGGCCTAGAAGCTGTTTCATCTCTTACTGACGACTGTGTGTCGTACACACACACACATCTGAACCTCCATACACTCAGCTAAACTTCAATGAAAGGAAAAAGGAACAGTGTAACCTAATTTGTGTTACTGGCTGGAGTTTCAGAGCAATGCAAAGATTAAAACACAAGTCTTGAGGCAATGCGTGGCAATGTTTGTGCCTCAGATGAAAGAGATATCCACATACTTTGGAGGCCCCATTGCTAATAACATACTTCATAGAAGTAAACCAAAAGTGTGTTAATGCCTGAGCATGAACTGTGTGGCAGAAAATTCACGATTCTTTGATCTTATCTTGTAATGTGCTGTAACAGAGGCACCTCGTGTGTGTTTGTGGTTATTAATGTGACTCTGGGACTGTGAGACTGTAATTATGGGACAATCTGTTCAGATTGTCCGTACATTAAGCATTATCCTTGACCCTTTGTTAAGCCCAGTACCCCGCTGATACTCCATCAGTCAGAGCTAATGTTACCATGGAGCCCTCAATGTCATTGACTCACTCACACAATAAATGATCTGGTGGCTAAAACGGGGGGAAAACACGAGCAATAAGCCAAAAATCCAGATAAAACTGAAAGTGACCACCCAAATTGTTGGTCAAAAGTCAGTCTGTAAACTATATTGGATGTTTATACCTTACAATTCAGGTAATCATTTAGAAAATGTAGCCTTTCTTTTCTCCTTCCAACATGTTTGTTAAGCTGTGTTTAAAGCAGGTTTGATCATCTGAATGCTTGTGTTTCTTTCCCTGTCTGACCTCCTTTTTTAAGCAATTGTGCTGTGTTCACAGCAATCTGATTTTTAGCAATACAAAATATTTCCACAACTCAGAAAACAAGACCCAAATTGTAAAAAATAAAAGTCAGTTCTTACAAGAAATAATCTTTTTATAATATTACACGTCTCGAGCTCATGTCTGTCTGCTTTTATGGTTCTGCGCTCTGCCTGATTACAGCTGATGTGTCTGGGTCTAAACTACCCTTTAACCTCGCAATATATACATGTCTCCTGCTCCGCCGTGCCTAGAATACTAATATTACAAATGCCAATGCAAATCAGAGTCTAACAAAGACCAGCGTTGACCTGCTGTGGTGGGTAAAGGACAAAAGCACTTGTCTGGCTCTTCGCAGGACCAGCTTCTCAGACCGGCTCTCGCCCAGCACCGCGCCTCCTGTTGACGGCAACAATGGCTTTGCGGCTGTGCTGTCAGCATCCTACTGAAAAGACTCTGTCGACGAGCTCTTTCTGCAGTTTATCTCACTGATTCAACATGCATCTGCTTGAGTTGAATTGGTCAAAATCATTCCTGGCAACACCCACACATTACTGCTACTGAGGGAACACTAAGGGCAGAAATGTGTTTCACACTGAAGATACAAGTGGCCTTTCTTCATTACCATGCATGCTTTATTTATAGATAAAACGGTACCATACCATGAGTATCCTCTTTTGCCTCTTCTTTGTTCAGGTGAAGCTGATGACTTCTCTCGTTTCTCTCTCCTCTCCTGTTTTCATGGGCTGTTGGACAGAAGCACAATGGAAGAAGCAGAGGTCAGGACGGAGCTAGTGACATGAATAAACAGTGAAGTGGCACATTTGTCTTGGTATGCGCTATTCATTTAAGCAGAATAAGACTGTGAGCTTAAAAAGAAACCCAGCAAAATACAATTCTAGGACACTTAAAATGAGTTTGCATTTATTATGTATGAAGCACTTGCTCCCAGCAGTGAGCTAATTTAAGACTGCATCAGTGCTTTCTGTGTGAATGTTTCACTCAGCTGGAAGGCAAAATTAACATGGAAAGAATAAAAAAAAGGTATAGCAGCAGTCCCAGCCTGTGTGCTGGGCAGGTCAAATATTAATACATCCCCTGAGGTATTTGAATGTGTGTATCTTCTTACTTAGTTAATATTCCTTTTTTAAAATATCCAACTTACAACGGTCTCCTCATACAGTGTCTGTGGTGACCTTGATGAGCATCTGAACTCATGCATTATTCACAGAAAGAAGAATACTTAGCGTTCTTACTGGCTGGCTTTAACTATCTATGTAAAATATGTTTCCCACCCACTGTGTCTAATGAGCGTAAATGCTTTAAACTTTCTCCTGCTCCTAAACTGCTTTGCCAAAAGTGTCTGTCAGCTGAAAATAACGATATTGCAACGAGAGGCAATTAAACTGCTGGTGTTCCAGCCTCACTGTGCAAAAATAGTCAGCAGCGTGGTTTTGACTGACAATACTTTGGAGCCGGTTTCAAAGGCCTGGCCGAGACAACTACAGCAGCAACGATGGTGGGAGCAGGCTGCGGAGGCATGAACAGCATACAGCGCTTGCCATTAGATGGTGAAATACAGACAAGGGTATTCTCAGTCTGAGAGGGGCTGTGAGGATGGAGGATGTCCCAGGAGTGTTCTGGCTGATAGCGCCGGCCTCACCATCCCGCCAACACACCATATTGCCAGCAGACTTCAGATTCACCAGAACGCTGAACCCAACTGACAGTGGCTGCGGCACTCCCTCCCCCATACACAATAGAGGGGCTCGGATTGCATCTAGAAAAGGCAATCAGAGCCAGGGTGAGGACACGGACGAATCCAAGAAACGTTGAGATGCACTGGAATGATACCCTCCCTTATCACAGAGCTTTGAATTCAGACACTATTCAGGCACACGTTTAGGGAATCAATACCATCTCCACAGTGGCGACGCATGCATGTGGAGCCTAAGGATGGAGCCAGTCATTTACAATATATTCACCCTAGGGCTTAAAAAACATAACCATGAGGCAATACAACACTGTAAACCCTTTCTATCTAGTTTGAGTCTCTTACAACAGCAGCATATACAGTATGTACATCATTATCATCACCATCATCATCATGTCTGTAATATGGTAGTGGGCAGCAGAGTGGGCACATTTTACCCTGAAGCCTGTTGCAGAGCTGTCTCTCCTGAACCCCTGTTTAGAGAGCTATTAGCTGTTGAAGAGCAACAGCGGTGAGGGTCTGCATTATTTTTTGGTTTCCATGGAAACCCTTTTCACTGTGAAAGTGGAGCACGAATGGGATCGCAGAGCCTCATTGAATCGGTTATGGGGGTGAGAAGAGAGATGAGCGCAGACGGCTGAGAAAGCACAACAATAGGACGAACCCTCGAGGGAGACCAGAAAGGCCGAGCTGCTGAGGGTCCAACAAAGCGAGGAAGGACTCAACACTAGAGAAAGGTTTCATCTGCATCCGCTCAATGGCTTTCTTTTTATAGATAGCTATCGCCAACGCGTCATTGACATTTAAGCTCACGAGCACTGTTGGCAATTTAAACATCAAGGCAGCCACTAATTGATAAGCCTATGCCGATATTTCAGGCTCTGACACTAATATTGCATCACCAATGTATCCAGTGTGTAAGACAGTAGAACATTAGAAATGATGTGTCTCTCCATACAGTCTGCTGTTGACATCCCCCACTGCCACATTCACATTACAGATAGCAGAGGAAAACTAAAGGAATAAGAGGAATGAAGGAGTCAGGATGTTTCAAAGTAATCGCTCCTTCGAAATTTTCAAATAGTGTCCGACCTCGGTATTGGGGTCTGCGGAACCATGTGGGACCAGATCCAAATTATACTTAGTCTAATGAGTCATTTTAATGATACGGTTCAGTAAGATCCTAGCACACTGAGTATTAGCTCTGATCACATGGTACATCCGAATGAAAGCATGATGTTAAGAAAATGTGTAGCCATGAATATGATTCTAATAAATGACAATCACTCATTTATAAAAGGCGAGCTATCATTTACTCTCGCCTGGTTGGCTGCAGAAGGTTTTTTTGTTGGTGCAGGAGGTGAGAAAAGGAGCTCAAGCTGCTGCAGCGTTGGTACTCTTTAGGCTATTTTAATAGGCTCTGTTTGGGTGGGATTCTTCGTCAAATAATTCTCATCAAGACTACCGAGTGAAGGAAGCATCTAAACTTTACACTCAAAATCAATTGTTGACCTTTTTTAAATAACAATGTTGTGTTACACTTTACATCCAAGTGCAACACTAAGAGAAGCAGGGACTGTCTGAAACTGTGCACCATGTCTGAGAGTGCAGCCGTTTGCAACAGCCACACACACTCTTGCTATCGAACGTTGCACACACTTGTTTATTTCGGGCCTTTACGATATATGCACCATATATCGTGGAAGTCATCTTTTATGTTTTCTCTTTGCCTCCGTAAATCTCCTCATCCTGCCAATCCGGTGGGCAACCTTGACGGAAATGTCAGAGGTCGTAGAACAGCAGAGAACTTAATCAGCGACACTTCCTCTGGGGACAGGAAGTGGGCAGGATAACGTGGGAGGAAGTGACAATTCTTCCATCTACACCTCGCAGCTGGTATGACCTCAATTTCTCACCAGTGTTGATAAAAGCAACCTGTTGAGCTGCAGAGGCAGCTGCACATCTAGAGATGATGACATTTGGGGCTTTTTGCACCTTTATTCAATCTTTTACAAACACACTTAATAAAAGGGACACTTTTACAGTTCTGGATGTCAGCCGTCCCTGGTGGTCTCCACGTCCATGTCCATATACATCATGATAATATTAAAGAAATTAGAAGGAGGGTAATTGCTGGCAGCCATTTATCTCCTGAACGTCTGGGTGCTTTAATGAGGGCAATACTGAGGCAAAATGATCACCTCCCGTAACTGGATTTATTGATCGAATAGTGAGAGTCAACTACCGGAGATAAAGATAAACCACCACGATGGAGAAACAATCCCCTCTCTGAGCAGAGGGCATCGCTCAATTAATCACTCACTCTCTTCTCTCCGGCCACAGATAAGCCTCTGTTTGCTTTGTTCTCCACACTACAGTTGGGGCTCTCGGGTTACACGCCCAGCTACAGTGTATTCACTCATTCGCAGTCCACCATTTTTCAAGCTAAAGATGCAGATTGAACTCGTCATCACAGTCATCTGTTCTCTCTGTGCTAATTCTTTTGTGCTAAATGGAAACCTGATAGGAATTCAGTCCCTGGAGACCTGTTTAGAGGGTGCTATTTTGATGCTAATGAAAGCCGACACTGTCTCTACCTCTTTGGTAAGTCGGCAGCAAACATTAGCCAGGACTCTTTGTGGCAGGTTCCTCCTGTCTGTATCTTTTTCAGCCTCATGAAAGAACGTGGAGAAGTTTCACAGACACGTTCAAAACATCTGCAGCCATCTCCAATGGCACCGTGATGAAGAACAGCAACAGGACTACTTGTTGTTATTTTCTTACCAGGCCGGGCTGCCTTGCAAACCACCAAACTTTCACCCTACTTCCCAGGCCCCAAAGGCTAGCCCCCTTGTCTCTGATGAGCCAGGGGCCTGGAGGGTAGCACAGCAGTGCTTTGAAGTCGAGCGATTAAAGGAGGAAAGACCTGTCGAATTGGGATGATGGGGCTAAGGTTGGAAGAAGGGGAGGATCAGTACGAGGGACAGGAAAGGCTGTGAATACTGAGAGCTCAGGGCCCCCGTGGGATACAATTAAGAGCAAGGCTTTTTTAGTGAGGGTTACAAAAACACGCCAAGGATACCAGCAGAGCAGCCTTCCAAGCGAAGGTAAGAGTTCATTACTGCATACACACAGGGGGCTAGGGATGTTAAAGTCTCGTCAGTTGGTTGAAGACTTCCCCCCCCCCCCCACCCACAGGACCTACGAGCTGACAAACAGCCGCTCGATAACCATTTCCATTCCATAAATCTTAGAGCCCAGTAAAGCTCGAGAATCACGCAGCTTACAGAGCCTCAAACTGAGAAAGCAGCCGAGATGAAGATCCAAGCTGCCAGCACAAAGAGGAAGTCTTCCCTTGGGATGTTTTCCTCTGCGTAAACAGTGCACTAAAGACAACACACCCGATGTGTAGTCAAGTCAGAATAGAAGAAAGAGAAGACAATGAAATGTTTAAACGAAAAAAGATAGGACTAGTATCGACAAACGATTGGCGGCTTCATTAAAGATTAATGCGCAGATTATTTTGTCATCATCATTTGGTCTGTACAATATCTAATCATTTCAGCTCTAGCAACAACAAATTGTCAGTAAACCAATTCCCACACATCAGTCTAAATTCAAACTCCCACAAGACATTGAATCTGTGGCCACTGTCAAACAAGCCACTTGCACATGTGTTAAAAACACATCTGGTAACCATTTCTTGGCCTCATTTAAATGTTGCTAAAATACCTTAAAGTAGTAGGCTCTGTATATTTGTTGAAATCAGATTCTGTAGCAGATACCACTTTCGCCATGATTATTACCACAAGGTCCTTATCAGGGGGAATCATCCTATACCTGGAGCGTTACCTCTAATTGTGAATATCTGACCTTAACATGCCCTCATCTTCATCCTTCTTGCTGCTTTAGACTCTTGAAGCTGTTTAGTGTGAAGACAAACAATGCGCTAAACATCCCAATGCAGTACACAACAAGATGCTTTGCTCAGTGGGACCAGATGCAACTTATTTTCATAATTAAAATGATTGGGAGGGCATTTGAGTTCGGACTCCTCCACAAACAAAGTGTCCCCCTTGTGGACGGCTATTTTGCTAAAATGCACTAAAGGCTATGAGAAAGCAGTGAATGTTTGCTTTTGTTGATCTGAATTTTGCTCCATGACCACTTGGCAATTGCCTGTACGTCACAACACAAATCAAACAGGAATTAAGTAGGAATAAGTAAAAGGTCAACCCCAATAAAAGACAATATGACCAAGAAATGGGCCAAGGGACACTTGATAGTAACAACATTAGTTCAGTTCAAAGCCTGAGCCCAGTGGGTCCGCGTTTAATCACGAATAGTTTTCATGGCATATCATCATGAGCACACTGCAAGGTGAAATTCAGATAACAGTAGCGGATAACCGTGATCGATTGTTTCCAAAACAAATATTCCAATTTGGCCTATTTTAGGCACTGTAAAGCCTGAGCGGAAACAACACATTGACCTCGTTTGTTTGTGAGTACAAACATGTGGCTCACATTACAATAGAATAAACAAACATGGAGGAAGATGGCAGGATTGCTGCCCAGTTTAGAACATCTGGTGGAATTTTGGATCTCATAACTTTGTCATGGCAATGTTCACGGTTGCAGTCATCCAGCCGATAAAAAACATGTTGAGGAAACGACAGGCAGCAACCAGTTGCTCAATGTGGTCAACAAACACCAGAAACATATTAAAGATACACTACCTTGGAGTTTCCTGAAGGGTTTTATAGCGGACTACCGTCGCTAACATCCTGAAATCAATACACTCTTAAGCTCCAGGGAAAAGAGCAGAAGCTCATATTAAATGAGCATCGCAGTTTTTTTGTCAATTAACGATTGAATACAATATGAAATGTGTTGAGATCTATTGCTTACCACACACTATTCACTTTGGGGAATCCTACTTATAGAGTAAGTATCACTGCAAGTATCAATCAACTGCCACAGTCCAGTGGTTCAAAGTTAAGCAGAAATCACTAAGGATTATAAATATTAAACAAATTGCAGAACTGCAACAGATATGGAGTCAGCACTTTATGAATCGATAATATATTATATCAGATGGTCCCTACTGATTGCAGACTCACATCTAACTAGTTGACAGTATGGATCAATGACATTGCCGGTCAATTATGTGCACACTAAAATCTATTTATTGTGCCCCAATGTATTGGGTAATAAAACAGGTAAGTTTAATGTATTATCACCCAATTGAAACAAGTGCACACGTTATCCAACAAAAAGAAAGACTTTCACACCACATTTAAACGAAAGCACCAGTTGTATTTACTGAAGCTGTAACTAACCCAAAGAGTTGAGTTGGGCATTTGCAGTAAAAAACAACAACATGAAAAATATTAAGTTGCATTTGCATTATCGGAAGGAAATGAGTCTTGTGTTGTACATTATTTCAGTTTCACGGCCATTCCTTGGTGGAATAATTCAAACGGCAATAATGCAAAACGTTATTTGTAAAGAGTTTACATGCAGTAGTATTTGAGTAACTGAGACGTTTTGAGTGGAAACATTGTCTGACTTAATTGTGCTCGATTAAACACACGGAGCAGTGCTCCAACACGAGACTGAAAGCCCACACACACAGAATATAAAAGCTGCAAAGAATATCAGTATAAAACTGCACTATATAACCAAGTTGCTGCACACATGAAGATGGGAGCCTGCATCTTTGTGGATTTTGCAGGGGGCTGTACGGGAGCAGCAGCACAGGTGCCCCGCTGGGTTACGAGCCCCAGAAGCTTTGCATCTGGATTGTTTCCTCAGCCCAGAGGGGCTCCACACTGAAACCTCCTCATAAAGCTGCACATGTGCCAAAGACCCCCAAATCCCTGCATATCCTTCTTCGATGTCAGCCTGCATATGGTTGCGGTGATAGCTCATAACAAGCAGGGGAAATGACTCTTGCTTTTTGTTTTCTCACACTGTGAAATATGCTGTCACTCATGGCTAAATAACCCGAAATGTGTTTCTGCACGATGGGCGAAAAAAGGGCTTTATCACTCCTGTTCTTCAGCAGAGCAGGACAGAACTGATGGCAGGGGGATTACTGGAGCCGCGGGAGATGAAACTAGGATAAAGAAGAACTCTGAACTGTGTGAGTAAGACTTCTGCCTACTCAAAAAACCTTAGGGTACCCTCTTTTCTACATGGGTTCCCTCTAAGCTCCACTACTGGGAAAAGGAGTGGAAAGATATCCTTGAAGGAGATAGCCTGCTTGTGAGTGAGTCCCAAGACGAAACCAGTAGGGACTGAAATGTAGAAAAATTATGGTTGGACATTTTCCATGGTAGCCTACAATCTTGTAAAAATGCAGGAGTGCTTTGAGAAACATTCCTTTAATAGGCTGAAGGAGCCACAAGCGGGGAGACGTCAGAAGAAATCATGCTTGGCTCAACACAAAAAGCACTCAGAAAAATGAGATTTAATCTGCTGAGCTTAGAGTGTATTAGCCAGATGTAAACAGTCTGCAACAGCTGTGAGAGAGTTAACTTCTAAGGCCCTGCTGCTTGGAAAAAACAATTCATGAAATATCTAACAATGAAATAAACTCTCCGAACAGTTCTATTTAAAGGCTCGTATAAAACTTTCAAAAGCAAGGGACATTGCAGTTGTGGGAGTCAGTGGGCTAAGGTTAACTGGCCCCGCTGAAACCTTTACTCGATGAGAATACACTGCCTCCAGGCCTGAGCTGTGGGAAAGGGAGTTTATGCAATTACATCACATTGATTTATGGGAAACAAAGGAAAGATGGGGAGAGAATGGAAACTGAGCTGCTTGGAGGCGGTCCAGATTTGGTCCCTGAAGAAACACAAGTCAATAGGTTTACACCGCAAAACATGATGGATCTGAGACACTTGTGTGGGGAGGAATGTGGTGAGAGTAACAGTGGCAACACGGTGAGGTCAAATCTATCTACTATGATTTACAACTGAAAACACACCCAACTATGAAACCCATAAGAGTAAGAGTATAGCCATAATTGTAATCCAGAAGCTCCTCGATGAACCTGCTCATGAAGCGCAGACAGATGACACGTTCAGAATAGCAATAACACCACTGCTGAGCGTACTTTCAATTTTCTCAACTCTGGGGACCTGATGACAACTGCCTTGCTCGAGCAGATGCTGCTGAGGTTGTCTTGAGTATTAATTGGGTGTCGTGATGAAATTGTGAGTAATGCGCCCGAGCGTGCTCTGCAGCGCTAGCGGGGAGGCATACCTCCATCAGCCCACCGCGGCCTACTAACAGTTATAAATAAACAGACCATTTAGTGCTCTCCACTACTGTAACGGGACCACAGGAGTGGCCACAGCTGGGGTTGTAATGGTGAAGCACATTACTGCTCTTCTGCTTATTTAAACGTTTACAAGTGACTTGAGTTTAAAATGCAAATACAAAATAATGCTGTCTTCCTTCCACTTGTCTAGGAGACGCACGTAGAGAAGTCCTTTGAGCTGAAGGCAAGACACCATGTGACTGAAGTACTAATCACCTGAAGCTGTATAAAGCTGCGCTCATCAAATTTCCACAGATGAATGATGCAGATTGTTAAAAGAAGTAAAAAGCTATTCTATTTAGAATTTCTGTTATATAGCCCAAACAAATAACATATGAGCCTCCAGAATAAAGAAAGAAATGCAAGCCACCAAATGGTGACGATATGAACATAGCTGGTGGTAAAGCTGTGATATGTTTACAGAGTTACAGTAGGAGATATTAAATGGTTTTGCTTTTTAACTTTCCAACAGTCTGCAAAGTCTCGAGCTTCTTGGAAACACAACAGACCTTTGCTTCGGGCCAAAAGCAACAGTATAAATATATACGCATGAAGAGCTGGCCAAATATTTGAAGGGGGTGTTTTGAAAGCTCACAGAAGAGGCTGGATTATCATGTGAGATGGGGGTTGCTCTAGCTGTGGCAAATGTATGGAAAGCTCATTCAGAGATGTGGTGAGCAAGAAAAAGTTGGACATCTGTTCCTTATTACGAAGAAAAAAAAGCCTCTTGTCCGTTTCCAAATTGCCTGCAGAGATAAGCGAAAGTGGTTTAGGTAATTGCTCAAAACATTGGCTTTCTCCTCCTTCATTGTTTCTTTTGTGCATCATTTTAATGAGAGATCATGAGATCATGTCTGGTTATTGACTGGGACTACATTTTATTTATTTTATTAAGTATTAAATAAACTAGCCTAAAAACTGTTTTGTCTGTGTTCAATTATATTTTGTCATCAGCCTAATTAGAGCCAAGTAGACAAATGTTTTTTTCTTAATTTTCTTTCCAAAGTGTAGCACAGATAAAACCAAAATAACCGTTTCACATCCACGGGTTTTCAGACACACCTTCAAAATCCCTTTGGCTTCAACACTGGTGCTGAGGCATTTCACATCGGACCTGACTCCTGCCAAGTGTTTTCGGGAAAGATGATCTGGGCCGTTCCTACGGGGCTCAGACTCTTGGAGAAAAGCCCAAGCACTCTGTTTCTTCCTCAAAGACTTCAGTCGAGAGCGTCACACCCAGGTGGTCAAGATGAAGTTGGATGACTTTGCTGCTGACATATCGTCTCAACGTTGGAGAGGTGACAAATCAGTGGGACGCCGTCCAAGATCACCTGATGTTCAACTGAAAATGAAACCCCAGAAGCAGCTGTAGAGGTTGCTTTTAGCACCTAAATCAATGAACACTGCTGCCAATTTAATTCCACATACCGGTGACGCCTGCTGCGCCTGTGCTATCTCTGAGAAACACATGTGAAGGTGATCCCTTGATTCTACTGTCAGAAAAATAAGGACCTAAATAAATCCTCATGAAAATATCAAACTCTTTTAATATACTTCAAATGGTTACAGTGGCTAGCTTTTATATGCGGTGGATTTCCCTTTCTCCCTAAGCTTCAAAGAAAAAAAGATGCGGCAAAGTGGAGATTAGGGAAAAAAGGAATTATGCGTCACGGTATGCAACCTAATAACTATTAGCAAATGCATTTTACAGCAAAGGAAATACCACCTCATATCTATTTTTGCTCTCCTCTACTTAGAAAAGCATATCTTCTTAAGAATTCATTGTTGATGTTGAGTCCCTGCTTTTATCAAATGCAGCACGCGCTGCAGAAAGGGGAGCGTGTTTTGCTTGTGACCGTAACACATCAGTTGGAATTGACCGACTGTTTGCCTAAAGGACAGAGACCGTGTTTCAGTGAAGTGACCCGTGAATGGCGTGTTGAGGAGCGCACTTCTTAAAGTGGTGGTGGGCTAAAAATTTCATAAAGGACCATCAAATAATCATGAGGCAACGAGGCGCTCGGTCTAATTGTTTCCCCTTTGAGGAGAAAAAATAACTGTCTACAGCGTGTACATTTCATCTGCCGTTAAAAGGCGAAAGCTATTCATTACTCAGTCGGACGTGCAGAGGCTGTTACGAGACAAGTAAATTCATCATCGTAAAAAAAAGCACACAGGGATGTTGTCCAAGAGCCATCACTGCAATCTTTCCACAAACTGGTAATGTTCACAGGAGGATATCCTACATTGTCAGGCCGCGCCCCTTTGTCCTTCATTTTTGTAACCACATGTGGTCTAACGCTGTTCTTGTGGGCAATAAATAGAAAGACCCTGAAGAAACGCAAGCATAAAACCCTGCAAAGAAAGAAACACCTGACAGCAGTATGAGCCGTAACGACAGGTGAGATAACATTGTGACTCAAACAAAGAAACCCATAGGTAGAGGCTCTAAATGCAAACCGACAGATGGCCCTCGCCGGCGCTGCTCGGTACACAGATTGTTCGCTCCCTGTTCTTTAACAAGCTGGAATGAAACACACGCGTCTATCTCAGTGGCCTTGCGATCTTGGCAGGAGAGACATCATTAGCCATAGCCAGCCCTTCCCCCAAGTTTCCGCAGGTAGAAGTTGGACCCTGCTGAGGATTTTTGATCCGTCCCCCTGATGCTGCGTAGGCTGACAAGGAGCCCATATGTCTGATAGAGCTGTGGCGAGTCTCGCCCTGTGGGAGGGACTGTAACATCGCTGTTATCCTTCCAGAGCTGCAGGGAGCAGCGCTGTGGACAAGGTGTGTGGGCTTCAAACGGCAGCAGAAAAACAGCCAGCCGAGTGGAAAGAGAAACGCAGGGGCATACATACAGTATTGGCAGGATATTTTCATACAAATGCACATTAGCATTATTAGAAGGAAGGAGAAGAATCACATTAGCCCAGTTACATCTACTGATGTTCACAATCTTCCCTTCCAACTCAAAATAAAGTTATTTCTGCTGAGATTGGTCTGTGCCTTGTTTACGAGTACAACGCAACACATTTAACCTAGATTCAAGCAGATGTGAGATCCATGCACAGTAAATATGAAACAACCCCATTTCCAGTTGAGTTCTGGCTGCAGGCATGTGTGTGCGTATGTGTGTTTGTGTGTGTGTGTGTGTGTGTGTGTGTTGAAGACCTTCATGTACATTTGTGTATGTATTTGGGGTTTGTACCATTATCACCGACTGGAACAGCAAAGTGTTATTAGCATACTTGGATGCAAAATCAAATCACGCTCCAAATAAATGGAGGAGGTACTCTATAATTCAGCCACGCTGGAAAAGCCACGACGGCAAACAGGAGTGCGTCATTATGGAGCAACTAACAGTCCATAAATCTGATGTAACCGCACCATCTCTTCATATCACAACTCCCAATCAAGCGAAAGGGATTTAATGAGCTAACATTCAGCTCCAACACCCAACATGCATTTAATTAGTTTTAAATGATAATAGGCTAATTATCCAGATCATCGTTATCAACCTACTGTCCATCCCTGCACTCTACATTACCGAATCAATGTTTTATTCTTTCCTCCATCTTAGTTCTTAAGTGCTTTTATTACAAAAAGAAGTAATTAGGTCACAGTTTATCTGAGAAAACGCACAAGTTGCATCTCCAGCTTTTTCTCTTGAGAAAAGGATATGTACACATGTGTCCTCAAACTGGCTGGATTAAGAGTTTCTTTCTAGGGTCAACAGAGCTGAAAGCCTCCAATGTTCTCCCCATGAACTCATCCTTAAGCTTATTGAGCTAAAACATCTGGGGCCCCTACTTTCCATACACAGCTCTCCACTGAGCCAGAGATGGATCCTTGACTGGTGGGCAACACACACACACACACACACATACCGGAGCACTCTGTTGAGTGACAGCCCCTGCCAGGATATGATGCACTGCTTATAGGCGAGAAAAACAACAGCAGTGGCCAGTTTGTCATTACCCCTGTTGATGTGGGCCAGCTGCCTGCCTGTCACGTGGCGCCGCCGTCCCTGAATCCCGAGGTGCCTTGTGTGTGTGTGTGAGTGTGTCGAATGGCCGCTCCTCCTGCTTAAATCGCCTCAAGAAGAAGCTACAGCACGGCTATGCAAAGCGCGTGGCGTTACAGGCACGACTCCACAACGGGGACGGCTGCAGAGTTTGCTGGAAAGGGCGAGATCCCCTGCTGTGTGAACACGGTTCCCTCTGCGGAGAAGGGACGGGGCCGACTGGAAGAGGAAGTGCGAAAAAGAGCAGAACATGAGACAAGGAAGGCGACCGAGAGAAAGGGACTGCGCAGACAGACGCAGCAGGGGGCAAGCTGTTCCCAGTAGGCTATTACACTGTCAAGGAATCTCATTAACAGGGCTTCCCTAATCAGCATCCGAGAATATTCCACTCAAGGCCCTCCGCTCCGCACAGCCATCCTCTCATTTTGATTAGACGGATGCATTTTTATGATCACTTTTTTTCCTTTTTATTAGAGGAGCCCAATTGAAACTCCTCGACAAAGAGGCGTGTGCTGTTGTCTGGTCTGCCCTTACATGGGAAACCCAGCAGGCTGCCATGTTAGGGATATCCACTCTGTGCTCGTCACATCAGGAGAGGCTTGTTTTCCACCATTGCTGTCCCGCTCAATAAGCAGCGAAAATAAATGTGCACTCATGCTGAAAGCCAGTCCTCTCCGACTGACAGCTCATTAAATACAGCCGAATTACTTCCAATTGGTCGCGTTGACAGTAAATAACTGAATATAGCTTGAAGATAGTAACAGTAACTTCAAAGACGCTGACAAGAGTCGTCTTGCTTTTTAAAATATTTTTCGATTTTTTGACGTAACTTAATATAATTGCACATTCTTAACATCGTGTGATCTGTATACATGTGTGGACGAGGGAAAACGGTGGCAGGATGTTTGCATTTCCAATATGTAGCGCAGGTTTTCCCTGTGAAGGTCGAGGATGAACGCCCAGAGACAAAGAGGTGTCAACGGTGTGTCGGTAACAAGTGTCACATCGTGGGGCCCCAACAGGAAGCTGGCTGGTTGTTAAACAGGAAGGTCTGACCCCATGAAGGGGTGTTCCTCTATTTTATTTGTCCTGTGCTTTTCCTTAATGAGAGCAGCTGGTATCCAAAGCAAACAAGCCCCAGCTATTGCCCAGAGACGTCAACACAGTAACATTTGATTCTCCTTGGAGAATTCTGCGTGGCGCAAGATGAAAGTAGAGAGGAGAGGTTGCGGGCGAAGACTTATGCCAGGAGACATTCCCAACACCACACAGGCTCATTCTTTAATCATGATTCAGTCCTGCCAATATTGGAAAATCTGAATTCCAAAGGCTGTTCGGCACCAAATGGGACGAGCGCAGCCTCGTTTTCCTCTCTAACGTCTGACAGAGTGACTAATGGGAGCTACTGGAGCTGCACTCCCCCAAAAATACCCCAAACTAAACACTCTCAGAGAATCTTTACGTCCTCTGAGACAGACTCGACTTAACATGCTACATTTCTGACACACATCTTTAGGTCCAGACTGATTTGCTATCTGACCTCAGAGTCCTCTCCCTTGTTCGACACTCTCCAGCGGCTCAAGGCAGCGTTCCCAGAGTCCTGTGTGCTCTCAGGGTGTATTCCTGGCACTGAATGTGCAGATAGGATAAATAAATCACACACAGGCCCTCTGGAGAGCAGAGAAACCGACTGGAACGAACTACAGGGAATAAAGAAGACATCTGGTGGAGGAACTGGAGCCTTTCTAGTGAGGAGAAAATTACTTAAAGAAAGATATTATGAAAGGAGACAGACGACTGGAGCCACTAACACCAGCTTTTCAAAAGTTCAACCCTTCAAATGTGTTTGCTAAGATTAGCTGTTACTAAATATTTACACCAAGTAACTGCCAGGGGTTAAATTACATTGACTCAAGTACCGTACTTAACGAAATTGAACATAACGGTATATAAAATAGTTATAAAAGCACAACCTTGACCAGCTGAAGCCGTAAAACGCTACTTACACATTAATGCATCAGCAGAACAACAATACAAAATGTAAAAGTACGTGATTTTTCTGCATTATGAGTACATTTCTTTCATACATAAGTACCTTTTTCAAATAATACTTACCCAACCATAACTCTTAATTTTACAATGTGTTACTGCTACTTTTATTTGAGTAATTACGGTATTGGCCAGACGTAGGCTAACTGTTGCTAGCATACTGATCCCAGATATAGCCATAACGTTAGGATTATACAGGAGTAATACAGGAGTAAAATATATAATTTGTAACACTAGAATGGTGTTAAATGATGATGGAAATAATGTGTTGCTTATTGACCCACTCACTAACATCAGCTACGTTAGCATGATCAGATATCTCACACTTATTCTAAACTGCTTGAACACAATTGAGACATTTTCCATGTTTGTCTGAACAAACTTATATAATTAAAACAAAGTTGTACTTATATTAAAAAAGGATTAATAGTAAAGATTAATATTTAATTGTAAAACCGTGATTTCCTGTTGTCACAGTTAACAGCTTTTGATTCGACGATGTAAAGCTACAAATGTATGCTAGTAATTATGAGCATTACGATAGTCTCTTTAAGCTAAGAGAGAAAATAAATAACTTAGCAAGGACTTCACACACTAATAATGTAGCTGGTGCAACAAGATTGGGGTTTCTCGTTGTGAGATGAAATAGAACATTGTTTCTAATGACAGTTCCCATGTTCTGTTATTTACGACTTATTACTCTAAGTTACTATCTGTGCACACATTTCATGTCACATGGCGCCATTTCTTCAACACGGAGACATCACAAATGTCAGCCAGCAAATGAGTGGCCTATGTTGTGCGATACTAGCTGCGTTACAAATGGCGTACTTGTACTACATACTGCAGCTGCCCTTACAAAGTAGGCCTACGTACCCTTACATGCATTCAGTTGTGACAAAGGGACACCTTGAACTTTGACCCTCTTGCTGATATATCTGCTGCACAGAGGATTGTTGGTCAGAACAACTATAAAAGCATGCCGCCTTCCATGAACCCAATCCCAATGTCCCCCGTGAACCCGAAGCACTCAGGGACCTACTGACGTCACCTGGTAAATGGTGTGTGGACTGTGAGAGACCGTAAGGGCTGCAAGTGGTGTCAAAGTGAATGGGACAGCACTTTGCTGCAACATATCATGTTACCATGACAACGGCAATAAATATTATGAACCATTGTGGGTATTTATATTAACTCCCTGATTTGAACTTCTTCCCGGCTCTTTCCTCACAGGATAAGAGCTCATTTAAAATAATGTATTACATGGTCAAAAAGGCTTCAATTAATACATTAAATGTTTAATGAATACATCTGTGTTTTAATGTCCCATTTTGAATCCTCTGAGTAAATGTTATTTGTCAGGCTGGACACCCATGTGCCGCCCTCTGTGCTTTCCCCTTTTATTACGGCTCCACACTTGTAACTCTTTGTTTAACGTCGCATTGCTATGAAATGCGGGTCATTCCCGAGAGCAAAACCTTCAAAAATGCAGACTGACAAAAAAGGTTCATAAAGGGCTCAGAATCAAAATGTCGTCGAAAGAGCCCTCAAACACTCGATCATTCGTCAGTGGGACAGCCCGAAACCCTCACAAAGTCTGTGGGTCCATGTTGACATACTATGTATTCGGACATACAACTTTTTATGGCATAATATGTGTGTGTTAGTATGGGTATTGGAACGCACAGACTGCTAGCGACACACAAACACACCCATGAAATCTGGAACAGTTGAGGTCCCGGTGCATTAGTGAACACAGATCCTATTAAATACTGTATAGCTGCTGCGCTCAGTCGAGGTCGGGGGGAGAAACACACGAGCACAAACCTCCATCTGCCATGGGCAGCTTTGGCACGGTGTCAGCAACACTCTCCAAACGATGGAGCTGACTTTACGTGCATGCTCGTGTACAAGAGTGCAGAAGACATTGAGAGAGAGGATAGAAACAGAAGGAGATTGGTGGAGAGGAGAGCAAAGAAAAGAAAAGTGAAGAAGAGGCAAGAACAGTCTTCCGCAAAAAAATGTGCTGCGAGGATTTCAGATCAAGATGACAGGTGCATTATCATAGGTTAATGAGAAGCCGACTGCTGCCTGCAGCTCCAATCAGGGCCGCGCTGCCTCCACGACCACCCCCATCAATCAGATCAGACACAAACTCACACTCAAGCACCAGGCGCACTGAGGTACAGTAGACTGAACCAATACACACACCCTGGAGTATTCAATGCAGATTGCTCAAACAGCTTATGGGGTACACCGATACAATATAATGGTCTCAATTTGGTAGAAAAGATTACAGCGATTATGAGGTAGTTATGGCCACAGCGCTAGATAATTAGCACCTAAAGCCCAGCCCGGAGGTGTGATCAGCAAAAGATGTTAACTAGAGCGGAGACAGAAACGGTGATCACTCTGAGAAATAGACACACAACTGTCAATCAAATCTAATGCAGCCAAATCCACAGAGTCCTGATGAGTTGATAGCCAAGGATTTAATTAACTTAAAGTTTTTTTCTAAATTCTAGGGCTGCAACCCATAATTACTTTCATTATCAATTAATCTGTCAATTATTTCTCATTTATATATCAGTAAGATGATTTTTAGTGAAATATGTCCTTCACAGTTCCCCAGAACAAATAGTGACGGCTTAAAATATCTTGTTTTGTAAGACCAACAGTCCATAATTTAATGTACTATCATAAAATATGATGAAAATCCACATTTATTGACATTTGACAGACTGGAAGTATAGAGTGTTGGGCATAAATTGATTATTAAGATAGATGCTGAATCATTTTCTTTTGCTGAGTTTAATTAATTGACCGATCATTTCAGCTTTACTAACTTCATCTTAATAATGAAGGAATTGAGTTAGAGGAATATTTACAATTTCCAAACCAGGTGTTCAGGTATACTGTCATATATGTAGTAATGCAACGCTGTACGAATAGCAAAAAATATCTCATGAAAATTAAAAGTATTCATGTGAAGCGACTGAATATGTTTCCATCACTAGAAACATGCGGAAAAGTAAACAAACCTCAGCAGGCAACAAAACATACACCTCATGAATTTCAAGAAAAGCTGTGAGATGAATGTAATGTGGAGTAAAAACTGAAAAGTACAAGTTCCCTAACACTCCACTCTGCCCTCCGCCCTCCATCTCTCCGGAATGGAAACTGTGTTTTCACAAACTCATATTGCTGATGCTCACCGGCGTTTCACAGAGCAGCTGCAGCAGAGTGATTTCAAAGGTCTTTACTCTCTGCGGGCCAAAGAGGCCACATGGAGAGAAGAGCTTGTGCTTATCAAACTGGAATAACCCCCAGGAGGAAAGAGAGAGGGGTATAAAGAGGAAGCGCAAGAGAAAGCAAGGTGGGTCTGAGTATAATTCTTCTCTGGTGCTGGAGCCCACAAGCCGCTGGGCAGGAAATGAGGCGGAGGACATCCACTGACCTGCAGCCACTTGCCGCCTCTCAGCCTATCACAGAAACAATTTAAACAGCTAATGGGACGAGGCTGATTGTCTCTCCATCTCATCCAGGGGCACTGTGACTCATACTGCTCATTTCTGATTAGAGCTCCTCAGGCTTGGCGTAATCTGCACCAGGCAAGGGATAGACCCTGAAAGTTATGTTATTATAGATCTATCAGGTGGATTTGTGTGAGAGTGAGTGCACGCAGTTTGTTTATGTATGATCCCCGAGAGAGATTACAAACAGGAAAGCCAGAGAGGGCCTGTGCGGTAGGAAGGGACCAGGCAGACGGGTCAGTCGGCAGGTGGCGTCCATTGTGGGGTGACTGGGGGGAATGTGGGGGTGCTGCCTGAACATGTTTATGACACTCTGTGAACAGGATGCGGAGAGGAAGAGCAGCCACAGAGAGACCCCCACCACCACCACCGCCATCACCATCGTCGTCGTCTGTGTTGGATGAGCACCAATGGAGCAGAGATAACGCAAAGAAAACACACTGGGAGAGAGAAATAGTTACAGAGGACATTCTGGAAAACATACATCTCATTGGTATGCATGAGCTCTGTGCATATAGAATACATGTAAGAAAGAAAGTCTTCAAAAGAGACATGTTTTGCAAATCAGCATATTCTTTTCACTGCGGGTTACTTTTACCGATCCTGACATCTTTATTATTCATCCTTTTATTTCATTGGGTCTCAGAGGGATCATCATCTGTCCCACTTCCTCTGGCCTGGACTCACTGACAGTTGGGTGGAAAAAAACAGGAAGCTTTCCTTCCTCATTGCGTTGGGCTGGATGTTGTGTGGTTGTAGGGTTGCGTGCATGTGTGTGTGAGAGATCAGCCCAGCATCACAGCATCCTGCTTTTTTCCTACTTAGTTTTCCACAGCCTGCATCCATATATATCACGTGCACTGAGGCAGTAACTTTTTTTCTTCATTGATTCACCAGATTATTAATTTGATCCATACTTGTGTCTGTAAAATGTTACAAAATATTTAAAACTAACATCCCCATAGCTTCTCTTAGAGTTAAATTGTTACTTACATTCATGTGTAGACAAAGGAAGCATCAAATATCAGCAAAACAGGAAAGAGATATATTTTGGGGTTTAAAGAAAAGAGCAAAATAGTTGTCAATACATGTTATGCCGTTATTGTTGTCCTTACACAATGGTAATAGAAAGAAAGTAAATTGCCCATCCCAATTTATCAGATTGTTTTGTTATACTAATAATCAAAACTCGAAAAGTGTTTTTTTACACTGATATGAAACAAAGAAAAGCAAAAAATCCATAATTTCTAGAGGCTGGAATCAGCAAATGATTGACATATTTGCTTGGTAAATGATTAATTTAATATCTGGTTGTGAAACAATGAGGCAGTCTCGTTGACTCATCCAGAAACCAAAGATTATCCGTCACATTCCTCCAACACATCTCCCTCTGACTGACATATTTGGTGATTTTGCAGCTGTTTAGATTTTTTGATAACACGTCTCGAGGGTCATATAGTAATTGCGGTGGACTATGACTACACTTAACCGTGACATGACTGTAATGTCAACAGGATGTCATCAATGTTGCGCCTAACTAAAGCTCAATCAAGTTGTCCATTTGCCTGATAAAGATCCTTTCTTGAATCCAGACTGTGGAAACTCTTTCTGCAGCCCACAGTTGTTGTTCCAAATTCCAATATTGTGTTTAAAAGGGAAGTTGCTATTTGGCGCTCGGAGCCCTCGGCCTAGCCAAAGCTCCCTGATGAGATGTGGCTCTGGAGTTATTTGAAACCCGTCTCCTGAGAGAAGACTAAGCTGTAGTTATTACGCTGAGGTTAATGTCTGAGACGATCGGGGGTCAGAGCAGCGAGGTCGGTGCCGTGATTGTGTTATTCTGCTTAAAAGCAGAGCTGATGGGTCAGCGGTGAGGTATCGCCGCTGCCATGACATCACAAGGCTTCCTCTTCCTCGACGAGTCATTGCACTTAAATCTTACGGGAGGAACTCCTTTGTTAAAAAAAAGAAAATACTGTGAGCGGAGTGAACTGAACGGATGTGGAGCTCTTTGTTCTGTTCAGCCGTGGGCGAGTCAAAGTAAATTAACAAGAAAATACAATCAAAACGACACTGGGAAATGATCCACAAATGAAAGAAATGAATAGGCTGGTTGTGTAAAAAAAGGAAGGTAGTGAAATAAGTAGTTTCTTTAGAATGAAGAACATAATTAAACCTGCAGCTTCTACTAATCAAGCTTTTTAAAACATAATTAATCCCCGAACCAAGAATTGTAAACTTAAAACACTACAACATACTCATTTTGCAAAGCTCTACCAAATCCATTTGTCTGAGCTTGTGGCACAGATTAGTACATACTGCCATCTTCTGGTTGGTTTGGGCACAACATGCACCAAGAGAAAGCTCTTCTGGGAAGCTGCCGAACATCATATCAAATAGCAACGATTAACTTGTTTTAAAAAACACAAAAAGAAAGAAATGTGCGATGGATTCTATTGGGTTCAGGTTTATTAATAATCCTCAATAGTAATAAAACACATCTCTTTTTAAACATGTCTTACTATATTAATTCTACTAAACATTTTTTTTTGATAAGTGTAAAAATATCTTGAACACACAGTAAAAAGAATTCATACATTATTAAGATAAATTAACGTTTCAATTTGGTAGGTCATGAAATAGAGGCCGACTGTAATTCTGACACTTTCTGCACTTGCGTCATTGCAGCATACTTTTTTCATTACTCATGTTGGATTTAAACCACATAAAAGTGCAATCTATCTACTAAATTAACAATGAATTAAGCAACAATAACGTGTTTAAAGTGGCGGAACTGAAATGATGAGAAGTGGGATGGGGAAACTCAAAGCAACATTAGTGAAAAACATATTTTTAGCAAAGAGCACGAGTTAATAAACAACTCCGTCAGCAACGTTGTCTTTTCACAAACTCATGCAATGTTACAGAAATGAAAATACAGCTTCAAGAGTGATGACAGATTCACTCTCAGGGATCAAATTTCTCAGATTCAGACCAAAATAGTGCTGACGAGCCGCTGTGGCAGACACATTCTGTACATCATAAACAATAGTGAGGAAACGAAGAGTAATCGGGCTCTTAAATCTGACAGCGTTCTCATATGAAACACTGACGAAGCACTGAAGTGCCATAATACCTTACCAGTCATATATACACAGTTATAAAAACAAAATGAGACTCACTCAAGACGTACACACACTTACTTCATGCAAAACTACCAGTCAGACAAACCCGAGAGGAGGATAGAGATGCTAACAGATGACGGATGGAGGGAGGAAGGATGGAGGCGGTGGTGGTGGGTGTAAATAGAGGTTAATATCAGGGCTTCTGGGTCCAAGGCGCTGATGAGAGAAGCCAAAACCTCCACCACAGCAGCCCTGCCCCGGCTCAGCCCTGGGCCTCTCCTCCACCCTCTGCACCAAAAATACCAGCTGCGCAATCACCAAGTGGGATTAATCCTTTGAGAACCTCCACCACCACCACCACCACCATCACCATCACCACCATGCACCCGCCCGTCTCCCTCTGATCTCCATGCTCCAGAGGCAGAAGGTGCTCCGGCTCTCAGCTCACCAAATGTCACTAAAGTGCTCTCTCTACTAACTATGTGAAGCGATTCATTGAGGTCAGTCAAGGAAAACAAAAACAACTCCGAAATGAACATTTGTAGCGTATCAAACTGAATAATTCTCAGGTTTCCACCAACACATGTAAGCAACATCACATCATAAATGTCTCCTTAAACAAACCACAAAGTGATTCGACAAGAATGGCAGCTTGTGGACGCATGTCCAACAAGTGAGTCAAAACTTGATAGAGAGGTGTGTGTGTGTTGTGTGTGTTATGACGTATGAGGTGTGAGAATGTTGCACAGCTGTCAAGGAAAGAAAAGCTGAAATGGTGGAGACAGCCGTCTTAATGTGTGTGTGTGTTCATGAGAATGTGAGACTAGGAGAGAGAGAGAGAGAGAGAGAGAGAGAGAGAGAGTGAGAGAGAAAGTCCATCCATCTGTGTGTGGCGTGAAGCTGGCTCTGTCTCCAGCTCAGTACTTGGGTACTTTGGTATAATCCTCCTGGACGACACTCTTGCAAAGACACATGGAGAGGATCATCCCGAGGAGCTGGAGGAAATGGAGGCGTCAACGTAGTTATCAGTTGAAATGGACCAATGGGGCACTCGCTCAAACATAAAGCCACATTATTAAAACACGGAGCAGCAAGGTTTTCATACAAATCTAAACTTGAACCAAAATTTAAGAACATCCTCTACAAAAATTGTAATTAATATGGATTTCCATCCACTATCGTTATACAAGTATTAGGAGATAAACAGTAGGTGGTGCTACATCTCCAGACAAGTGCTATTAATCCCGAGCAAGAGGAGAGGCCCGTTGAACATTAAACGATGGAAAACAATGGAGAAAACATATGTGAATGTGAAGTTCATGTTTGTTTTGTGTATAAACTTGAGGAAGGTTACAGTCTCCTCATCGCTCCACAGATCTGATGTTTTATCTTCATTACATTGCATTCCTTTTAAATCTGAAGCTTGAGACAAGAGACACTTATCTTAGCTTAGCATAAAGACTTGGGGGCAAAGATCTGTCCACCAGCACCCTCTGTAGATTTTAATATCCCTTTTATTTATTCATAAGGGTGCACAACATATCGAATATACTCCATGTATTGCTGCTTGTTTTGCACAAGATGTAGTAATACATGTATACCTGTTGAGTTTGGAAACACTAATGTAAAGATGCCTCCACTTCGAAAAAGTCGGTGGAACTAGCAACAATGTGGTTTTGTGCTAGCTATATATATATATATATATATATTTATTAGGCATTACGCTAAGAGTGTGAAGTTTTCGATGCAGTCTAATTGTGTTATGATGGAGGGAGGGATTGTGGGCAAGATGAATGAGATAGATAGATAGATACCTCTATGACGGCCACGCTGCCACAGATTCCCATAATAACTCCAAAGTTGTCCAGGAGCCATTTCTCCACACTGGTAGCACAGCCCTACAGGAGAGAACGAGAAAATGAGAGAGACAGACAGAGAGAGAGAGAAGGAGGTTAAAAAAAGAGGGGGGTTGCAGGCCAAAAAAGTGTGGAGGACCGAGGAATGGCTTCGTGAACTGAGCCGGACATGAACAGAGCCTTTACAAAGCACAACTGTTGTCTTTGGACTGGGTCACTGAGGGGAAGAATAACACGGCTTAGCAGAGAGAGAGACACACACACACAGCGATAGAGAGAGAGAGCGAGAAAGTGGGATGGAAACAGAGAGAGAGAGAGAGAGAGAGAGAGAGAGAGAGAGAGAGAGAGAGGGAGGGAGGGAGAGAGACACAGCGATAGAGAGAGAGAGAGAGACACACACAGCCATAGAGACAGAGAGAGAGAGAGAGCGTCTGAGAACACGCAGACAGACCAGTGGAGGTTTCCTGGTGTTTGATTGAATCCCGCAGCACATACAACACGCCTCAGCTGTTGGTGTTCACGGCTGATTAAGTGCGACCACCATGAGTTACACAACACCAGTGAAACCGACTCGGTAATGAGTGGAGGTGTAAGGTCTGTCAGAACAATGCTGGGCGGCGTGCTGTAGCACTATGGTCACCCTGAAACAACACTGACCAGGGTTAAGACCACTGTTATTACATCTCAGGCACACCGGGGAGCAAACACAAGTTGAAAACCCCAACACTAGGACGTAATCATGCCGATTCAATGGGAAAACATTTAAATACATTCAAATTAATGTTCAAATTCACCATTGAGACATCAATGAATATTATTCAAAATATATTATATAGATGAATATGTGAATTGTGTTTTAAAGCAAAAAACAGTGGACCGAGTGAAACGTGTGTGTAGTGACTGAATCATGACGGAGTAATGGTCGCAGTTGCTCGTTTCACACGGTGCCTGAGTGAGTGAGTGAGTGAGTGAGTGATTACAAAAACAATGAACAAGGGGCACAGTTGGAAAGATTTTACAATTAATCACAGAATAGTCCTCCGCGATAACAAAAACGGATTTGTTTAGTAACGTTTTCTGGACCAGCGTAGACGCATTGAAAATTGGACCCACAACTGTTGGTTTTCTTGAGTAAATTCAACATTTAAAAATAATTTCCAACCGTATGCGCAATCAACACTGTTGCAGATGGTGAGCGTCATGTACCGTTTCATAGATGGGAGCTTGTGCGGACAGTTGCTCACACAGGCCCACGTCCCTGATGTCCGTGCCAGGTAAGGACTCATTGCGACAGGAGCACGAGTAGAGGTTCTGGGAGCTGTTCCTGATCAACATGTTCTCAGACCAGTTGCCTGGACCAGTCCATCCACAGCACTTCATCTGTTGGTATGAAAGAAAGGGGAATATATACGAGTGAGATGATGAGGAGATGAAGCAGAGGGAATGAAATTGGACGTAAAAAAAAGAGGAATGAAAGTTCGAATAAATAAGATGATGGAAAAACTAGCCAATACATTGGTTCAGTGAAGGAGCATTTCTGTTGTGGTGTTGGAGACCAATCTGTTCTGGACTGCTGTTTTCACAAAGATCAGGGGAAAAGAGGCTTGGCAGGAAAGAAAGAAAGAGAGAGAGAGAGAGAGAGAGGAGGGAGGAAGGAGATAGTGAAGAAAATGCATAAACTTTTTCAGAGCATGGAACCCTCTGACTTTCAGCTCGATTCAAAGCCGTTTTGTATTTGCAATGCGTAGATTAGTTGAATGACTCATTTCATCCAAAGTACAAAAAAAGAAAAGAACAAAACATTACTCATTTTTCCGTGAAGTGCTGGATTGTGAAAATGATTTCAGTGAATGGAATTTGGTTGGTTCTCCTCAAAGCTTTGAAACTCACAAATCAAACAGTAGAAACATTATTGTTGTAATGTAATTAAAACTCTTCACTGTGAGGTCTGAAGCTTCTCCAAAGTGAGTGACATAAAAGTCATTTTCTAATGTTTTGAGTAGCTGTATTTGACATTCAGAGCATTAGCAAAGCTAATAAAGCAAACAGCTATTTGTGATGTAAAGATACAGGAGTAATGTTAACCTGGTCCATGTTGAAGGTGGAAAAGAGCCATTTGTTTGTATTTGGTTTAATTTGTGCACCAAACTGCAACAAATTGATTTAAATGATGTGACTGCAAGGCCAGCGGTGCAGTTAGACACGTGCATAGTTTTCCTGTTTTCCCATTTTGCCGACAAAGTGTGGACACAGCATTACAATGAGAAGAACATGACACTAGTACTGAAGTGTTAACGCTGCATTCACACCAAAAGCGTTGCCAATTTTGGTGTGAATGCAGCATTAATTACATTCACACAGGAAACTAGGCGTCTCTAATTATATTCACTTGTACTATTAAAGACACGTAAACATCTGTTCATCCAACCTGCTGCTCTTCAAGGATCTATTATATTCTTATGACGATATCAACATGCTGTCAAAGGAGCATCAGTGGTAGCAGCAATTTAACCGGACACTTTATTACAACAGACTTGTTTGGTGCATTTAGTTTATTCTTGCATGCCAGGTTGAGGAGTTAACTCACCGTCTTCTGAATGTAGTCCCAGGTGTGCTCTGTGGTCCTGTTCTGGCCGGTGTAGTTGATTATCATGTCCTTCATGATGTTGGACATTTCATACTTTAACTAAAAATGAGATAAGAAAACAAAATGTATCAATATGACATAAAAACAACAATCGTTGGTGCAGAGCAGAGAGACAGTGTGGAAGAAAAGAAAACGCACCCACGCTCAATCTTTCTTAAATGTACTGGCAACATCTGAACCAGAATGTTTCTTTGGGCAACGCCTCGGGTGGCATTGCTCTGTGAAGTCCCACGCTGGGCTGAAACATCTACGCAAATGGTCGGAGCAGCACCGCTCTGTGTTTATGTGTGTAGAACCACAGAGCGTGGCCAGCGATGCATCTTCAGAGCTCTACAGGAGACGAGCGAAGGCCTCTCCCTATTCTGGGAAATGGCACCACCCCGCCTTGTGGTACGCCATAAACACAGGGAGCGCCTCCAAAGGCTGCAGACACACACACGGTCATGCTGGAGGGCGACCAGCTGAAAGAGCCACAACGGCCTCCGCCTATGCAGAGTCCTACAGGTGGGAGACTTAGAGGGAATACTCATCTTCTGGGAAGGAAAAGCCAGATTCAGAGCATGAAACCGGTCAGAGAGGTCTGTGTTCAAACAAAACACTCCCTTCATGTGCTCAGAGAACACACGCTGGTTTAGGTTCTGTTATTGAGGCTTGTACGTCCATCAGTAATGTTTGTTTTCTGGCTTCATATGTGGCAGCTATTGTATCGGGTCTGGTTTTAGGTGCATGATTTAAACTTTTCCTCTCAACTCATTAGCTAGATAGTATCCGGAGCAACGGGAACGTATCTTGAAATGTGTGTTTGTGTTAGTATTGTGCGTCAGTGCTCGAAGCACATCATTTATATTTCGCGCAGAGTCAGACTCGGTGGCTCAATGTATAGAAATAAATAAATGATCTTTTCTGTCGTAGTCTTGTTTACTTCTGGAGGTCATATTTTCATTCGTAAATAAATTGATTGTTTCAAAAACTCACTTTCAACTAAAATGTACCTTTTCACAAGTGTTATTGACGTACATTTTCTCTCTGGGCTTATTCATCTATCTTTCTATCAAAGGCTGTAAACATTTTTCCAAAATGTATTGAACAGCAATGACGGAAACATATCCATTCAGCCGTGGCTATTTGGTGATCCGGCCTGTAGAGGGCGTTGTTTCATCAAATACTTCAGCCGTAAGTGCTTTCTGTCCCCCGGGTAACAATTACCCTTTTAGATGAGGTGGTGTTAGACATACCAATTACGGCATCAACATATGACAGCAGCTCTAGAACAATACACACCGTGAGTTTAGCTTCTCCTTAAACACAAACAACTAAAATACCCAGAGTACGATGACAATGGAAACATTCAGTTTGAGAGCCTGCTGGCTACAGCCTCTTCTTCTCACTTTCCACGTCACATGAGTCACAAACCAACACCACGTCACCTTCTATTTGTTGAGGGACCCCCTGCATCCTTTGTTTCATAGCAAGATGCAGGGGGGTCGCGGAGAGCTTAAGCAAAGACCTAAAGCCAGCTATACGAGGAGAAAGCACCAATACCCAGTTTTACCAGTGGGAGGAAGATTGGGGGTTGTTAAAGGGCAAAAAGATCAAATTAAGAGACAAAATACAATAAATACTGTAAAGACCGGAGGGAACTGTTGAAGTGAGATTGAGAAATTAAAGTAAGGAGAAAAGTTGATGAATAAAGTACATTCGAGAGTGAGTGTCTTACCCGATCTCTTTGGAAGTAGATGAGAACTCCAGCAGTGACCTGGGCGATGAGGATGAGTAGGAGGCAGGTGAAGTACTGTGGGGGAGAAAGGGAGATGTTAGGACAACATTTATGATCAACACTTTTAACTGTCAATACTGCAGGAATCTCCTTTTACAAATTATGGAAATGTAATTAAAACACACATCTTGAGTGGCTATAATATAAGCTAGAGAGACATTTCCCTCAAAAACAGCTACAAGGAGAATGAATATTGGACTTCCAAATAAATGCTAATGTTGAAAAGTAACTGCTAAATTGTGCACATCTCCAAAAAAATTATATATGTCAATGTAGAGTTCACAAATTGTTTTTGGCCTTGACAAATATTTGATTGCAGTTATAAAAAAAGTCATTACAAAACAAAACAAGCAGAACAACTTTTACCTTTCATTTAAACTGTTATTAATCTGGGTTTAGTGTCTCTAATCTGCAAAGCCGTTCTGTCAGAATAATGTCGGCCATTAAAGATTCTGAGTGAAAACAAGGTGTGTGTGTGTGTGTGTGTGTGTGTGTTGATGGAGGGGGGGGGGGGTGTCTTTTCCAGCTGGTCCCTATGAGATGTAGGTCACAGCAGTTCTTCAGTTAACCCCGAGCAGGTTTAACCCTGTAGAGGTTATGCACCCATCCCCACATCTCACTGGGTGTGTCCCTGTCACCCCTCCCCCTCTCTAAAACACCACATGCTGCGAGGCCCCGGTCCACACCGAAGCACATATGCGAAAGGTCTTTCCCGTCAGCAGGAATCTATCATTGGTTCTTAGCCAAGCGCATTTAGGTGAATATTTCATGTGGACAGTAACTACAAGATACACAATCATTTATAGTTAACAGACCCTTTAGATATAGGGTTGATTAGAGAGCTAAACACGACAGGGGCATTTTAATGCAAACATTATTTTGGTGTGAATGCAACATAATTATTATCTTATTTAGAGACTCAACATTAGTGAGGCGAGAGGGAGAGAGCGAGCACGCGAGAGAGAGAATTTTAAAAGCACGGCACTGGCCCAGACTAACAGGGATGTTGTCGGTCAGCACTTTGAACAATTTTTCGATTAAAACCTTCTTTCATGAAACAGAACATGAAGTTACCTGCGTAGGTCAGATGTAAGCTCTCACATAAGTTTCACATGCACATTTAATGTTAAACTGCCACTGTTTGAGGGACTGCCAAGCTGTTCCGTTAGCATTGGTGCTAAAAGGGAATATCTTTCCTCACCAGACCCAGCAGACAACGGATTTCGTAGATCGCTCCAATGCAGCCGAAGAAGCCCATGGCCATCGACAAGGACCCCACTCCGATGAAAATGTAGGCAGCCACTTTCAATGTGTCTGATGATTCTTCTGGAGAAACGGATGCAAACAGACAGAAACCACACGTAGGGTTACATTTACACAGAACCACTGAAACCTGTATGGCTTCTACTAACCAAACACCTGCTACTATTCTTTTCATAGCAACAGTTCGCTGCTAAATTCAGTTTTTACTCAGAGCTGAGTTGACAGAAAACTGACTCACAAAATGCACTCACACATGTTTGTTTTTCTTGATTGAACACCAGCAACAGGGCTCAGATCTCTGCTCTTCTTTTTCTACTCTAATCGCATCATGTCTGCATACAAATGGAGTTTAGAGGAAGGCCTCGTCCACAAGCCCACAGTTATTCACAATGCAAACACTCTACTTCTCTGAATTCAGAGCATTCTGGTGCTTTTCTTCCACATATTATTTTAATAGGCCACCAGAGAGCGTCTGACCCATGTGTAGCGAGATAAATTGATTTCCCCTCTTTGGTATGTAGAGAGGGAACACTCCAGGAGTAAGAGGGGGGATAAAATGGAAGATTGGAAAGAAGATAAACTGGAGCCATCTGGCTGTGTGATATCTGGGCTGGAGGAGCTCCAGAGTCAGAGCTCGGTCTGCAGATGAAGCCAGAATCTGAGCTCTGTGAAATGGCCCCAACTCAAATTCCTGGGCCAAGCCTACTAGAAAGAGTTATCAGATAACTCCCTCCCATCCACTTGGTGAAGAAGCTGACTGACAGCAGCTCCTCCACCACTGGTCAATGAATATAATGCAATGTGGCTTATTGGCTTCCCTGAGCACATTAGCTGCTGAAGCTTCATGCAGCAATCACCGTACACAATATGCACTCGTGCATATAGAATGTGAATTATCCCATGGACTGTAAAACCAAATTGTTTTTCCTGGTACAACTCCACGATGCAAAACATAATACACTGAGCCAACACTTGTCCTCTGAAACATCCAGGTCAGACGTGACAACAGAACCACCTTACTTTGCAGACATGCTCAGTCTATATATTCCAACACGTACACTTATTATCACAGGATGTAAGCCGTGTCATTCTTCCAAAGATAAATATGCAATCAGCAGGGCGGCAGCGCATTTTCCTACCATGCTCCAATTCTCGGAAATAAACCACGACATTAGAGCATAGACGTAAACATCCAATCCAGATTGGAAACTTATTAATGTTTCATACAGGCTTTCCAATAAATGTAATAACTGTTGTTGCTTATAATCGCTCATTCCCCCCCAGAGACATTGTATTTAGACAGTATGCATCTTAACCACTCTGCCAATAGGACAACCCCTTCTTCTATATGCAAGAACTACAAAAATATGTTGATTAAGAACAGCAACTTATCAACACAGTTGTTTGATAATTGAGTAATTAATGCCTCTAACTTTCAAAGTAAAAACACTAACTATCCATTATTTCCAGCTTCTATGTGAGGATTTGCTGTTTTAATGTTGTATATCTACTAAATATCTTTGAGTTTTGTACTGTTGGGTCGCACAAAAAACAAGACATCCGAAGATGTCACCTTTTTCTTTTTTTAAACAATGTATTGACCAAAAGACAAATCAATAATAAGGTAAATAGTCAGCAGATTTTTCAACAATGAAAATCAATCAACAATTGCTATTTGAAGGTCTAATGGACGCAAATACATAATGTAGATGGTGGAGTGTACTGAGACACAAGGACATTATTACATGCACATACATCGCTGACTCCACATGCGTTACCAGAGCAAAACATGTCGCGGTGGTTGAAGAATAATTGAAAGCTAAAAGTACATCAGCCAACATATGCAGACTGTTTATGTGGCCGCTTAGCATTTAAAAGGGAGGCAGACAAGCATGCTGTATGTTCTATATCCAGCTCTCTGTTGAAGCATATTATTTTAAACACACACACATACATACATAGACACAGACACACACACACAGTGGCTGCTAAAGCAACAGATGTCTGCAGGTTTCTTAAAAAACGAAATTGGACGACCTGAAACATTTGGTAAAATGCATGAAAAGGTTTAAAGTATAGGCCTCAATCAATGTCAAGATATTCAGTGAGAACATCGAGATACACTGATCACGAGTGTTGGCAAAACAAAGCATGCTAGAAACGGCTGAGTCTCTAGTAAAAGCTTGATATCGAGCGCAGAGATAGAGAACAGGAAGTAGAAACGACTGGTGCTGGTCATACATGGTCATCGGTTGTTCTGCCAGACACTTTAATTTATTTGACAGTTATTAGCCTCAATTTGGAGCAGAACTATTTCCCTGTAGCACATTCTATTTTCATAATAGAGATTTAGTCAGTGGATGTTCAGTATATTTTTTTCATGTCAGCCAGTTTTCTATGGTTATTAAAAAAGTGGGAACTATAATTGAAAGATGAAAAGAAAGATGCTGTGTGTAGTTTCCCTGCAGCCCAGTGATTAAATGAACACGTGTTCCAGTATAAACATACACCCTGGAGTTACAGGAAACGTCATGCAACACTAATTGAACCTCAAAGCGACTCTTTCCGTGACCACGTCTAAAGTTTTAATTGACGCCATTTTGTCATATTTTTGGCATGTTATGGCAATACATCTAATCTTTGGATTGACTTTCCCCTCCAACATCATGTAGAATCAGTGGCCAGTAATGAAACATATTCAGGCTGCCCTTTATATTTTAGCTGACATTTCTAAGTTTTTTTTAAACTAACAGTCAGACCCTCTGGCAGGTGTGTTTAAGTGGCAGAGCAACAGATCTCTACTTAATGCAGCGTCCTGCTGTGAAGCTAGCACCTGTGTTCTGTGTTGCCTTCACAAACACGTTGCTGCAGTCAGCATGTGTTTGGCTGTTCTGTTGTGTGCTTATGGCTCGTTTTCATGTCGGTCTCTGCAAGATGTTCTAAAATAGTTACTCAGGCGGTTTCCATGGGACTGTCCATATAAAAAGGGGCAGAACTGTGATGCCCTTCGAGAAAGCTGCTCACAGGATGGGAGACTGCTGGGTCTTGTATGTCCCTCTGTACTCTAAACATGACCAGTGTCACACATTTAGCTTGTATAGAGATGAAGGAAATCTTGGTTCACTTTATGTGCGGATTCAAAACTTAAAGCAGAAGTCGATCATCTTTGTGTTTAATTTTCAAAAGCGTAAGCGGCCCAAACAAATATAATTTTCCAACAAAGTTCTCTTTTTTATGTTCATGACTTTGGAAAGTTTTTGAATAATCTGCAGCACATTTCCAAACGGTGCTTTGGCTCACTCTCTGGCTCACATACCTAATTTTCAAGGCTGACTTTTGTTTAAACATGAGGCAAGCTGACTTTTGGCAGGTGCTAGCAAGATAAACTGAGGGCATCATGTACCTGAGGTATTGATGTAGTATTGATATAGAGGGGTGTACACCGAGGGGAAGATGCCTTTTTAACTGAGGAAGAGAGGTCCTGAAACTAAAACATTCCTGAAGTTCCCCTCCCTAAAGCCATTCGGACATCTGCAGAAGCCTCTATTAATATAACCCATAAAGAATGGAAACTGAAAACACAAAGATCCTGTTTATGGTCAGGCAATGGTAAAACTTCTGAGGGGAACACAGAGTCAATAAACAGAGTTGCCTGCAGCTTGGGTTTTCTTTTCCTCTATAGAGTGGGAAGAGATTTCCTTTGAGGTTAGAAATCCTTTAGTTAGGAGTTGAAGTTGACCCCTCCTGGGTACATGGAACAAAAATACATGAAGCAAAGAAGGTCATCAAGCCTCACATCGGAAGGGAACTCCTCAGGGTATCAGTGAAGCAAAATCCCTTCAGGAACAGCTGGATTATCATAACAATAGGCCTGGGGTTGGCAGGGATGACGGATACTGTACTGCCTTTATATTCTGGCCGTCTCACTGGAGATAAGAAAACTCAGTTCAATAATAACCTTGGAGTGATACGTCCAGAAGTGACCTGAAAAGCTGGAAAAGGAGCCAGAGGAAGACAAGAGTCTGTCTGACTAGTTCAGGACAGAAGGTCAGTTCTGGCTGGTCATCGTCATAACTTCAGCCTTTTCACAACTCATTAGTGGAAGCAGCACAGACCTCCTGCCTAAATATAGAACTATCCAGCTCTGCTCGGTCCTCAGAGATTGGCCTTTCTCATCATAAAACTTCACATAGTAATGGCCTGTGAACAGAAGCTAAGAATAAATATAAACTATGTGTTATTCTCACCATTGATGTTTATGAAATGTTAGAACGTTTTACCATAATATCAAGTATAATATCTGCAATCTAGCTAGTAATGTTGTTCTGTGTCTAACCAATCTCTTAGTTCTGTTAAAGTGGCTCAGTGCACATGGCACATCATCAGATTCACTGAAGCTTTGCACACTGCGTCACATGTACATCTCCTAGAGGAAAGGGCTAGCACAGTGTCATTGAAAGATACACAAAATATTAAGTTCCAAGACATATTAAACTGCCAGATAATAAATTGTAAGAACTCTTTTTTTATAGACTGATGTTGGGAGAAAACCTCAACGCTGCTCTCGGCAACGCTCTACCAGGATGAACACACTGTAAACATTTATTACCAGATTTATGGCAACCAAGAGATTCCATCCGTGGTTCCTTCTTCTTTTCCGCTGGAACTGGGCTTCATTGTGCTTTCTCTGCTTTTTCACAGATTAACTAAGTTTGACATATTGTTGTCTATGACAAAGGAGATAACTTGTCCTCTTAGGAAAATGCCATTTAGAGGCTTGGTTTATTTTTCTCTACACTGTGCCAACAAATAGCTCTGTGACAACATCTGTGAAGGTGGAACGTTCTAGCTCCTCTGCTATCTGTGGAGCTGAGAGAGCTGGCAAATTCAAAGAACAACTCTGTGGAAAATGTGGGGGAAATGAACCTGCTATTACTGACATATGATTAACCGACTTGACATGCCTTGGTAATTGTGAGCCTGTCACCTCCCCTGACTCGCCGACTCCCCACAGACGTGTCTATCAGTGCGAGTAGACAGGGAAGCCTTAGAACTGCAGAGGAAGGCATAAAGTTTCATTTGTGCGTATAATGATTTTCTGTTTATTTGCGGAAATAACGTTGTTTCTTGAGATTCCTTTGGGATCAATTCACCGTAGGCTCCGCAGAGCAGCCCAGAAGTTTTAGGATTTTACAAGCACACTCTCCAATCTCCCTTTCCAAATGTACTGCGTTCAGACCAGCTGAACTGACATGGGTCAAAAGGGCAGAGTGCTTACGCATGTGAGGGTTATCACAAAATGTAAGGACATTTGGCTGGACTGTGGCTGTGTGTGAGTGTTACAACACTTACGTAGAACTGCAATGAAGCTCTGGTTATCAAAGAGGACCCACAGGCCAAAGCCCATAATCAACGCTCCGAAGACCTGTGGAGAGGAAAGAGAGAAGAATCAGGCAGCACGTCTCATCTGAGAATAAAACACAGTATCTGTGTGTCTTAACCCTTGTGTTGCCTTCGGGTCATTTTGACCCGATTCAATATTTAACCCTCCTGTCGCCTTCGGGTCAATTTGACCCGATTCAATGTTTAATGTCGGTGTTCTTTCGGGAGTCAACAAACAAACATAAAGTACCTCACACTTAAACTTGGAAAACAATATTAATTCTAATAATTTTCTGGAGATTTTAATAGCTGGGGTCATATTGACCTCAAGGGTAAAATATGTTAGGAAATATAAAGGTAACAGGAGGGTTAAACATTGAATCGGGTCATATTGACCCGAAGGCGACAGGAGGGTGAAACATTGAATCGGGTCAAATTGACCCGAAGGCAACACAAGGGTTAAAGTGAGTCCCATAATTATGCTTCCTCAGTCTGTCACATCTGGAATTCATCAGAACCTAACTCTTCACTCTGTCTCCTTCTCGCACAGAAATGTGCAGAGAGAAACAGGATGTGGAGAGGAGCAAGAGACCCACTTTTTTCTCACATGTAACAGCCAGCGACACATCTACTAATCATACTCAACTGCAAACTCAATAGTGTGAATTAAGGCTAAAGAGGTCGAGACAAGCCAAAAAGAGACACATCCTCACCTGAAGAAAAGAACATGTGGTCACTGGTGACTGAAAGACTCAGAATATTATAGTTAGAAGTTTCACCCTATATAAGGTCGACCATTGTGAAGAGGAAATTAACTTCTATGAAATGTTCTATGAAAGAGGGCCTCTGTTTAGAAGTGGCCGGACAATGAAGTGTAGGGAATTTCCATAGATGTACCCCCCCCACACACACACACACACAACTCTACAACAGTCATTAGAGCCACGGTTAAGAGCTGTTCATTTGAAAAAAGGTCCTGTTGAGCTCCCGGCAGCCATCATTAGCCCACCACTTCCTGGCTTCCCCTCGCCTGCACTAGTCTGTCCACATGGACAAACACACACACACGCTTCCTATTAGACACCAGTCGAGTGTTCACATCAAAGGCAGGTTTACAGCCACAGTTTCATTGGAAAGGCCTGGACATCCTTGCAGAGTCAGTTTTAGGAGTCTGGAGTTTTATCAACCTCTGGACTTTATGTTGTGGCCGGTGAGCAAGAGGAGGAAACAAACAGAAACCATCTGCTGTTTTTTTAGACCTGGCTGTCCTCAGGTACTCTGTAAAGTCTCTCGCTCCAGGCAGAGTTTCAGTGAGACTTTCCACTTTATCTCTACTTATCTTTGGTGCTATTGGAATAAGGAGGCTTATGCAAATAAAAAGGTCCTGCTTAAAGGCACCAGACAGCTCCAAATGCATCACGAGTGTCGGATTCAGCCGAAGAAATGGAGCACACCTTTCCGTTTAGGTAAATAAAGCTGCAGACAAAGTGGAAGTCATGTGACGTGTCCGACTGCACGCTATGCAGTCGTTGCAGCAATGCCAACGAGCAGTGATGAAGAAATGTGATTACTTACAAAGAAGAGGAGGTTGAAGAGAAATAGAAAATACTTGGTGACTGTGATGCATCCTTTCCCCATGGCTGCGCTTCTAGAAGACAGAAATGAAAATAAAAGTTAAACATCAGAAGGAAATGTCGTGTTCCAGTATAAGATTTAAAGAAGAAAAAAGACAGCTAGCCTTGATATAGCTTTCTATGCCACACAATAAGGACTCATGAGTTCCTTGTTTAACACAGTTGTAATGTTCAAAACAACAACATTGGGTCTAATAATTTTTTTAACAGTGATGATTCTTCAGTCTTAATCAGCTCAGCTATTTTCTAGAAGTCAAACCTTTTCTTTAAATATTTACAACAGTATAGTACGCTCTTGAAAGCAAAAATGTGTTTAATAATATAGTTTAATTCTTAACAAACAAGAGGAACCACCCTGGTGAGGAAAGACCACCACAAAGTCATGATGGCTGTGTGGAGAGCACGACAGCATCGTGGTCAGACATGCTACGGTCATTTCAAGGAAAGAGGAACCGGACCAATAGCGACCAGGTTTGATAAAACATTGTTTTACAGAGAATTTTACTAACCACTTTGAGCCAACAACATCCAGCCATATTCAGGAGGTCTGGTGTCATTTAAGGATGCATTACAATCAATTTACCTCTCGCTCAACAATATTGGTGTTTCATGTACACAACCTACACAAATGACTGCATTCAGTGACTTTTTAGCGAGTAACATTTTCCTATGAGGAAACACCTGTGGGCCAGGCACGCCTCCCACATACTGCACAGTATAGGGACACTTTATGAAACCCTCTAGCAACACCATTCAGCCTGGGTTACATGAGTCGAAAGAAAATATATTTACCACAACCAGACCTTCCCCTTTACTGGGAGTACTGAAAATATAACCAGCCATTGTGGTTATTTGAGGAGTCTGAAAATATCCTACAGAGACAACTCCCCGTGTATCGCATGACAAGCTGTTCTCTTCGCCTTCTCGATTTTACATCAAAAGTGCCGGTTCTTCCCAATGCCCGGGACTATAATAGTGTGTATTTAGTTATATTTTAAACAGTGTACTACTTTTGGAAGCAAAAACCCAGGAACTGATGTTTATTGTGCATTATTTGTGAATCTCAAAGATATGGTACTTAAAATCCGTTAAAAATATCCTGTGTTTTGCACTCTTTTGTAATTGATAGATCATAATTATTTTAGCAATGGTACATTTCTTGTTCGAGATTCGGCTGGGGACAAGAATAAGCACTGCAAATTAAGGAAGCACGAATTTGCCTTTTTCAGTCCCAATGAAAGGTCTGAGACTAGGACTATTCTTTTATGTGTAAGGCAACATCAGACTTGACCATTGTTGTGCCTAACTTTGTACAACATGTAACAAATAAACACATCACTTTCTACAAAGACTAGTATGCTGTTTTACCTGTTAAATTACTTTTGAGGTGCATTTTAACTTTGCTGACATCTTTCACTCATGTAAGACTGTTAACTTGCTTATTTATTTCTAGGACTACAGTCTTCATTGTATTGTTTCCTGCTGATTTAAGTGGCTGCTTTAATACTATTAAGAATTATTAATTGAAACACATTCTGACAATTTCCTTCTCACAAAATTCTGTGTCTGATCTAATCTTCAGGATTCAGGAGTTAGTAGGTTCAATAAAACACAGACAGTTGAGTTTCACGAAGCAATACAATTAGAGCTGCTGGGAACCGTCACAAAAGCACCAGTTATTTAGGTTAGCTAAATAATTAATGTAGATCTCTCTGATCCAGCATGCTTGGCTGGAAGACACAATCTGAATGGAAGGCCTTTCAAAAAATGTCTAGGCTATTAATGTTCTTGATAACCTTAATACCAACACAATTCATGTTTACAAAGCAGATAATCCTAAAAGGAGATTGCTGTTCTTCATAGATGGTGAACAGCAGTGCAGATTAAAAAAGGCTTAATTATGGCAACTGTTTGTTGACTGAGCCCCGTCCATCTGAAAACAATTCCCAAAAATGCTACTTGTATCTTTCAACAAAAAAATATTATATAATTGAATAGGCTAACGGGACGTTCAAGCTGAAGCAGCTGACAGAGCATATTGAGGTTAGCAGCAAAGCCAAACCATAAATACTCTCTTTTGCAGAACACGCATGCGAGGCCAAACATTCGCAGCAGATACTGTAAACTTTGGGGCAATTTTAAAAGATTTATTTTTGCTGAATCTGCCGAGACAAACCCAATCACACGGGACTCCCTGAAAGTGAATGACAAATCTGTTCCGAGGCGAAAATAAGGACTGGAAAGTCTAAGAGCCAAACGGCAATTCCAAGAAATAGAAATAGTAGCCTTATATAACGGCTAGTATTCATTATGCTGCAGAAATTCAGTGAAGAACTACTTCCAAAAAGTAGTCGATTACATTTCACCCAATAACAGTGATTAATTCTCGAGGGAGATACAACCAGTATAGGGTCAACTGATGTTGGCAGGACCCACCTATGGGCAGGTGAAACAGCAGAGTCCAGGATCGCCTCTCAGCGGCTGTAAACAAATGAGCAAATAACAAATCTGATTGGACAAAACCCCCAGCAGGCCTGTCTGAGACTATTCTGTGAAACCCCCGAAAGCTTACGGTGCAAAAAACATACACAGAAAAGAAGCGACTCTCAAAGAAAGCTGAAAATGAAACACCTGAATTTCTAAACTTGGTGACCTCGTACAGCGATTTATTTCCCCCATCGAAGACCCCATTTCCCTCCAACTGGTGTGCCATCAGGTGTGATCATCATCAAATAGGGTTTGGTGTGCACTAAATTTAAATAAAATTGTTCTAAAAAATAAAAAGCAAATACACAAGCACGGGATCCAGAGAAGATTATGAAGGCAGCATTAGGGACAGATGACATCGACTGTCGGTAATGGACCCAGCATGGATCAACAGGCCAAAAACGAGCCAATGAGCAAACCTCCATCTACCACCTCCTCTTACTGTATTCATATTTGACCCATTAACACATCTGAGTCCATTAAACTTGCCTGGTATTAAGCCCTTAAATACCAGGCCTAAATCCTGCTTTAACATCTGGAACAACGTTGTTGGTCCCAGCGTGCAGACAGGATGTCGCTCATCATCTCTGCGGCATTTTGGTGACTGGACTGAAACATTTGCATTTTTGTTTTTGCGAGGAAACGGCTTTGGCACGGATACGTCTCTAGACACAGTTAGTGGCGTAAGTTCAGTTATGTGCCGAATATCGAAGCTTGCGAGGGAGAGGACAGCTGGCAATTATATTTGTTATCAAAATATTGTTTGGTGAAGCCTCTTATTCCTCAAAATCTGTAATCTAGATTATGTTTCATTACTTGGGTCGCTTCAACAGTTGACGAGTCTAAACTATTTATGTGGGAAGGAGCGTATTTCCAATTTTTTTTTTTTTAAATCGATTTAGGTCACTGCCATAACATAAAAAGGTTTAAATCCCTCACAGGTAATGTCCATTATGAAGAGTGGAAACAATTAAGTTGTGGCAACAAGACCAAAACATGCACACCTGCTTCTTATCTGCTATTAATTACCACTCAGCTTTTTAAAATCACGTTGTGCATGTACAAACAAAAATGAAACCGTACAAGTTACCTCAGGCACACCTCTTGAACATTGCTCTCTTGGTATGACCAGCTCAAACCAAGCACAGATCCATTCATTTTATCACATAAAAGAGAAGAAAAATGCTGACGTGGCTTGATGAAAATATCAACAGGTGGAATCTTTTGCCTCATTTCACAGCCAGCTTCAAATGTGATGGAAATCCCACTTTATTAAAGCCAGATTAGGAAACCAGAGGCTGCAGTGGAACCAGCAATGTGAGGATTCATTAGCCAGTGGCCTCGGGCTGTGGTGTCCTACATCAAACAACTCACCTCTGATCTACTGAGGCTTTTAAAGATACATCATGTGGGTATATGAGCTGCTAAAGACTTTGTAATGAAGTGTACTCTGCAGTTTATAAACGTCACACACAGCCGCCAAAAACAAACTCATAACATCGGCAACTGAACAATAGATTCATCTACTTATTCCTGCAGGAGAAGGTAAGCATAAGAGCAGACAGTTACAGAGTTGGGAATTCATTACCTTGCTCCACTACAGTATCTGTTCCCTCGGATATGAATTTCTGCTTGTGAACCACAATATTGCTAAAAGAATATCCACAGATAATGCAAGAGGGCTGCAAGAGCAGTGTTGCAAATGGATGTTGCATCGCCTGTGGTGGGTTACTCCGTGCTTCTATTCAGTTTCACGAATGCTTCCTTACAGCTTACACCATGTTCCTCGTCAAGCCCTCTAATACACACACACACAACAACAACAACATATTCCTGTCTGACCGCTTTGATATGAAAATAATATAACTATCCTGTCACAGAAGATACATAGATCCTTGCTGAATAATCCAATAATGGAGATGAATGAAACAGCAGTTTAAGCAGTCACTATTTGGATATTACACTTAGTTTATCAAAGTTGAAGCCTCCAAAACACTTTGTATAGAGGCTTACATTAAACACACGTCACAGTGAGACAGCTGTGCGCGTGGAGGTCTCTCTGAGGTCTCGACGTGGGTTAAAACGTGCATTAAGTAGTGACAACAAGGACGTTTCGCAGCTTCCCCGTGAAAGTAAAGCGACCACTAGACACCTGCTGTGACGTCACGGTTTACCTGAGGTTCCTCAACGACCAACAGCGTAATGCACATTTCAATATAACCCACATTAACGCGACAGCACGTAGGAGCCGCCACCGATAGTAGGTTAACACTTCTTCACGTCGCTGTCCGACGGTAAACTCAACCGGTTCGGTTCAGGTGGACGTTACCGTGACGTGAGGACTCGTTCACGGTCACGTTAACCGTAGACGTCTCTTCGCAGCCAGCGGCGCTAACAGCCGCAGCACATCAACGTAAACACGGCGTGTTGTTCGTTCAGGAGACACTTTGACACGGAGGGCTTTGCAGGAGCGAGACTACGTTTTCTAAAATGATAAAGTAAGTAACTCGTTGTTTACCAAGACTGAAAAAGTTACACGTAACGTGGAAAAAACGCTGAAACTTACTTTGACATCTCCAACAAGGTGGCACACGTCGGGTCGACCGTCTTCTGTCTGGCGAGCTGGTGACTAAACGTCTCTAGTGAGAAACAAGACTAGTGTACGTGCGTGTGTGTGCTTGCGGGACGGGTTCACACCCCTCCGGTGCGGTTTCATTAACCCTGCGCTGCCCTGCGCAGCCAGAAACACGGACAGACGTTAAAAGGCCACACAGGCGCGTAATTCTCAACTTTTACACAACTAAAGTAAATTATATAAATAAGCATAATTTAATTCGTGGAAAGCAAGTTTAATTTTGAGATGGCCCACTTGACTGTTTACATGTTCTGGTTCTTTTTTAGTAGTAAATAGTAATGTAGTACTTTTTTATTTCAAATCATCAGATTTATAAAGTAAACTGTGTCATAATAAGGATAACGCAGTATTGTCATCTGGGGGAAATTCACAAGCTATACTCGTCAGATAAAGTTAAGTTAAATTATTAACCAGCTTTAACAAAGATGTGATTATGTACACATTAATACATCAATATTTATAATCCAATAATATACATAAAGAAATGGGCCATTCTGAAAAATGAGTAATTTTACTATAAGTCCTTTAGATGTATGTCATTTCTTTTGTGCCCTTCTTTAAATTTGATTTTCACCAAAAATAAACCTGTTTGGGTTATGTTGACATTATCCAAAAGCGTTAGGCATCCAATGGCTGTCCCATCCATCAAGAGAATGCAAATCATACCAGAAGATAAACCAGTTTGATATATATGCTGAGAAACCCAAAACAAATATTTTCAACAGCCTTTTAAATGATCCATTGCAAACTACTCTTAATTACCATTTACTACCATATAAACCAAGACTCAATATTTTAAGTGTAAAGTATGAGGGGAATGCATACACAGGGATAATGGGAGTCGTTTGCCGATAAAAATCACTAAACAAATAGTGAAATTACACAACAGCTCTCGAGTTTTCTTTGTTGAGACATGTTAGAGCAAAGTTGTTGGCTGTGTTGTGGATGCTTTTTGTTGGAGGCGCTCCACTTTCAGTTTACTGCAGGTAGCTGGAAGGTATCCGGGCTATTTCACTAGTGGCTGTTCAGTATGTGTCCCCATGTCTCATCCTTGCTGCCGGGCATCGGGATACAACATGTTAAAGGAATCATACTCCAGCGCTTTAGAGAATAGGAGTCCAGTTACACAGGATGGTTTTACAGAGTGGAAAGCTTTTCTGAACCTCAACAATAAGTGATACTTTCCAGCAGAAATCACCACATCCTTGATGATTTGAATTGGTGGACTCCATTGTGTCCCACTCGGCAACTATTTTCACAACTTATATTACGGACATTTTCAAATCTTTTAAAATAATGATATCCTTTTGTGGATATGTGACAATTAACTGAATTGCTTTGAGTTTGAAACTGTTGGTAAGAGAATTTTTTTAAATATATTTTAGACGGAAGAAAGTATCAAATTGTATATAATCTGCACATCAGTCAATACTAATGTACTAGTTTGTCATATATATATATACACACACACCTATCAGAAAAGTGAAGAAACAAAGGATTTCGTCAATTTTGAAGGCCTAAAAATAAATAGCAGTGTCCTTTATTTGAAACTAAAACGTGGAAATCCATAACAAGAAATTTTTTGGAGGTACAATATAGCACATATATACATAAAAACACAATGCTACAACTTGAAACAGTTTTACCTGGTATGATATTCACACAAAAATACAATATATGTTAGATCTACAGAGGGACTGAACAGTTGAACTTACTATTCCTCTAAAACGTCAAGGACACAACTAGCCAATGTAATATTTTGACTAATTTACGTCAGAGAACCAGGAGGATGAAAGACGTTTTCTGCCCATCCCACCGAATCTGCCCATCTCTCCGAAAATAACCCACTTCACAGACCTTTGAATGTTTCACTGGGCTGATGATTTGAGGCCTGTAGTATCGACGGAAATGGAATGACATTTTCTCTAAACTTCCATAATTACCACGCTATGGAGCTGTAGGTTGGGCACACAATGTCACTCGGGAGAGCTGCATCTAATTAAACACTGGGACAAAGTATAATTACAACTTTTCAGGAGTACGGGAGACCTCACCCATGTTTCATGTCTTCCCTATCTGAACTGAAGGCTCACCCAAGTAACAAGCACATCTGCCTTCAGCGCTGGACTCACAACTGCAAACCCACAATCACACCGACCTCAAGACCACTCCCTTCTGGGGCAGGACTGAACGTGGTCATTTGCAACAATATGGACCACCTTTGGAGGAGGCCGACAGAAGGTTTCTTGTTGGACTCAAAATACGTTTCAAAACGAGCAAGTGTCGTTTTTTTACTGGCCTTTTTAAGTTTATAAATCAGCATTGCTGGCACGGCTCTAAAACACGGAGCTGGGAGGTTGCGTACCTGAGGACGTGCCAACTAGTGGGAGGTAGAAACGTATCGAACATATCGATGAGGTGGGAATTACCAAGTGTGGGGTTATATCCGCTTTAATGCACAAATGTTATCATTTAGGCATTGTGGCCACATTTAACTCATCCATTTATTCACCGCCATTAACATCTCCATTGCTCAGCTTTGTGTTCAAGTTGGTGGCAGCTTGCTATACAGTTTGAGCCATTTCTTTTGGTGGATTATGTTGCATGCATAAAATAAAAACACTGACAATAGGTAGAAAAGACTTGCCAAGAGAGCAATCTTTGAAAGTAATTTAACGAATACTTAAAAAGTTCCCCGTTCACGAGAACACCACGTAATAGCAAATACTTTAATTTACATATATACAAGAAGTAGGCCGCAGTGTTGATGACTGTTCTTTAAGTAGTTTTAAGGCTACGAATAAGGTGTATGTGAATAAACATGTGCTACATGACCGAAGAGGAATCAGCTTAAGTTTGTTTTCTCTGCACACCAACATGCTGACCTGTGACATCACAGGTCAGCATGCTAAAATTACTTTCTGTAAGACCACTCAGGCTAAAGTCCTACCTACCAACACACACACACACACACAGAGAGAGAACTACACAATTTCTCTTCGAGCGTCAGTTCACATGATCGTTTCTCAACATTACAAACTATTTACCGTTAACCTCAGACATGTACATATTCCATCTAATACACTTCCTATTCACTTTGGTACAACTTCAAGGAATACAACAAAAAAAAGAAAATACTTTGTCCCTGAAAACTTTAGATTTAGCATTTTGTTTTGGGTAGTCTAAATCTGAATTTGGTTGGTTGAAGGTAAAAACTGATCTTCAGTGTGCCGACTCAGAAAGCCGTCAGCAGGATCAGAAAAGGTTCATCGTCACTTATCCAGCATTTAGCTTATCTGACTACACCCAAATTTACACGAAGCAGTTGATGCTTTTTCCATTCAATGTGTTCAATGTAGAGTCGTCAGAGAAGCATTCACGGGCAGATATTTACGCTTCACTTGCGCAAACATACAGTACTAGTTAACATCAACAGCGTCAACCAGGTAACTAATGAGCACATTTTGGTCCTCGAGTGATTAAAAAGCGGTGTCCAGATAGAAATCTACTGCATTTACACAAAATACTGAATCAGGAAATCACGTGGCTGCACACAAACAACTTCGATGCACTGTACATATTAAATCATAGCTAGGTGACACAAGAAAGCAATGCACTACAAATGGCTAGCTCCTTCTTTACAACATCTCTCAGAACTGCACCAAGGAGGGATGTGTGTCATGAGGGGCTTGACCTCACAGCCCAGTGAAAGAGAAATTCACTTTCGCCATAAGATTTCTCGTTCTTGTTGCAGAGTCCGGAACTTGAGACGGTGCTGATCTGTTGAGTACGGGGGGGGGTCCCATGGAAGGGGGCAGGGGGCATCCACTGGCAAAGTAATGCTCCAAGCCCCAATCAAATAATATTCCCCAACCTTCTGACCCTTTTCTTTGTGCTGTGCTCAGCTGTCCCCCCTCCCTGGAAGCATCAACCAGTGGGCTCAGATCTTCTTCGACTTACGGCCCAGGGAGTAGTAGTACGCCATGGAGACCACCAGGAAGAGCACCCGACTGAGGAGCAGCAGTATGGCAGCGTTGGGCAGGATGCCAATCTCCATTAAGGTGATGGATGTCACTGAAACCACAGAGCCACATTTAGTACTTCAAACATTTACTCAAGATATTTAATTTATATTTTTTAAATACAAAAAAGGCACATTGCAAATGTTTTTCTTACATCAGCTTCTGGAACGTGGATTTTAAATGGATAGGTCCTTATTTACTTCCAAGTTAATCCAAAAACAATACTCAGACGCACATGTTTACATTGAAAGAATTATCTGATGCTGTAATGGTCAGTCTGCGTTAGGACACATCAAGTGGATACCATTTAGAGTTTGCCCTGCTGCGTTTCCCTCGACAGTACCTCCATGCACAGCTGGGTTGGAGGGATAGTGACAAAGAGAGACTGTAATGCTGTAACCATGAAATGAACCAACTTGATTTGTGTAACCGACAACTGAAAATTAGCCTCGCCTGACCTTTAGAAGTTTCCTTTGAACACACAAAAAGGGAATTTGTCCCCCATTACTTGCATTGAAATTGTTTTCGTAAGGGACTTGAACATGTATGAACCTATGCTTCAACATAATGCAAGGCTGTGACGCCACACTCTAACCACAAGAGGGCAGTAGCAACACATTCATGGTTCGTCTCACTTCAAGCGAGACCGTGAACACAACCGCTAGGGACAAGACGACACACACCGGTCTGTAAAATAATGCATCGGCAGAATCAAATCACCAAGAAATTGGACAGCAAAGTAGCAGGCTTCACTGAGCAGAGTCCACTGGATGATGAGCTTCTCTGCGGTGTAGAGACCATTCCACATGATAAGGGCCAGGCCTGGAGAAGGATGAAAAGGAATTTATAGGTTCAGGTGAATGAATGAAAATCAGAAAAGACGACAAATAAAACGACAACATATGAGGACCGTTAACTTGCAAGTGTAATCTGTGAGGCAATGTGCACACTGATTATGGCCTCTTGCTGATCCATTGACTACACAGGCTCTGTGCTAAATCAGTTCCTTTTCCTGTATTTCACTCCCACCCACCCACCCACACTAGTGAGGCAATGGAAGCAACAGGGGTGGGCGGAGAGGTGGGAGGGCTGATGGACTGTGTGCTCTCCCCGCCAGGTCCCATCTGTGTGGCAGATGAGACCCCATCGCTCTTCACCGCTCCTCGTCTGGGAAGACGTCACCCTCTTTCTTTGCTAATCCCCGCTGCCCTCCTTTTGTTGGCTTTATGAGATTGCGAGCTGGGTCATTCATATCTTCTCCCACAGTGTAAGGTTGCATTTCTCCTCAGGCAATGTAGTAATCACCAAGAGCTATTTTTACTTTGCTCAGATTTGTCTTTATCAAGATAAGCGCATTGAGTGCAGCATGAGGTTTCTCCTCCTTAGCATTCACATCATCTTGTGAAGGAGGAGGAGGGAACACATAATCTAGATATTAAGGTTGTGGTGCTGATGTTCTGACATTATGTTATGCATTTGCTTGCACCCTTCTTTATGTCCCCGCTTACTTTCCTCATTAAGTTAGCTGCCTCTCTACCACCGTCACATGGTGCCTTGTCACAGAGCCATCACTAACACACTTTCACTCAGTGACGTTTTAGAAGGTGGTTCAAATAATTACAAACGCCATAATTAACTGGTATATCCAGCATTAGTGCTCTTCTGTGAAAGGTGTCACAGAAGCAACAAGAAAATAAAAAAATCGGGATAAAAAAATAAAAAAACTGCTAGCTATCAAAATGGCCATTTAGCTCAATACAGGTCAGAGTTTTTTTGTTTACCTTTTAAACTTAAAAAAAAGAAGAAGAAAAAGTTCAACATTAAAGTATGGCGAGTCGGTCTTGGCCAAAGTTTCTTAAAACTCTTCATGGCGAAATCCCATGTTTGCGTATGTATGTTGTACACATTTTGAATAATTTTCGGGAAATCCCATGTTTGCATATGTGGAAATTCTTTGCACCATTTTGAAATGATTAAGGCCCCAGGATTATACTCATTGTGCTGTTGCACAATACTTTCAGCCTTGTTGGACCACAGCCACATTTAACTATGTCATTCATTAATTTGATTGAGTGAGCTGATAAAGTTTAAATGGAGCAATCCACCAACTCTTTTGAGTATCACACACACACATCCACACACACTGCTTTGATGTGAGCTTCTGGGGAAGGGTCTCTGTACTCCCGTCACATCCTCACTATAACTCAATCAAAATATACAGCCTGTTTGTAGCCTGCAGGGACATATTGCAGTGCTTTTTGCACATCATCTGAATGTGCATGTGTGAACTGTAATGTACTCGTCGTTACAAAAGCTCATATGCAGTTGAGGAGCAGTGTACATTGTTGTGAGTGGGTATGAATTAATCTTAAAAGATTATGTCAGCATCGTTGCAGCACAATGAATGAACTCCCTCATGCATAGCTGCAGTTTATACACACACTGTAGTGCAGTAATGCACGAGGAAGCATGAATAAGAATGAAGACTTACTAAGCAGTGCTCCTCCATAAAGGCGAACAGAGATGCTAGTCGTGGAGAGCTCTTCCTCAAAAACAACCTCATATAGCTGGTTGGGAAACACTAGGGCCTGTGTAGGAAAAGTACAAGCACAATACAACTCTGTCATATGCACAGCATTCTGCCTGCCCCCCCCCCCGAAAGCCCCCAAAATACAGCAGCACTGACAAAGTCTCCCTGTCCGAGTTATAATCACCTCAACACTGAGGACATTGAGCATTTAGGTGCTGTAGCCGACAAAGATGGAGCTGTTTCTCCAGATGTCTCGCAAAGATAAGTTGGGAAAGAACCACTGCCGAGTTCACAAGACATGTCTCCTACTTCGACAGGAGTGCCTTTAATAATTGTACAGAAGTCTCTTTATTGATACAATGTTAACAGTTCAATTATAAATATATATCTATCTATATATCTATATATATAATTATACATACAATTATAATTTGTAATTGTTCTGTAAATTCTATTAAGAAATTGTTTAAATAACCATACTGTACTACATCTCATTTGATTATTACCAAAAGCAAAACAGACACACACAAAAATTTCCTGCAGGATTTGCTCATCCTTCATTTAAAAATTGCACGTAATATCACTGAATAAACTATTGAACAGATGTCTGGTAATCATGTAATCAGAGATCCCATTCTTGGGTTGGTTGGAGATGCCTCCTCCTGCTTTGCATCTACCACGTCACTGTACTCCTCCATGTCTGCCCATATTCACGATATATCCACCATCATATATATCCCCAACCCTTTAGAGACAGAGACCATCTAAAGATGTAACACTTACCATCACGGCCATAGCTGTGAACCCCACTGCAGAGAGGAGTATCCACACCCTAAAGAGAGACAGACACATTACATGACGTATTGCCTCCTTTATGGAAGAACCTCTGATTGTGCATTTGTTTTTACATGCTGGTGTATGTAACTGGGAGTGAGACACAGACGACCCGACACGGCTGTGTTAACAGTGAGCTGGTCTGAGCAGTTGAGATCTCACCTCAGCCCGATAGGCTCTCGCACTGTAAACTTCATCTCATTTCCGAGCATCTGACTGATCTGTGTGCAAACAAAGAGGAAACCAAGAGAAAGCGGAAATTACTCACGAGAAGGGAAATATAAAAAACACAATTGTGTCATCTTAACTGATCCATAATCTGACAGCAGCGCCACAAAACCATGAATAAAGGGCTCGCCATTCAGGTGCAAAATATGTTGCCAACACATCTGTAGCGAGCCATTGCAAAGAAGCACATCGAACAAAGTGGAGAGAAGAGGCAATAAAAACATATTAAGAAGTTAATTAGACTGCACACGTCTTCACTTCCTTAACTACCCCATGAAGATTAAGAGCTGCGTGCGGTTTGTTATGGTATTCTCTGAAACAGACGAGGGCACACACATAAGCCAGAAGTTCACGATTGTTACTGTCAAAACCCCATAAACAGGATGCCAAGGAGGAATTGCAATTAAGTGTAAACTCATATCTCATATTCATGGACATACTTTATCGCCTTCATCCAAGATAATTGAGCATTAAATTATTCATAATGAAGCAAAGGATTATAATATATATAGTAAATAATTCAATTTGATGGTCAAAATATTAACTCAAATGAGATTTTAAGGACCCCCCGTTTCTAAAGCGTTTGAAAACTAGTTGGCCAGCTTTGTAAAATTCTCAGACATGTGAATAGTTCTCTTAACAGTGAACCGTCTGTCAGAGGTGCTGTCCCAGCATGCAGTCTGGTTTTTTTCCCGGCGCTTGGACCTCGTGCCAAAAGTAAAACTTAGCCCGAATCATCAGAGCATCTTGATGTGAATTATGGATGAAAAACCAACCACCAAGTGTAATTCAGAAGCAAAACTGTACTTTCTATAATTAACATAATCCATGCAACACAAGCTCCACGGAATACTAAATTCAAAATCCTCAAGCGTGAAGCATTTAGTGGGAGAACTGAAAACAATCATTTCCTCCTGTTGAATAGAAAAACGGTTAATATTTCCTGAAATGCCATTTAGAATCAATCTCGTCATGCAGCAATATTGAGGACACACACACCCGGCTGTTTGCCTGTTGCTGCGTGAGCAGAAGCGTCTTCATCACAGATGCTAGAAGATGCTGGGAACTGGCAACTTGTTTATCGAACTCTGCTCCATCAGGCCTCAATATTAATTAATAATATTAATGTGATGCTCTCAGAAAAATAATATGAAGCACGCAGGCATAGTCTGTGGCTCCATTTCTGTTTTATCCGAATTAATTGCCAGCATTCCAATAGTCATTTACAACTATCTGAGGGCATGTAAGATTTATTGATGAAAGTTGTTCATTTCATAATCGGTCGATACACACCCAAAAAAAAATATATGCATCACTGACTTGTTTGATAATAATTAAAATGTTGACGAATTCAGATTATTTTTTCTTACATCCCACAAGGACATGGAGTTAAACAAACAGTCCCAGATAAACCACACAGAGGGCAATGATAGACAGTAACCCACAGAGAAATGAAGACCGTTGGTCGACTGAAGTTGTGTTCCTTCATCCAAGGCCTCTCCGGTCTCATCACCCCCATAACATCAATGAGTTCCCTTCATTATTAAAAATCCCCCTCAATATGCTCTTGCGTTGCAGTGAGCGGCTGAACCTCCAAAACCACTAAACCAGAGAAGATTAATAACTTTCTGTCTCTCGGTGTTTAGAGTGAACTCGGTCAATTAGAAAGCACTTTTCTACTTCATGCTACTGTGAAATGTCAGAGTGAATGAAACTATGCGATTCGTTTAATATCTTAGAAAGATCCAGTCACAGGTTTAAGGGCTTTAGCTTTTCTGGTTCCCCACCACATACAGTGCCTTGCAAAGGGTTAACCCCCCTTGGCGCTTTTACCACTCCAGTTGCTCCAACAAATCATATCATGAGAAATATCCTTGTGAGTTCAAGAGTTTAAAGTCTAAAATAGGATATCATAGACCTAAAACCTGCACACATTACTTGCAATGTTATCGTTGTGCTCGCATAACTTTAAAAAAAAAAGATAATAGGCGCTAAAGAGTTACAGACTACACTCATTATCTCCTCTTGCACTACAATCGAGGTGCCTGCACATGAATCAGTCTGTGGCAGCTGTGATCACGTGGCCAGGTGAATCAGCCTTCCTGTGCCAGGTTTCTGGGGCTGTTTGACAGGAACACATAAATATTCATGACTGGCATGAGAAGTACTCAAAGGGAAATGAGCACCATCTGATGGCAAAGAGTTGGCTTGGGGGGGAATAGAGCGGAAGGGAGTTGGGGAGAGAGAGAGAAAAAGGAAAAAATACACAATGCAGTTTGTGATTACGCGTCTCTTCACAGCTGCTATGGTCTGGCCTGGTCATCAGTCACTCAGGCAGCTACATTCAGTAAAACATTGGGTTTTTTAAGCAACTTATCAGCTAGAGAGCTTGAAAAATATTCAGGAGTAGTAGGGGAAGAAGAATCTCGTGTACACGCTTGACAATGTGGGAGTTTGTGCAGTGACTCTATAGTGATCACCAATGCATACGTCTCAGCGGTGGCAAGAAAAACGTACAAAAAACATTGTGGTTCGTCTCATCTGCGAAGGCCTGGGCTCACGCTCGGTTGTTGATTCAAGGCTCGAGCGGTCAGATAGTGGACCAGTGGGTTAACACGGCAGAACGGGCAATATTTCTTGGCACAGTTGCACTCACCTATCTCTCTCTTACTGAAGTACAAGTAATATGAACAGTAGTCGTATCTACAAGCAGTAA